>NW_026000242.1:10170135-10242292 GCF_001458135.2 Marmota marmota marmota
GGGGGGCGGGAGGGAGTGTCACTCCCTTCTCAATCTTTCAGGGCTTTAAAGAAAAGTAGGACCCATTTTGCCATTCTGAATGTTCTGTGATCTTGTCTCTCCTTTCTAACCCTGATCTGTCTTTGTCTAGTCTCTGCACTTCTAGTGGCCCTGCCCATCCCCACAGGTGGTCGGGCTCCTCCACCAACTCCCTCCAGAAAGCTGCACTCGCCTTCTATTTAAGTTCTTCCACCCTCTAAATTTCTCCTACACCTCTTTCTTGGCACTTGTACACACGTTCTGTAGTCCAACAGATCTCTCCTACTGGACTTAGGCCCCCAAGGGCAGGGGTGCAATGGTATTCTTCCATTAGAGCTGAATACAGTCAGACATAGAGTTGGTGCTTCTTAAACACCCACTGGCTCCAAAAATGAATGGCACTCCCAGAACAGGACCAGGCCACCTCCACACCCAAACCCCTCGCAGGAAGCAGCCGAGTCCCAAACAGGCACAGTTCTAGGCGTGCTCTTGCAACCCTCTGGTGTGTTCAGCCAAACCGTGGGAAATACTACCTGATGGAAAGCCTGCCACTAGCCAACCTCAGAACCAACTGGAGCCACCACCTGGGTCTGTGGTCTCTACAGGGACATTCCAGAGCTAGGAATCACTTCTGTTAGAACAGGAGAGGCAAAGAGGTGGGACCCAAGCCCCACAAGGGGAGAGGCAGCAAAGGGTGGAGAAAGGAGGCTTTGGAGTCATCCTGGGACACAGATGGGTAGGGTGGGGGACATTCTTCTGCTCACTGCCACAGTCCTACACCCAAGCTTCACCCTGCCACGGGGCCAGCTCTGGCATGCCACAGAGGGAAGCTGCCTCTCTTCCCACCACCAGCCTCTTTCCCAATACTCAAACCTTCCGACCCCCCAAACCACCTCTGAGAATGCAGAGCCTGGACAGGTCATCCCATGAGTTATTGAGTTAGTTTACTGTTGGTTTAGTTTAAACTTATGGTTATCATCAGGTATATCTCATAAACACTTGATTAGTTAACGTATTCAAATCGAAATAAAAACTTCAATTACACTGAACATTCACTACTACCATTTAAAGTCTTAAAAAAGAAGAAGAAGAAGTAAGAGAGAAAAAGAGAAAGCAGTGCCTCTCAGAAGGGCCTCCTACAGGGCAAACTTCTAATTAAACAAATTGTCAATTTCAACACAATGAAAACTGATTTAGGAGTGTAAATTTAGTATTCCAGTCACTGGAAATAAGACCTCGCCTTGTCGATCTCCTACAGGCTGATTTCATCTGATAGGGAAATGAGGAGGAAGACAAGGAGAGAAAGGGGGGAAAGATGCAGAGGAAAGGCAAGCCGAAGCCGAAGCCGTTTTCTCCTTTCATAAATAACATCCCGGTGGAATTCAGTGTGGCCTCTTCTCCAGCATCGGAGAAACTCTTGCCTCCTCCTTCACCCCACCCCTACCAGATTAGAAAAAAAAAAAATTAATCGCTTATGATGACAACCTTGGCTCGGCACTCACTGTACATACTGTACCCACAAGTCTGGCTCGCAGCCAGGCCTGGCCCAGCGCCAGGACTACAATAACAAACACAGGCAGCGCTAGCCAAGAGGGGGTGGGGCAGCCAACACAGCCCTCGAGCAGGGAAGGGAGCCTGTGCGGCTGGGCTCTGCTAAGCGCTCTGGAGCAGATGCGCAGGGCCGGGGTGTGCCTGGGCAGGGGCAGCCACCAAGACCCCTGCTCAGATCCCAGGCTCCCCTACAGCATGCTCTTTTTAACAAAACAGTCCCCTAGGCTGGTTCTTCCAGGTTCTGCGCTGCTGCTCCAAGCCTTGATCATCTTCTATAAAATGGGTCTGTGCTACAGATCCTGAGGGTCCATTCTCACTGTCAGCTCCTCGCTGCATGGAGCCTTCGAGATAGAGGAGAAAGGAAATCTCATGTCATCTCAGTAAACGTGTCTTCTAAAATAACAGAGTTCTGTTGTTAGGCATCTGGGCGCTGGGATCAGAATGTGTAAAATCACTAATGGAATCTTTGAGAAAACCTGGCACTACCAGCCCAACCCCAACAAGTCCAGGTCTCCACAGGGTCCCCTCTCCCAGGAGTGGTCACTGTTCAACAGGGGGCAACCAATTCAGGAAGGGGTCTAGCCTCACTAACCCTTTGTGCTCTCTGATTTTTAAGACATTCCAACACAGTGAGAGGCATGCATAGCCACAGGAAGAAAACAGAGGCTAGAAATCTCAGGTTCTGTAGGCCCTGAGCTATGTGCAGGGGTGAATTTAAATCACGAGGATGACTCATCATACCTGCTCCATCACCAAATCCTCCTTTCAAGGGCACTGGCAAGTGACTCTCAGAGGGACAAATCATTTGACCAATGAGGCAGGCACAGAAAGGCAAACAGGAAAGCAGGATTCAACTTCCAAAGCCTCTGGCACATCCAGATGGGGGCCTTCGAAGTGCTATCTCAGGAAGACTGGAGTGCACTTCCCCAGGGACCTGTCAGTCCTGGGGGGGTGGGGGAGAGTGGATAGTGCCAAGTCACTATCTTGTGTAAACTGGGGGCACCAAACACACAGGAGAATATGAAATCAGCCACTGACCTCTCTATGGCACCCACTGGCACTGTGAACATGGAATTCAGAGCAGACAGCAGCTAACTCACATGGACTCTGCTGCCTTAAAGAGGGTTGAAATATGGGCCAGGGTCTCCTGGCCTCTCAGCCATGAAGAGTTCCTGTGTAGACGAAACCAGGCAGGAGATGGGAGTCTCCTTGAGTTGCTCATTGGTCTCCCAGGTTGCACTCACTCATTCAACAGATATTTTTTGACTCCAATAATGTGCTGGGCACTGCACTAGACATGATGGGGACTGATCCTAGGCCCAAGAAGATTACAATCCATTAAGGAGAGAGGGAAAGGGAAATCCTGCAATATTCCAGGCATAGTGCTAAGGATGCCACCCAAGCCCTACTTCCTGAAAAAGGAAAATTAGGGTTAAATATTCTCATTTCACAGTGAGGCTCAGGGTCGGAGAGTCCAACTCACACCCACACGAACCCAAGATCATATTGTCAGGAGGTGGGTGCCCCAATTCCTTCCACCACATCACCCTGTCCCCACAGAGGGGAGATAAGGCAAGTCCATGATTAACTGTAACACAAAGAAGAAAGATTGTACACAAAGACAGCTCCAGATGAAGAAATATGGGCACCCCAAATAAGGCACAATTGCTTCTGGTTAGAAATGGGGGATGGCTGGGGATGGCATCATGAAAGGAACCTTGGAAAATCTGGGAAGATGGCAGACAGAATGGGGACAACAAAGACACAGGGCTCAGAAAGCAAGGAGCACATGAAGTAACCCAACAAGAAGGTGAGTGTGGTTAGAGTACTGAACTCAAGGGAAGAGCAGCAAGAAAGGGTGCAGACTGCGGTGGAATTTCAGAGAAGGCAAGTGGGTCTCAACAACAGATGAAAATGCATATTGTGGCATCAAAGTATCCAGTGCCATATAGGTATCTGGGGCAGGGAGCAAAAGAAACAGAAAGCCCACACTTTGGCTCTCAGGGTCAGGGGGAGGTGGCCAACCTTGTTGGCAGACAGTTTATGAAACCACACACTGAATCCTAAACAATGCACAAGCTGAAGGGAAGCTAAAGGTGTACATCATTAAAAGAGAAGAAAAGTGCTGGGCACAGTGGTACATGCCTGTAATCCCAGCGGCTCGGGAGGCTGAGATAGGAGAATCGCAAGTTCAAAGCCAGCCTCAGCAACAGCGAGGTGCAAAGCAACTTAGTGAGACCCTGTTTCTAAATAAAAAAAATACAAAATAGGGCTGGGAAAGTGGCTCAGTGGTCAAGTGCCCCTGAGTTCAATCCCTAGTTACCCCCACTGCCCCCTCCCCCCAAAAAAAGAGAAGAAAAAGTGGAGTGAGGGGAAAGGAGACAGACATGGGGACAAATGGACATACGACATAGAGAGCTGCCTGGGATGCTGAATCTCTGTGTCTGAAAGAGAGAAGAATGGGAGACAAGAAAAAGTTTGGGCACTTTAGGAAGGACCACGAAGGCCAGGGAGAGAAGTCACACCCTACACAGGGCAGAGTCACATGGTGAACTGAAGCAGAGCTACCAAAGAGCGCTTATACCACTGTATGCATACAGGGTCACAGGAAGAACAGCACACAGCCTGCCAGCCAGGCAGGAAGCTTCTGGAGTTAGGTGATAGCTTCAGAGGTAGGAAAGGGGAGGAAGGTGCACACAGAAGCCATTGATAGCAATTAAATATGAATTGCATGCTGGGTTCTTGCTATGGATGCCTTTAACATACTTTCTGTCATCTAATCCTCAAAAAAAAAAAATGTGAGTTAGCAACACCTGCACTTGACAGATACAAAGCTAGAGTTCACAAGATAAATCTGGCCACGGTCACACAGTTAGCACCTGTCACAAACAGGATTTGAACCTTCATCTGCTCAAGCCCAAAACTCATACTTATTTCACAAACACTAAACTGCCCGGAAAGTCAGTTGCTTCAGGCAATATGGAGAAAAATGAGGAAGAATTTGACAGATATCAATATGTGGGAAGACCAAATAAGATAGCCCAATCAGCTGCCCTAAAAAGTGACCCCAAGTCTGAAAGTCAAGGTTACTACTACAGGGAAGAGTATGCCCAGGGCAGGACAGTGGTGAAGCCTCTACAACTGGGTTCAGGGCCAGTGTCCCTGAACCCAGAAGCCGCAGCGTCAAACCTGCAGGATCCTTCCCTCCACCAGAACACCCAGGCATGCAGAATACCAGCAGCTTCTCTCCTTCCACGCCTCATGGGGCAGAGCAGCTTTGCCCAAACACCAGCAAAATTACCAGCAGCCACACAGCCGACCCCACTAGAATTGGATAAAATTAACTTGCAAAAGACAGCACGCTATAACTAGCTTTGTGTTCCAACCTTTCTATATCTATTTAATTAAAGGCTCCTGTATAATGTGAACCCAATAGTCAGATTCATTAGACAGCGAGAACCTAATTCCACAACTGTTTTGCTAATGAAACTGCAGTCTACTTTGGAAGGTAGATCACACAGGGCATGGGTGCCAGTGATGCCCTGGGAACCCCAGGGAAGCACGAGGATGGGCTCATCCAATGTGCACACGGTCAGGTGGCTTTTCTGCTCCATGAACCTGGAAGGAGGATCCGATCAAGGGACAAGGTGGACCAAGGTCTTGCCTGGCATCAGGGTCACCCGAGCCACAGAAGGCTCTGAGTTGGAGGCGAAGGTGGGCAGGAGGTAGTTGCCTGTGCCCAAACGGGCCGTTAAGGCATCCTTGCCTACCTGAATGAGCCAGTAAGTGCATTCTCAGTCGCAAACTATCCAGGAACCGCTTTCCGCAGAGCTCACACCCGTACGTCTTCATCCCACTGTGCAGCTTCCTGTAGGGGAAAGGAAAAGACAGGTTGCTGCTGCTCTGGCTGGACAGAAGGCAGGCCCACCCATACCTGGGGGCTCTGAAGCCATCTCTCAGGTAGGTGAACAGGAAGAAGGAAGTGGAGGGCATGGCACTGATGGAGACTCATCCCTGGATCTTCTGGCTTCAAAACCCCACCCCGACCCCAGGCCAAGGCCTGCTGCCAATAATGCGCCCATTCCTAGTCTCAGCCAAGGATGGAAGAATAGGGTACTTCCTATGGCTTGGTTCACTGTCACATTGACCAAGGGAACAAATCACACCTGATTCCAGAGGGTTAGGGAGGTAGTTCCCAGGACAGTCAGACAGACATGCTCACTGTTCAACCAGCATGGGTCATAAATGGAAGCGCACCGGCCTCTGCTTACCTCAGACTGAGCTGTTACCCTTTATGCATCTGGCTCCCTGCCACCCCTGCTAGACAGCAGGAGGGCTGCACCTATAGCCTTTCTCTCTCCTTTGCCTAACCCACTACAGTGACTGGCACAGAGGAGGCTAAGGCCCTGAATAAGCTTCTAAAGGAAATAATGTCTTTACAGACAGTCAGGGCTCCCAGATGTCCTCAGAACTATGGTGATCCCTAGAACACATTTTTCCCCTGAGGACCAGCTTTAGAAGTGTCTTTCTTCTGTGTGTCTTTCCCCAACAGATAAAAGGGTTCCAACAGTAGTCATTTTTGGCTTTCCAAAGTACTTTTGCACACATTTTGCAGTACATTTTGCCACCATTATGATTCTGTGAAGTGGCTGGCCTGTGCAAAGACAGAGGCACTGGTGACAACTGGTCACAGGCCCAGCCTGCCACAGTTCCCTAATCCCACTTCCCGCCTAGGGTCTTTCTTGACAGACCCCTTGCTCTATCATGAGGCAGCAATGGAGTCCAGAAGATACAAGGAACCGGATGGGCCAGCAAGCAGGGAGCTGAGTCTGGGGAGAGGCTCTGAGCTTCTGGCTGGCCCCAAAATGCTGACCTTCCTCCCATCCATACTCTGTTTCCAGGCACTTACTGCCACTGCCAGATCTGGGCTCTGGTCTCCACCCCTGCCCCTGTTTGTGCATCTTCCCGGCACCTTCCCCTCCAGAACAGGGCAGGCAGTGGCAGCCAGAGGTAGCATCTGTGGGTGGTAGGACAGTGCGGGGCTCCCTGGGAGCCAACAGCCTACTGCAATCAGAACGTCGAACTGTCAAGACCACAATAAAAGGCTGGACAGCTGATACTGATGTTAGATAAAACTTCATATGAGGACAGGGATATCATGCACTCAAGCAGGCAGTGCCCGAATTATGACAATGAAACTGAACTACCAACTTCCAAATCCTCAAATGAAAACCCAAAAGTGTACCCAAACCACTCCCCAGACTCAGTTCCCTGCTTGCCGGCCCATCCGGTTCCTTGGGTCTCTCCATTGCTGGCTCATGATGGAGCAAGGGATCTGTCAGGAAAGGCCTTCGGTGGGAATTAGGATTGGGGAACCATGTCAGGCTGGGCCTGTGACCTGTTGTCACCAGTGCCTCTGTCTTTGCATGGGTGATAACACAGGCCAGCCAATTCACAGGTCTAGAAGAGCCTCAGCCCATGGGCCGCTGTGGCATGAGGACAGCACACAATCCAATGTGTTCAGTCTCCTGAGGGTGATCACACACAGTTCTCTTCGCAGAACTCTTTCTCAATCATGTTGTTTTGTTTGCTCATTTTCCCTTTATCCCCTTGCCAAAGACAAATGATTTCTCAATCACACACATGCGCACCCACGTGCGCGCGCGCACACACACACACACACATTCACCCACATACACACCCCTCGGCCCTATATTATCTCATTCTTGGCCGCTGCTTATCCATCCAATTGAGAAATAACAGAACATTTGAACTGAACATTCTTAACTCTAGATGTATTTCACAATATTCGGCACTGGGACCGGTCCTAATAGTGTTGGGGTAAAGCTTTTAAATACGTGCCCAGGTACGTGCGTGCAGGTGCATGTGTGTGAGCACATACACACATGATAGTGGAGCATTCCTGCCTCTTGTCTGGGCCTGATGGATGTTTGCTTTTTATAGGAGATGTTCTACAGGGTGGCAAAGGCTCCATTTGTAAGTGGCTCTTCAGCTGAACTTCTCACACACAGTCCTGGTGACGTCTAGTGGATGACAACTTACGAGTTCCAGTTTATTTTCATCCTCTTCATTGGTAATTTGTTAGTTTCCAGAGGTGCCCACCTTTCACTGGTGGCTGTCAAGAGGAACAGATGGACCAACACCCACTTGGATTTACTTTCCAAAAGGAATCTACAGTGGCCAGTATTAACATTTGGGGAGCCACCACCAGCCAGGCTAACCTCCCCTCTTGGGCTCCTTTTTTTAAAAAACTTTTTTTTCTTTTTTAGTTGTGGATGGACACAATACCTTTATTTAGTATTTTTTATGTGGTGCTAGGGATCAAACCCAGTGCCTCATGTGTGCTAGGCAAGCGCTCTATCACTGAGCCACAACCCCAGTTCTCCTATCTCTTCTTGAGAGCTCCAGATCAAGTCCTTCACCCTGATGAACACTCTTTCAGTAATACTTCTGGCCTTTTCCCTATATGCAAATGGATTTGCCTTGAAATTGCTGGAAGTGTCTTTTCTTCCAGTGGCCAACTGGAGTGGCTTGGTGTGAAAGATGAAGCACCTTTGCCCTTTCCTTATAGAGATAGGAGGGCACAGGAAAGAATGCCCAGTGAGCAGCTAGAAGACTTAGATCCTCATCTTGACTCAGTCAAGATAGCTTGTTTCAAGACCTTGGACAAGTAGTGCTATCATAATCACTCCTCTTTTTCTCACCTGTAAATGGATGTGGATGATAGCTAAAATTTCAGGTGGAGACCAAATTTTATTATTCAAAAGTCTTACCCACGTCCTTTTACCTTGCCTCCAAGAAGTCCCTCTCATGGGCACCATTATTCTTGCTGAGCCATGCTCCACTTGTCACTGCCCACTATGATGTTCTCTGACACTCAGGCAGTCAGGCTAAGAGAGCCTAAGCAACCTGGACCCAACCTGGCAATCTATTCATTTAAAAACTTTCTAATCCAGATGGCCAGAGTTTCCTCTTTCACTCACTTGTTATTTGTTTTTCATTAAAAAAAACTCCCAGAACTCATCACAAGCCTTTCCTCTGAACATCTTTGCCACCATGCACTTCTAGCCTTCAGAGACGTAGATGTTGTCTTGTCCAATCCTCAGGGTGAGAACACTACCCTGGAACTCTGTCACTAACACAGTGACCCACACAGGTTACCATGGGCGAATGTGGGATCCATGTAATCCTTACCTAGGACAAGCACACAGGTCTCACCCACTGGCAGGGAGATCCAGGCAAATCACACAAAGTCCAGAAGACAAAAAGAAAACAACTTCCCAGCCTGCCTGGGAGTTTAACCTAGCCTGTTTACTCCCATCTTTACTTATTGTTCAGATACCAAGAAGAGTGTAGAGAAGTGGAAGCTTCTCCTGATTCAAAGAAAAATAAGTTATACTCCATGGATGTACAGTATGTCCAGATGCACTCTACTGTCATGTAAAAATATACTAAAAAGAACAACAACAAAAAGCAAATGGCAGAGAAGACTTGATTGCATTCACTGGGCCTGGTGACCAACAGACTCTATGACAGAGTCCACAGAAGAGCCAATGTGGATATAGAGTTCCCAGTGGTTTCTAGAGCAAAAGTACAACTTTGTATGAACTTACGGTCATCCCTCTTTAGAACACAACCTCCCCAAACCACCACCACCACACTATGCAGGGGCATTTAGATCAAAATAGAAATTCTGTCCACCTTCTTCCTCCTCATCATACGCTTGAGTCCTGTCTTTTCACAAGGTATGACTGCTTAGGACCATCTGAAGTCATCAACCTCCACTATGCACAGGGAAGGACACCTAGGGATAGTTTTACACTTTGCTGTGTACTTCTCTGGTTGATGTTGAAGTTTCTATATTCTGTTCTCTGAGAAAAAAGCCACATGGCTGACCACCACCTTGAAAGTAACTTGGTTCTAGCATAGCCCAGGCATTTGACCCCCTCCCCATATGCAGTGGAGGATCCATCTCCCCCCATATGCTTCAAGTCCCCACTATTTATTCTTGGGGAATGGGCTCCAGATCTCCTCTACCCCTCGTGGTGAGCCATCTCAGACAACACCTGGCCCACTGCATATAACATTCACTTAGGTCCAAAATGACAATAACAACAACAAAAATTAACCCCTAACAAGTTTCTATCTATATTCTCAAGAAAGCAGAATCAATATGAGAAATTAAGAGATAAGCAAATCTGAACCTTTTAACAAGTAACATAAGAGAAGGACCCATTTATTCTCACTAATTGTCAACCATACAACTCTCACTAGTAAAACCAAGATAGCAAGATACAAGTTCATCATCTGAATCATTTCTGTGCTATTACAAGTGTGAAAATCCATAAAGATCCTGTCTGATTTAAATTAAAACTCCACAATGACAGAAGCCATGTGTATATTCCCTTTTATTCATAAGGCCTAGTTTAAAATGGATTGTTCAATACCACTAAAGAAATCCATCTAGATAAGAGTGTAGGGTACTCCTCTGCTCATCCTAATAAAAATCCAAGTACAACAGTTTCATGGGCAACCACCAGTCCAGAACCAGACTCTGTCCTGTGGCCCCTGAAATCCATACAAAGAAGCCAAAGACTTTCACATCAGCATGAAGCTTGAGCTTAGAACAACCTCTCATTCTTCAGGATAAGCCTTCAATCACCCCAGTCCACCTAGGACAGCAAAAACATGAGTGACAGCAAGGAGAGACTCACACCAAGTTCCATTCTCCCTACCTTCAGTCTCCAGAGACAGCTGGCCTTAAGAGTACTCTCTACAGGAGAAGCTCAGTCCACCTCCATGCCACGCAGCCAATGATCAAGGAGAGGAAGCAAGGAGAAGGGCTCGTTGCACCCCCAGGTGCCAAGAGGAAAAGGTCAAGTGTACCAGCTGGCAGAGAAAGGGGGGGCTCAAGTCACAGCACTTCCAATGCCACATTTTTTCCCAAATTCTCTGTCCACAGAGAAATGGCAAAGCTGGAACAGACCAACGGGCAGGGAAGGTTTAGAGAAAGAATTCTCGGTTCTAGTAGCCTAAGAGCTACCCTTCACTTTCCTGCTGGAAAGCTGAAACTGCCTGACCTGTGAATTTTGCTGAACAGGCCAGTGATGGAAACTGGGACCTGTAACTGGGGAAAGCCACTGGGAGGGAATTCCGTAGTTGGACCATAGATAATGATTTCAGCTTACCTGATCAATCCCCTGAACCCCTACTCAGAGCATGCCAGAAGGGTCTTCCAACTCCCCTATCCTTAATTTGAGGCCGTTCCAGAGGCAGAAATCTCCCCAATGCTGAGAGCTTATGCCTTCTGATCCCAGGGCCATCAGTGTGACCTAGTCAGTGCTTCTAAGAGGTACTCACAACAGACAAGAGGAGGCAGGATATTCTGTGAATGAGACCCAATCAAGGTCTAAATGACCCTCTGCTCTCTCAAAAGCCCACTACCCACACAAGAAGCAACCCCTCTCCAAGATCTACTTACCACAAGAGCCCAGCCACCAAGCAACCTTCCTGGTCCTCTCTGGAGCTGGCCCTGGCCCACATGATGCTGTGTCCCACCCCCACCCCACACATGGAATGGCATGAGGCAAGGCCCTTCCCAGAGCTCTAACTCCTCTGCACAGTGATGACACTGTACACTGGCCAAGCTCACCTTTCCAAGTAGAAACTGAACTAAGTCAGGGAAGAGCCATCCTAGTTAGAGAAGATGGGTTTACTCATCTTCCTTAGATCCATAGGTTGAAGAGCCATACCTCCAGGGACCATTTACCCTTAGTTCAAAATCACAAGAGAAAGGTCAAATCGTCAATAGCCTTCTGTGCTTTAATGCTAAGAGGAAGGAAGGAAGGAAAAGCTACGAAGCTATCAGGATTTCCTCCCAAAAACAAATTCCAGGGAGATTGCAGGGGTTTTTCCATATTCAGCCCAAACTCCCACACTTTCTAGCTGCCTTTTTATGGGAAAGGAACCCTCTGAACAGAGCTGGTTCTACTAGAGGCCTGCACTCTAAACCACAGCATACTATTCACAGGGCACCTGGGACACTCAGAATGTTTCCTACCTTCTAACGGTGACAATAGATCTTCCCAAAGAATGTGTCTTATTGCTACCAACAGTGTCATATTCCAGGCGGGGCAGGTCATTCGTTAGTCATTTGAAGGGTCATTCTCCTTACATATGTGATTAAAGACTAAGCTGTTTATAAGTTCCTCAGAACTATAAGCTCCTTGAGGACCGAATCCCTGTCTTTATCTCTGTCTTCAACTCCCTTGGCACAGACGCAGGCCACCAGAGCAGCCAGAGTGGCAGTCTCCAACCACCTCTAGACGAAGGCACAACTGGCCACTAAAATGCAGCCCACACCTGCCTGGAAGCAGCAAGGGGCCTGGCAATCCAGAGAAGGAAGAGAAGGGACAGTTCTAAACTGGACTGGGAAATGGGTCACTTCATTTTCTCCAGACATAAGGGAAATTATCCCTTTAACCCACTCTTTTTTTTTTTTTATGTTGAGATTAGACAGTCATTTGACAAGCTGCAAATGCTTAGCTGGTATTACCACAAATTATCCTTCTAGCAATAGAGTTCGTTGCTCCCTGACTAGTCAATATTAATAAACATTACCGAATGCTTTTACAACACAATTTATTTTTTAATACAGCTCTTTATGTATGCCATAAAGTAAATATACCAATAAAAGCCAAGGATTTCAAAGAACAGATTTTTAAAAACAACCAAGAACTAACAGAGTGCTAGTTAACACCTTCTGTGCTGCAGGTTTTGGGGGCCTGGGGATCTGACCTGTAGAGTTAAGGAAATTGGTAGCCAGTTGGTTGTTTTGGAATTTTAAAGGGAAGGGGAAAGAATATCAAAGAGCCATGCTTTCTTAAGAATCATCTGAGTAAAAGGTATGTATGTTGACCGTGTGTGTGTGTGTGTGTGTGTGTGTGTGTGTACACGCACACACGTGTGCATGTACACATATATTTACACACACATATATATACCCATGCACACACACACATATATATGGTATATATGTACTGGGCTGGGTGCAGGAGACCTGGTTTTCCACTCCATCTCTTCTGGTAATCATCAAACAACCTTGACCAAACCACAGTGTTTAGATTTCACTTACATCTTCGAAACAATGCAAGCACTGAGCTAGCTGATTTCTAAGGTAATTTCCAAACAGCTTCACAAAATTGTAAGGCTGACAGACTTTGGGATTGACAGATGGGTCTGCATCAGCTAGACTATATCTTCTTCCCCATCCTCTCCATCTTTACCATTGAGCCCAGAACATACAAGGGGGGTCAATGCATTTTACTCAATGACTGAAGCAGTCCAACAGGAAAGGGAATTTGACGAGCCAAGTGTGGAGGTGGGAAAAACCCACCCTCTCTTTATGCACATGTACACACACCACTGTAGAAGAACAATCTCCACTGTCTGAAAAGAGAAGCCTTCCGTGGGGTTCTTAGAAAGAAAGTCACACACCCTTCCTTGACCTGGGATCAAGGCCAATCTGGAGCTGACCAAAGAGTGGAAGAAGCAGTCCTGAGGGTTGAAAGCATGAGGAAGGACAATGGTGTTCCCTGTGGCCATAACCACACCAAGTACAGTACCTCCCGATAAGGCGCCTCTGAGTGTTAAAAACCATGTCAGAAATGACAAAGGGGCATGCTAATCTCCCCACAGGGCAACTGCTCAGAGAAGGATCTTCATGGCCACTGAGCACCAGGAGGCCTGGGCTTCTGGCTGTTACATAACTGGTCCTTTGTTTTAAAATACTGAATTCTCTCCTAAGTCATTTATTTGATATATCTCTATCAACAAATTTCACCAAGAACAAAAGTTTTTCATTTGGGCGCTGGGCTGTGGGATGATCTTATCGCACACAATCTCATACAGTCTCTTTCAACAAGGTCTTAGCGTGCTTATCTGCGAAGTTCCTGGTAGCCAAATATGATTGAAATGTTCTATTTATGCTCACTGGATTAAGGAGATGTTGCAAAACTGCACAAAACCCTGGCAGATGTAAGCAAGGTATTACAGGCTGAGCAGTTAAGATCTGAAGGGAAGGGATCAATACACACTTTTGTAGTTTCTTTCTTTCTTTTTCTTTCAAAAAAAAAAAAAAAGTTGTGCTTTCAGAAAAGGGAAGAGGAAAAAGAGTAAAATGCCTCAAGATTTATAGCTTCTCTGAGCTTTTTCCAAACCCAAAACAGGGCACTATGATGCATGCTTGATGACGTCAGCCTAAGGGAAACAAAAATAAATTCAAAATATTCTCTCCAGATCCTACCAGGCCCTATAAGGGAATCAAATTATGGTTATGGATGAACGAGGATTGTATTTTTTTCTCTCTCCCATACAAGGCTTTTAACCAGCACAAACAGCCAACTTCGAAGAAAATGGCTTTCAGAAAGCGACAGGCTTTTCTGTTATCTCTTCGTGTTGCCTGGGTAGGTGAAGGAAATGTGTCTGCCTCCTGATTATCAAGGCTCATTTCTGTAGGTTTCCACCGTGGCCAGGAAGCCAGAATGCTACCTTCCAAATCCCACAGACGGGCCACAGCATCTCAAGATTGTTGAGAATAACTGAGGTTTATTAAAGGCCTAAGAAGGACGTTCCTTTGGAATTAAACCATTCCGAAAACCTTTTTAATGTATATTGCCTCATTCTTTATGCTTTAGTACACTGAAAATTAAATTACTTTTCTATGAGCATGCCGAGCTCAAGAGCCATCACTCTCAACATCAATTATGAACACACGAGAGGAGTCAGGCAGATTACCTGCGCGGACACCAAATCCCATCGTGAAAATTGTCATTTTAATGAAGAAAAGGACCAAGAGATATTTGCTTTTTTTTTTTTTTAAGGGTTCTTTTTTTTCCCCTTTCTCTAGAATAATGAAAAATGAATCTAGTCAACTGAGGTAATATAATAACAAAGACAGTGCATTTATGTCACGTCTGACTCTGGAAGGTCACACCCTATGGCTGAGACAGAGGGCAACCCCATTTTTGAAAGTGACTTACTTTCCCAGGTCAGCAGGTGAGAGGATTTGCATCTACATTTGTCTAGCTGAAGAAAGACCATAGTCCTGCACACCATACCTCACTGAGAAGGGATTTTACCCAACCTAATCAGAAGAACAGAGAGTCCTCTAAGAGAAAAGTAAGGGGAACGACATCACCCAGCATTCATGGGCAGGCTGCATCTGCAGGAACTTCAGAACCTTCCACAGGGAAGTCATGCTCACTCACCGCCTCCTGCTGCCTACGCTGTCTCTGTTAAGCACCCCCTGTATGCCAGTCTGGAGGCAAGTCAGGCTGCACCCACAGTCCATCTGGGCAGGTTCTGTATCAACAGTTATGTATTGGCTTTATTATTATTATATTATTATTATCATCTCTACTAGACTGTAAGCTACTTGAAGGCAGAAGCCATCACTGTAACCTCAGAGTCTCACAGGGTCCCTGGCAGAGCAGGCATTCAGTACATTTTTCTAAAATCAATCTTATTGAGCTATTATCTACCTAAAACCTAAACCTAGCCTTGCAAAGCATACCATTGAGAGGTTTTTAGTCCTTTGCAGAACTGTATGGCCATCACCACTACCTAATTTCAGGATATTTTCCTCACCTTAAAAAGGAATTCTGTAACATTAGCAGTCACCCCTCAATCCCCTCAACCCCCAGCCTCTGGCAATCACTAATGTACTTCCTCAATGGATTTGCCTATTTTCAATATTTTATATAAAGGCGATCATACAATACACACCCTTCTGGATCTGGCTTCTTTCACGTAGCATAATGTTTTCAAGCTTCACCCATATTGCAGACTGCATCTGTACTTCACTCTTTCTTATTGTGGATAATATGCCTTTGGATGGATATACCATACTTTGTTTATCCATTCAACAGTTGATGGACATTCGGTTGTTTCAGCCTTTTGGTTATTATGAATAATGCTGCCACGAACATTCGCTTGCAAGTTTTGTCTTTGTACATGTGTTTTCACTTCTCTTCGGTGTATACCTAGGAGTTGAATTGCTGGGTCATATGGTACCTCTATGTTTAACCTATTAAGGAACTGCCAGACTGTTTTCCAAAGCAGTTTACATCCCCATCAGAATGCACGAGGTTTCCAATTTCTCAATACATTTTTAGACTAAATGAATAAATGAATGAAGATTCCTTCTGCTATGAAATCCCCCAGAGAAAGGCTCTGTTGGTAAACTAGCTTCTTCATCTGCAGACAGGACATGCCGCTCTCATGTTTAACAGAAACCCCAAAGAATTCTATTTATATTGAGTTCATTTTAGAGAGAGAATTGAATGAAAAAATGAAGAAGAGGAAAGAAAAACACCAGATTGCTCCAAGTGGGAACTACTTTCACATATGTGATTTCCACCTTCACTCTCCACCCCCACATCCAGACTCAATAATTTAATAATGCACACTCCTTAAACAGATTAAGCTGAAAAATATGAGCGGGATCCCTCCAATGCAGCCAGCTTTGATTTGGGCAGCAGGGAGGAGAGCAGGATTTGATAGCCCTGCTGTCTTTACCAGAAAGTTTGAAGACAGACTTAATAACACTTAAAACAAAAGTGCACAGGGCTGGTGTACAGCTCAGTGGTAGAGCAGTTGCCTAGCATGCACAGGGTCCTGAGTCAGATCCGCAGCAAGACACAAGAAAGAATCTCAAAAATTCACAAACAAAAATATTGCTGGTAAACTCTGGGAGAGGGACCCACAGAGCTGGAAGCTGCTAAGATGGGCAAGTCAAGAACAAGGTGTGGCCTCTCTGCCACAGCTTGCTTGAACGAGTAGGGTGTCCTGGAGCAGGCAGCAGGGAGCAGCTCTGCGGAGGACTCCCCGAACTTCTTTTCCCCCCTTTTCTCTCTGGGCAAAAGAAGGCAGCGGTATCCCTTTCTGCACAGACTCTTTGCAAAGAACAAACAAACAAAGACTGGGCCTGAGCAAGGGCCTGAGCAAGGGCCTTTGCAAGCTGTAGGTAATTAAAACAGCCTGTAAATGCCCCAGCAGAAGGCACTTCAAAGAGACAGTAATTCCAGCAATGGCCAGTCAAGACTGTGTGGTGTAAAAATTATGAGTTTTCCCAACGGGGAGCTTTGTGTGAAAAGGACAGGGGTTGGTGGCAAAGGGAGGGTGAGCCACACAGAGGAGGTTTACAATTGGTGTCCATGCCCAGTGTGCGCAGGACCGTGCATGCGCTTGTGTGTGTGTGTGGCACGCGCGCAGGCCAGAGAATGGGGCCCGTGTGCATTTATCAATGCTGAGACGGTCCAAGCGTGTGGGCATGGAGATAAAAGGAAAAATAAAATAAAAGCAACAAATATGCATCCTCTTCCCCGCTGGGCCTCGTTTTCACAGAAAGACACACCAGGCAGCTTGCTCGCTCCTCTGGCTCGTAACTTGAGAGGCTACCGGGTACACAGGCAGCACATGATGCCCACAACCTTGGAGCCCAACAGCAGTCAAGGCCAAACAGTGGCTCTCTGGATCTGCCCTCATGACACATAGTAGCCAACAACATACTGCGAGCTCTGTTATCTTGTAACAGAAGATGGAGAGAGATTCTTAACCTTGACTCACTGCATTCACTACGTCTCCCTGTGCTGACTGCCTTGGTGCCCTGTGTGTTTAAATGATGCAGGGATAGGGACTGGGGCCCTGCTTTTTATAACATACAACACAGAAAACCCAAATGACAAAAATCAGTGACCAGAGCATCACACACTATATTTTTAAAAAGGGGGGGAAAAAAAAGCTTATCACTAAAGCATCTTTTCTGTTTTGTTTTGTTTTGATTTGATTTTTGTATTCTCCCTGCAGGGGACATTATACCCTCAAAGGAACATTCTGCTAGGCAGAAGGGCCAGTATCATCCCTAGGAAGCTTTCCCCAGTCCCTCCATTCCCAAAGCTCAGCCTCCATCTGCCCCCCCATCTCGGCATGTGTCTATGGCTGCATCAATGGTACTGGGGTTCCTCTGCTTGCTTCCCTGCCCCTCCACTAGATGGGCAGCCAACTGAAGACAGAACTTTGCCTCACTTATCCCTGTACCCTCAGGCCTAGCAAAGGGCACTGGTGGGTGCTCAGGAACTGTGTTGTGAATGGATGGATTGCCGTGGGCACCTCCTGGCTATGCTGTGGGTAACAAATCAATAAGAACCTGCATGACTTGTGATACCCAACAGCTCCTCACCCCCATCAGTCAGATAATCATCATTTGGTCCACAGGAGCCTCGGAGCTTGAGAAGAGAGGGAGGGAGCAACCCTACACTCACAGGCGGCAAAGAAACCAACCCTGGCCGGTGGCTTTATTTCCCCATAAACAAAATCTTGCTCTGCTTCCCTCACCGCCCCACTCACTAACTCCTCCCTGACACTGCTGGCTTTAAGCCCACACATAAAAATGTCCCTTACTATCTTTATTTAATGAGCTTTCATTTTTCTTTCCCCTTTTTGTAAATGAGAAAGGAAAGCCCACCTCCTAATGGGGATGGGGGAGAGGAAGCAAAGTGGAATCTCTCTTAAATGGGCCATAACTTCATGGAAAGCTTTCTCCTCCACAACCCCCACCCCAACTGTCCCCTCCCATGTCCCCATGCCCCACCATCCCCCCTGCATCGTCCCTTCTCGCAATTCAAAACAAGATGCATGGATTTTGGACATTTGATTACTTTTAAGTATATATTTTTCCCTCAAATAGACTGAATACAATGGTTAGGAAATGTGACAGAAAACTATTCTGAGCCATTTATTGCCTTAATACCCACCTTTGTCCAACAGGCAGTTTTGACAACAGCGATAAATTCCAAATTTATGTCAACAGAGCATATGTTGAACACCTCATTTCTGAGCTAAAGCGGCATGCTGCCCTATAAATCACCGTTCTGTTTGAAATGAAAGTAGATTACAGGCCTGTGTTATTGAGCAGTTAGAGCTATAGTCATATAAATCAGAACTTTTAACTCTAGGCAATCCGTTGTGCAATTAACTAAAGGGTACTTTGTCATTTCAAGGCTTGTGCACAGACTTGGCAGGGCAGAGAGCTACTGGGGAAGGGGGTGGGAAGGGAAAAGTTTGTAGGCAACAGGAGGGCTGTGGACTGCAGCCTCCAGCCCTCCACACCGTGCCTCACACGCAGCCCTCACCCAACAGGAACCTGCTCTGGCAAAAACAACCTCGTAATCAGCATCTGCCACAAAGACAACATCATACTGAGCATTTGTCACCAAGTCATCTCTAGGAGCCCACGTGGCTTTTTCATTCATTCATTAAACATCTCCTGAGCACAAGCCATGTGCATAACGTTATCTTAGGTGCTAAGATGATGCCAGAGGGCTGAGGGTGTAGCTCTGTGGGAGAACGCTCATCTAGCAGGTACGAGACCCTGGATTCAATCCCCAGCACAGAAAAAAAAAAATCCAGAGATACAAGAGGTAATAAGAGAAAGTAATATAAAAAGCAATATTCAGATGATGCTGACAAGGAAGAATTAGAAGAACGTTTGTACAAAACATACTTGAGCACCCACTACATGTCAGGGGCTCATTCTGTACACTTGCCATTTGGTCCTCGGCACAACTCCATGAGGCAGGTATTATTTTAATTTCTGTTTCACTGAGAAGAAAACTGAAGCACAAGGTAGGAAACCATTTGCCTATGGTCATGTATTTTCCAAGTGGCAGAGCCCGGTACAATGAGGAGAGCAAAAAGCTGAAGGACTCAGACATTGACACCAACCCTGTTTTCCAATTCCAGGTCCACAATGTACTAGCTCTAAGATTCTGGGATTCTCTAAGTCTCAGTTTTCTCATCTGTCAAGTAGGATAAGAATACTGTTACCTCAGAGGGTAGATAAAAGAGATTGCATTTAAAACAATGTAGCATGGCATTGAGATCATGAGCTGAAGACAAGGCCCTTACTCTCTGGCCAGTCCATAATCTAGTTGAACAAAGAGACAGAACTAGAAAAAGAGACAGAGAAGAAATTCTGAAATGAGGATGTGGTGATGTGCCGATATGTCAGTGAATATCCAAATATGTCAAAGGTCTGTGGGCGTGAAGAAGAAGAATAGAAAAACAGTGGGTGCTGTGGCCAGAGGTGGCTTGAGGACATGGTAAAATTGAGCTGGTCTGTCATATGCTCTGAAGGGCTCTGTTGGTCCATGGTAGGGAGTATTAAGAATGGAAAAGCCCTGGGTAAGGCAGAGCACACCATACGATGCAGGCTTTGCATGAACCAAGACTTGACATAGGAATGAGCAAGTCACACTGGACAAGCATTCAGGATACTGGCGTGGCTTATCCAAAGTGGGCACGTGAAGAAGTGGCTGGGGATAAGCTTGCAGAGGTGGCAGAATGGGCTGTGTTATGTGGGGTCCTAAGGAAGAGGCTGAGGACTTTGGTCTCAGTGCTAAAGACACTGAACAGCCACTAAAACCCTTCTTAGAATAATGGAGCTGGCTGTGAGTGGGAGGCTCAGTGTGGGTAGGGAATATGAAAAGAGAAAGACATAAAGTGGTGCCCAAATTCTAAATTGAAAATGAGGGTGTTTCCTAAGATGGTGGTGAGGTCAACCTCCCAGAACAAAATTCCAATACAATATTGCTACCACTTTTTTTGAGAATGCCTCTGTTCCCTGAGGAGGGACTGAAGAGACAGCAGACCAATCTCCTATACCTATCTACCACCATGCACAGATGCCTGGTTCCCCAGAGTACAAGTGACCCTGGCAGAGAACTCAAAAGAGCTGTTGCTTGTGTCAGCTACCTTTAACCATTAAACATGCCATCATCGAATCATCAGAATGCAGATGGCAGCAAGAATGTGCAGGGGAGGAGCCTCACCGCGTGACTTCTTTCCCTTTGGAATCCTGAGCTGGCCTCCCAACTCAATGGGACTGGGAAGCAAGAATACTCAGGTCCCCTCTCTTGAGTGAGCCTAGACAGACTGAGAATCAATTAGGTATTTATTTGGCATAGTGAAAGTTACAAAAAAAAAAAAAAAGCAAAAACCAAACAACAACAACAACAACAAAAAAAAAAACTGCCCTCAGAAAACTTTAGTTGAAGAATGAAGACAATACACAAAATAATAACAAGTAGTCCTTACTCACCCACTGAGGTGACAGGTCCAGACCACAAGCCTGACACCCAGAGTGAGTAGGAATCAAGACCCTAGAGGCCTCCCGGAGAAGATGGGCTCAAGACTGAGTTCCAAAGACACCAAGGTCACAGCAGATATCCAGATAAGGGACACATCAGCCCTGAGCAGGGACAGCCAATCCCAACACAGTCCAATGGAGCAGAGGTGACCGCAGGAGTCGTGCAAGTTGAGTGGAGACCAGAGAGTTACAGGGGGAGGAGGTGAGCTTAGAAAACAGACATGGAGGGAGCCACTGTTTGCTCCCAACAGAGGAGGGAAGGGGACATGAGGGCTGCAGTAGCTGAAGAGCACTGCTCTGACACACTCTAGGAGCCTCCATGCTATCCTTCCTCTCGTGACATATGGCACTCCGGAACAGCTGGCCTTGGAGACCTGCCAGACACTTGCTCCTCCAACCTCCTCCACAGTCTCCCATTCACAGAAAAGTGGATTCCTCACAGGAATATCGGGGTGACAGGGCCTTCCTGCCACTCACTCTGTGTTTGGTCACATGCCAGCCTCCTTTGTCTTGCTCCAGAGTTGGAAGCCAACAAGGCAAGAATATGCGTCAGAAACCGACACCCTCCATAAGAAGTGCCCATCACCCAAACACGTGGACAAGCCGGCACATACCCACGTGTGCACCCATCTCTCTCTGACTGGCTGAGCAAACTGCTGGTCTCGGTAGGAGTGGGGACGGGAGACAGGAAACCTCTTAGAGATATTTGTCTAATATCTGAAAGGTGGGGGAGCAGATGAAGTATGCAAGTTTCATTTAGAAAATCATTAAGGGACTATTATAGTAAAATGAGGCTTCCCACTTCCAAATAAAGCTGCAACCATCACAATGAACAAACTGGCAGAGCTGGCAAATGAAGACGCAGGAAGGAAGGAAGTGCAATAAAAAGAGTAACTGAAGGAAAATAGGCAATCATGCAATGCCAGGGAATTGGAAGCAGCCCCTTCCCTGTCAGGACTGGGGGTCAGCCTGCCCAATCAGCAACGGGAAAACCCCCAATCAAAAGTGACAACCTGGAGGAGGGTTTTGGTCCATATCCGGAAGTGTGGTCTCTGTATTCTAGTAATTCCTCTGTTCCTTCACATTAACTGGTATCTCACAACTTTCATCTTATCAATCCTCACAAAACCACCTCTAGAATGATAAATCCTCACAAAATCACCTCTGGAGGAGCAAGAGGCTGACTCCCATCCACCACTTTCATCCTGATCTCTGATAGGCCCCACAGGCCACGCCTCACTGGCCAGAAGAGCAGCATCTGCCAGAGCAGTCCTCTCTCCACCTCTCCTGGGTGCAGAGCACAGGGCTGACCACAATCATCATAACAGGATGCTGTGCTGAGAACAGCCAGGCAGCACCTTGCCCCAGCTCTGCCCTGTTCCTTAGAGCAGGACAGGATGGAGACGCCACTGGGGACTCAGAAAGCAGTTCTCCACTGTTGCTGCTACTAGTTTCTCCGTAGACTCCATCCAGTCTGTCTGCCCAAAGAGAGGGACATGGTGATCAGCCTTCGTGAAACAAACTGTAATGCAGTGGCCAGGGGACTTCCCTGCCTTCCAGAAGACATGATCTATTCACATATGCATTGTCTCGTTGGAAACTTCTGGGCCTCTCTCCACAGCAGGCTGGAGGGATTTGGAGGTGTCATGGTCTGGAAATCCTCAAGACTAGTCATATAAATATTCAATTGCCATCTGGATATCCAAATCATGTCACTTTGGTGTACCTAAGGAGCACATGGCCAAGTTTCTTTCCCAGTGAGACTGAGAGACAGAAAGAACCACATACAGCCTTTTTATCTCTCTCGAGTCCTCTCCGCGTCCTTTTCTTTCCTCTAAGATGCTCCCTTTCTGGAAGGCTCTGTCTTAGAAGAACTGGGGAGAAGGAACAGTACCAGCAAGAGGAGCAACGGCGTTTATAACAGGCTGTTGGTGTTGACCTTAATCAGGGCAATGAGGTTGAGTTTCTCTTTTGGTAGCAAGATGAGAGCGGCTGACTTCAAAAGGTAGAGAATGGTTGTTCTCCTGAACAATGTACCCTAAAGGTCACCACAGGAAACAAGAGAAGACACTGCTGCAATATCTGTTTCCATAATCATTTAACCTTCTAAGAATTGGAGGACTCAGAGTGCCTGGGAAGCTTCTATCTAGGCATCCAGGAATAAGTGAACTCAATAGATCTCTTAACATATAAAGACCTCCAGAAAAGACAAGACACATGTAGAACATGGGATTATGGTGGAGATCTGGGGTATAGAGCAATAAATTGTGACTATAGGTCACGTCCATCTAGGAAAGAGAGTGAAGTTATAAATCCCAGAAACACATAATGTCACCTTGAAGGGGCTGATGTCCTTTAGTTGAAACTATACATGAATCTTAAAAAATAAAATTGCAATGCCTAAGTCATGCTCAGCTGGCATTACCCTCAGGTTCCATGATGGAGAATAAAACCTCCCTAACCACACCCTTTGGTAGGCAACAGTCTGTCTGATGATAGCTTTCATTCACCTCTTGGGGATGGGGGTCCAAACTGCCACCAGGGCTCAGCCACACCCCTAAAATGACAACTTTAGAAGAGCATAATCTCAGAGCATCCCAAACTGAGCAGGGAGGAGAGTGCTCAGACTGTCCCAGATTCACTGGGAGATCTTGCATGGACCCTTTTGTGCTCCCTAAGACTCGGTTTCCCCATTAATAAAATAAGAATGTTTTGGGGCTGGGACTGTAGCTCAGAGGTACAGTGCTTGCCTCGCATGTGTGAGGCAATGGGTTCGAGCCTCAGGACCACATTAAAAATAAATTAATTAAGGACTGGGGTTGTGGCTCAGTGGTAGAGCACTTGCCTCGCATGCATGAGGCACTGGGTTTGATTCTCAGCACCACATAAAAATAAATAAACAAAATAAAGGTATTTGTTCATCTACAACACACACACACACACACACACATATATATATATTTAAATAAGAATGTTATTTCTCATTCTGATGGCCTATGGGCAGATCTGTGACTTATGAACTCCTGAGTCCCCCTGATGGGCACACAACTGGAGTGACTCAAGCCAGCCTCCACTTTCACAGCTGTTTTTGGATGGCCCTATGCACAGCACCCTTGCCCTTGAGACAACAGGAAGGCTAATGCTATTTTTAGAACTTCCTGGGGAGAATTTGCTTTATGTTTAAAACTGCACCCCGGTTGTCCACATAAGGACAAGTCAAAAGAAGGATCTGAGTAAGGGAACTTTGGCAATGACATCAGCACCCCAACCAGGGTCCATGCCTAAGGATTCCAACAGATTTCCACACAGACCTCATCCCTTATTGTCAGAGCCTCTGCCGTGAGATTCACCCACAAAGTAAATTCACAACACTGCAGAGAAGGAGCTGACCCACAGAAGGACTGAGGGGTACAGGAAAGGGGGGAATAAGAAGCTGTGCTGGATAAAGGTCCATCCTGCCTGACTTTCCTTGTAAAAATGGGACTTCTCTGGAGCTCACATGGTGTTGCAGGAACCCCTGAGAACTGCAAAAGGAAGAGTACCAGTTCCTATTGCCTTAAGGATGGGCCATTCAGTATTCTTCTGCTCCATTTTAATTACTTTAATAAATTATCATAAAAATAGTGTTTAAAGTAATGCAGATGTACTATCTTATAGTTCTGTACATAAGAAGTTCAAAATGGGTCTCACTGACTGGACTTAGATCAGAGATTGGCAGAGCTTTGTGGCCTCTAGAGTGTAGAAGGGACAAGCTGTCCCCTTGCATCTGCTCAGGATCTAGAGGCTACTCTCACACCTGGGCCCGTGGCTCCCTCCTCCTTCCTGGGCTTGTCCTTGCTCTGCTCTGACACTGGCTCTTCTAGTCCTGTGGCTGCACTGATCGCAGTGGACCCACCTGGATCATCTAAAAAGTCAGCTGATTAGCAGCCTTAATTCCCCTTTGCCTTGTAATCTACCACACTCGTAGGTTCCAGGGATGAAGATGGGGACATCTGGGGTGGGTTCCACTATTCTGCCTACCTCACTCATAAACCATACACCTTTAGGAGTGGCTTTTGTTCTGTCCTGATCTTCCTGATGTCCAGAGACTGCCATGGATTCTCTTGTGGGAGCCCACAGGCTTTCCTAAGGAGGTGGGACATCCCATGGAGTCACCTTCCTGATACCACAGTCACTGGAGCATTGGGATGTATAGCTCCCACTAGCCTCACCCTCTAGCTGCACCCACCTCTGATGGACACATGCTTATGGGTGTGCAGTACCTACCTCAAGAGAAGGCATTACAGCCAGCACAACCTCACATCTTCTAAGGGATCATCTAGACGAGTGAACAAATCACTCAATACCAGTGGCTTATCTGATCCTAGGACAAATAATTCCACCTATGGATGATCCAGACCCCAGAACCAGGAAATTGCTAAATCTAAGCTCTGGAATTAATGCAAAAGGTACTTGCTTTAAAACACATAGCATTGTCTATCATACAATAAGCACATAAAGAAGGTTTTCCTTCTTCTCTTTCTGGTTCCATTTTTTTAACCCATTTTCATTGTTTAGAAGATGACTTCTTCAATGGAAAAGGACCAATAATGAAGCTTTTAGAATTTTCATTTCTCCCAAGTCTTACTATATCACATCTGTCAACCTGATGGTTATAGGAATCTTGAATCTCAACTGTGTTAAATACCCTAACTGTGTGGTTGATCCTAGGTATACAATGCTATGCCCAATTTCTGCAGAGAAACACTGGCTGATCCAATTCCCACCTGTTAGTGGCAATAAATACCCTCCCTCACCTTCACAACTTCAGAGGAAGTGAAAGCAAGCCTCTAAGCCCATGATCCTAAAAACCCTCTACTCCCCACCTGGCCTTTTGCTACATCATATTTAAAGCCCAAAAACGCAAAGGAGGGAAAGACCAGTGCAAAGCTATAGTGAGAAAATACCACTCTGTGTTGCAGTAACGAACCAGAACTGGGAGATCAAACCAGAGCCAT
This sequence comes from Marmota marmota marmota, assembly GCF_001458135.2. Classification (NCBI taxonomy): domain Eukaryota; kingdom Metazoa; phylum Chordata; class Mammalia; order Rodentia; family Sciuridae; genus Marmota; species Marmota marmota. The sequence continues at coordinate 10,195,930 of NW_026000242.1, forward strand.
CAGAGGTGTGCAAATCACTTTTTCCCTGCACCTACTCTGGTGCCAAGACAAACACCAGGGGCAGAGCAGAAGGCAAACAGTGAAACTCTGCAGCTCCCAGAGCCCTGCTAAATTCAGTGCAGAAACCATATTCGGATTACGTGAAGCATTTGTCACAGACTTACCCTGGCTAAGAAAAACCATCCTGAGCCAGTGCTGAAGCAGAACCAGCTGTGCTCCTGTGTGTCTCAGAAGCCACACTTCACACCTGCCTCACTCTCCACACCAGGGCTTTGGGGCATGGGTGCAAAGACAAGGCTACTTAGCCCCCCTCCACAGGAGTCCCTGAGAGCGGCGCTGGGCTTGCTACCTGAGGTGGGAGGTTTGTGGTCACCACTATCCGGCCTTCTGCCTCGTCTGGGGACTGTTGTGTTCACAGCAGATTTCTGAGGACCGTAGGGCCTGCTGAACTGCTGTGCCAGGGTGGCCCCTCAGAAGCTGCCAGAAGAGCAATTTCCACTGATGCTCACCTGCCAGGAGACCCATTTCCTCGACCACAAATGCAGAACCCAGCAAGCCACAGTCAAGACTGCAAAGGTCATCCTGCCTCACACATGGGTCGTTGAAGGAAGCCTAGTTAGGGGATCAGAGAGAAAAATCTTAACAATCTGCAGACCTTGAAAGGGAGAAGCCCCATGGGGCCTGTTGCACCCCAAACTCACCTGTTGCTTTTTTAATTTCACGATTGAAGTGGACTTTTAGAGAGACCAGGCTGCCTCTTCCCATAGCCACTGGGCACTCACCAAAGGAGGCATAGGAGAAAATTCAGATGGAGACCCTCAAGTAGAGGACCCCATGGGCATTCTCTGATGGCCTCTCCCAGGCTGACCAGCACTACCAGGGGCCAGCACAGGGTGGAGGGCAGGAGTGGTGAGTAACCAATCCCTCTGGTTTCGGGCATTAGTTGAGATTGAAAACTGTAGCCTGCACATTTTGTAAATGGGTCCATTCACCAAAACCTCAGTGAGGCAGGGCACCAGTGGATTTTGTGAAGAAGAGAGCAGAGAGACGAACGGGCAGCAATTTTGATTTTGGTGAGATCTGGAAGGTTACCAGCCCTGTGAGTAGCTGCACTATAAAAAGAGTCAGACACTAAGTATTTCCTTTCCCATAAAATATTCATTGCCGCATGGAAGAGCCAAGAAGCCGAAACCTCAAGCATTTCTAACTTTGTACTGCAGTAATAACAGAGTTTTATAAGAACCTTCTGACTGTGCTTGTACCAGACTATAAATATGCTTCCATCTAAGATAAAGGAGGGGAGACACATCTAGCTCCCCTCTGAGAAAGACCCCAGGTACACCCACAACCCCATTTAGCATTTCAGCTAGCAAACAGCAGATGGAGTGATCGTGATACCAGTTCTTAAAGAAGTGTCTGCCGAGACGCTCTGGCTCCTCTCACAAACAGTGCTTAGGATGTACTCAAAACCTGGTTCACAAATGGTATTGCTCCTGTTTAACAACAGAACAATGTCCAGAGTGCCTGATATTTACTCAGCTCTTGGCAATTTACAGAGTGCTTTCCCATCCCTTCATCCTGAAAACAAGCCTGCAAAGGGGGCGGGGTGGGTGCTGTTGTCCTACGAGGTTCAGGGAAGGTGAGCAACTCGTCCAAGATCACACAGCCAGAAGGCAGCAGAACCAGGCCAGAACTTCATTCCCCTGACTCCACCTCCAGTTTTCTTTCCCTGCTGCTGTCCTTGCTGATAGAAATTGGAAGGCAAAATGCTCAAATACAACTTGAGAGATGAACCATGCTTCAGCTACATGACTTTGCCCTTCATGAGTGATTCCGAAAAGTCACTCTTGCAGGGGCACTTTTTTCCTTTTCAGTTTGTATGAAATAATGAGCCTGTGCCAGAGGGCACCACGGTTGGTAGTCTGACATTAAACCCAGTGTGGAATGCTCTGTCTCTTAACTAGTCACTTGCATTCACCAGATACACAGACATACTGACTTCATTTAACTACTCTTTTACAGTGTTCTAGACAGAAAGGCTGTAGGTTAATAAAATGAAGGATGATCAATCATTCCAGAACATTTGACACTGGAGTTTCATTTGAGATAACATCCCAAAGTAAAAGCATCCCCTTTATTCTACTAAAAGAAGCCCTTTGGCTTTCCTTTAACTTTCCCCACCTAAATGGTTAGCATCCGCTTATTAGATTTTTAGTATGTGGATTCACTGATTTCCAATGGTATCTTCAAAGAAAGAGAGTCAAACATGCAAAATCTCCTCATTTGCCCTTAGGTGCACCTATCACCTAAGACCAAATGGATTCTGCCAAAAGATCCACATGGGGCCATTCAAAACCAATGACCATGACTGCACACACTGGAGGAGTTCTGAAGTGTACCGTGGCCAGGCCGTCTCTCACTAGTCGGTAGAGTAAACCTCTGAGATTTCAGTTTTTTATTGCAAAATAAAAAAGGGTGAACTACATCCCTCTCTGGGATTGTTGACTCTGCCCAGTTCAACTTAAAGCTAGCGTGGCCCTCACGGTTTTTAATGGCCCTACATGATTCAATGAATTTGGGCATTCACTGGCGGGCCATCTGGGGACAGGCCTGCCTATCTGCAAACTGGCAGGCTTCCCTATTTGTTCTGTGGAACAATAAACGTCAATGAATTAGAAGCTTCAATTATGTCAGAACATTTCCAACACCTGACTCTTAAGAATAACCAGACCAGGGAAAACAAAAGATACTGGGGCTAGAATTTCACGAGAATTTTTGCACAAAAGTGTTTAAAGATCTATCTTAGGGCAGGGCCTCAACGTCAACACTACTGACATTTTGGAGTACGTAATTTTTGTAATGGGGAGAGGTACACAAGTGGGGACACCATCCTGCTCATCACAAGAGGTTTAGAAACACTCCCGATTAACACCCACTGCATATCAGTAGTAACTCCCCTTATTTGTGAAAACCAAAAATGTCTCCAGATGTTGCCCAATGTGCCCTCAAGCACAAAGTGTGCCTGGTTGAGAACTCCTGCCTGAGGGTTAACATTAATCCAAGCCAGTTCCACACCTTCCTTATGTCACTGTGCAATCCTAAGTGACAACCGAAATACTAGCCCTTGTGTGCTAAAGATCATGGAATGTCAAAGGACTCAATTACCTCACTGTCTTGTACTTATAAAAGCAGGAAAATAGACTACTCTACTTTGCAAAGCATTCCAGCAGACCTTATAATCAAGAGGATTTTCCAGTTAAGCCTTGGTTAGCCAGAAAATGTAATGAACTACCATAGCTTCATCCTCAAATATTCCCGTTAACTGTGTTTTATTCCCTTTACATGAGCATTCACATACTCACACAGGATCACCTGGGCCATGCTTACTTAGCCTCATAAAAAGAATCAACTATCAGCTGAACTATTGCTGAAAGCATCTATTTTATTTAGGAGAGGCTGTGAGAGGGAACTGGGAAAGCAATTGCAGAGGAGAGAAAATGAAGTTTTGATCACCTCACTGGATATTGTCCCTTTGGTTGTCCAATGCACTTGCTAATAAAGCCACCGCAAGCCTAGAGATGGTTGCCTCGCAGGTTTACAACCGACTTGTCCATGTGGCTCATGCGGATCTTCATGTGCATGTGCTTGCAAGCACACATACTAATACACTCCCGGCCACTGAAGTTGACACATAGGAATGAGACACATTCCCATTGTGCCCTTTGGACATGGCATCACCACATTTCAACTAATCCAAAAAATTAAAGTAGAAGGGGCCAGGGGGAGACTTCACAGAGCACCCAGTCAAGCCCTTCATGCTGCTGGCTGCACATGGCCTCCAAGGGAATTTGAGAGTTGTCCAACTCTCTCCAACGACAAAGTAGCTGGGGGCATCCAGAGACATCCTCTCGTCAAAGCCCCCGGCAGTCACCAAGAGAGCAGAGTCCCCTCTGGGGTCAGGCCACAACTTTGCAACATTTGCTCTTTCCTCCCACAGAGACATGGAGCCTACAAAGCGAAGCAGCCTCTCTCCCAAGCTAACAAGCAGAAACTTTTCATAAGTGCAAGAAAAACGAAGCCTGCACCTCCCTAGGCATCCTACCTCTCTCTAGGACTACCATTAAGAGACGCTTGATTTCCACACATACACCTTGCTCGTCCAAGGAAATCAATATGAAAATCAATTCATCCACTGATATATTTTATCAAGATACATGTGGCAACGCCACATTTCATTTACAGTGCAGCACTCGGGGAAGCCAAGGTCACTGGATAGAAAGCGGGATGCAGGAGGGAGGGCGGGGGAGAAGCCCATACTCTGCGCTGGCTGCAAATAGAAAAGTGAATGAAATAGGAACAGAGATAGAAAAGGGAGCCTGGGGATGCAACAATGACTGTATGTAGGAGGCGCAGTGTCGCTGCGGCTTGCCAGCTTGTTTAAATGTGAAATAGTTGGTAGATTTAAAATTCTAAGTATTTTTCTTCTGACCATGGCAAACCAAAAATGGTTCCACTAGCATGCAGTTGAATATAAAACATTTTTAAGCAGGAAATGAAGAGAGAAGAAGAAACAAGGGGTGGGGTGGAGGGCTACAGAGACCAGACAGAATCTGGGCGAGAGAGGGCCAAGACAAAGAATGAAAGGGAACAGGCAGGTGGGCCATGGAGCACGTGCTGGGAGCCAGGGTAAGGCAGGAAGTGAACGGGAATTTCAACAAGCCTCAGGGAGGGAAATTATGATATCTGCATGGCTGCAAAGGGGAATATTTTTAGTAAATTTGAAAGTGATTTGCCACACACGGTACCATCCCACTCGGAGGGTTCTCCGCCGGCTCCAGTAGCTGCGCCATGGATCAAATGTACTCAGTAATTGCAGAGTCACTGCTACCCTCTCACCTCTAAGCAGAGCAGATTAAAATAGCATCAACAGCTATAATAACAGGTTTGGGATTCAGCTTTTTACAGCCAGAAAAAAAAATGCTTATGGAAATAAGGATTTTGCTGACTATTTTCCAAGTGAAGAAAAGGACAGAAAAGTAGCCACAGGAGCTCAAGGGCAAAACCATACCCAGGCCAAGCAGGCTCTGGGCTGCAGCGCACCACCCATCAGACCAAGAATAAAGACAAAGGGTGCCCACTGCTGGGTACCTGGATGCACACCTGGCCCTGGCCCACTGCTCCTTCCCCTCCCACCTCCATGCTGGGGACTGACTCCAATCCCCCCTTTCTTGCTCCAGGAATTAAGGAGTTCTGCAAACCCTGTTTTTGGCCCCTGCCTACAGTGCCTCCCTAGGCTGCTCTAGTACCCCCAGGGAATGGAGTTCAGGTGAGATAAATAGCACATGGGGAGGGGTGATGATAAGCAGGTGCCCACTTCTGGGGAAATTAAGCCTTAGCCCCCTTCTAAACCAGCCCAGTTTTTCACTGGCCAGAATCCAACACTAGACCCTGCTCATCTCTGAGAACCTGCCCAGGATCACAGCCACGGCAGACACTCGTGAAGTGCTTACTATGTGTCAAGTACTAGTAAGGGTTTTACTACCTCACCTTGCAGAAGCCTCACAACACACCCTAGAAGCTAGTTACTTTTTTTCCCTTCCATTTTGCAGGTGGGAAAACTAAAGATCAGATGTTTAATTTACCCAAGATCCTACAGCTAGGAAGGTTCAAACTGCAAGTCAAACTCAGCACTGACTGCAGAAGCTGAGATCTTCCCACCCCACTGTGCCCAAGTAAATGGCAGCCCCATTCTCCAGAACCATGGCCCACTTCCTCGGCTTTTTAAGAAGCCACTGCGGGAGGAGGTGGGTGGCTGCCTAGTGGACGTTCAGGCCTCCCACCAATAAAGCTGACGGCAGGCAGGTCAAGTTTATGAGTGCTCTGTCCCAGCCTGGGAGGCATGCCTTGAAAAGGTGTTTCCAGGTGTTCTGGCTGGTGTCGGGCAGGTGTGTGGACAAGCTAACGCTGGCCACTCAGGTCATTGCCCTTCCAAATCAATAACACCTTTACCCACACTTTCCTAAGGCAGCCACGTAGCTCTCATGGTCTCACACTTTGCTGTGGCAATGGAAACTGCACTAAAGCCAGGGGTCAAGTGGAACAGCAATCAAAGGACAGGACGGTGAGTTCCCAGAGAGGGAAAGGGATTTTCTAATGTCCTATCAAAATTGAGCAAGAAAGACCTAGTCCTGGGTGAGTCTAACTCCCAGCCCTGTTCCCTCCCCCACCCCAGATCTTTATGAATCTGCCTCACACCCCAGAGACACAGTTGGGAAGTTGAGGGGAAGGGACCTCTCCACTCAGACCCTTGTCTTGCAAGGATGAGACAGTACCCAGACTCTGCAACTCCATCTTAGGATATGTGTGATGAGCCACATTCTCCAAGACACCAGAGTACACATTAACACTTCCTGAGTTGCACCCTACCACTGCCAGGAGCACAGGTGACACCTGTGAGAGAGGCAGAGCTATGTATGGTGCCTGCTGACCCCACGGATAGGAGCTTCAGGTTTTACTAGGGTAGAGAAGACCCTTTCCCAAGCCCTCTGCCTCCCCAGCGGCGGTGCAAGAACCCCGTCTGAGACCCCATTCCAAACCTTCCCTCCCCTGACTCTTGACACGCAAATACCTGGAGAGAGGGCATTCTCAGCAGCAAAGACAGACTCTTAACATGTGTGTGTGTGTGTGTGTGTGTGTGTGTGTTTACTGGAGAGGGATAAATGAGGATCAGATTCTTACAGTGAACCTTTAACTTCAGTGCACTTTAGAATTACCTGGAGAGCTTATTTAATGCAGATTTCTGCTCCCACTCAAGATTCTAGACCATTCAAGTGGGCCAAGAATTTTTAATATGCACCCCAGAAGAGTCTGATGCCAGTGATTCAGCGGGTCACTCTGAGAACCCCTTGATCTCTGAGCTGCAGCAGAATCTCTGGGTTAAGAATTCTCGTGACGGGGCTGCACAAAAGGCATATCCCACACGACAGGCTCTGAACACTAGCCCAGCTCCCACTCCATCCTGAGATGAAGGGAGACACTACTGTCTCCAGAGCTTGTGACCCAAGGGAGTGGAGGAGTCCCTAGGTAACAGTGACCTCGGGATCCTAGAGTGAAAACTGTGTGGGTGGCCCCCGGAAGTCCAGGAGCTCACAGATCTTCAGGCCAGCGGGTGCCATCTGACCTGGACTTCTGGTTGCACTTACGGTCAGGGTCTTAGAACCTCCCTCAAGAGATGGTCATGTCCGACCACCCCCCAGGCTCTCATCTCACCCATGTCACTAGGTTCCAATAACTTGACCTGTCCCAGAGACAGGAACAAAAAGGAAAACTCTGCATGCACAACAAAACCAGGAGAAGGGGATTACAGGTTCCTGTTTTGTGACTCTCCTCCCAGGTATTTCAAATAGAGCAGCAGATTCACCTTGTGCTAAGACCAGATTGGACAGAGGTGACTTTAAACATAAGCATTATCCATGCCTGGGCAAAGAAAGATCTTTCCCGTGGCAGAACCTACAGGTGCAGCTTGTTCCCACCCTTCCTTCTAGGAGCACACATGGAGCAGGAGTGGGGGGCTGTGGGTCTGGCAGGGCATGCAACTCCAAGTGTACTCTGATCCTCTCCTCTTGCAAATAAGGACACAACCATCCCAAGAGTTTGTGTGCAAACCCAGATCTGGCTCCAGAGGCCTGTTCACCCTCCATGAGAAGAACTGCTTTGCTCCTCTAGTTCCCTCTGTTCCTCTTCCTGGGGAAACAGATGCATTTGTGAAGAGAACTTCCATTATGAAAGTCAGATCTGACTCCAAAAGACCTCATCTAGGTGTCCAAAGCTAAAAGGGTCTGAAGCAGGAGGTCACTCCTACAATCAGCACACCCTGGACCCCCCCTCCACCAGCCCGGCTCTGCCCGCGAAGGAAACCAAGATAGGGCATAGGCTGGGGGTGGGGAAGACTCGTGGGGATGGGGGAGCAGAACAGGAGGGAGACTTTTCTGGGTCCATCTCCTCCTTGTGAAGGACATAAAATCCCCTTCTGCAGATTTGACTAAAACGAAGTTCTATGAGTAAAAGAAAAAATAGAAACAGGAGTGACATCATGGAGGAATTGTGTGGCAATCCTGACCCACCTTTTCATAGTCAGACAACCCTGAGCACACTGCTCAACACCTCTGGGCCACAGCTTCCTCGCCTCTATCATGGAAAAGGACACCGTCACCGACCTCCTACTTCAAAGGGCAAGTGAGATGAGGAAAGGAGCCAGTGGGGCAACTTGTTGAAAGTCAGTATATCCCAGATCAGTGAAGATGATCTGGAATCTCTCTGGGTGATTCCTGAAACTTTTCTGTAAATTATTTCATGAAAATAAAACCACATTTGTTTCCCTAGATAAGAGTGAAATGGAGCCGGGGTAAAGGATCTTGCTAGCTCTTTATCTTTACACTGCTTTACTTTACCATGAGTGTGTGTTACTCATTTCCACTATGAAGGAAAAGGAGGGTAAAGGATCTGGGATCAGAGAGGTCTGGCACAGAGAGGAGGCCCTCCTGTCTCCCCCACCCCAGGGCCAACTCCCTTTTTACTGGGTGAACGAGCTCTCTAAGATCCAAGTGACTTCTCCTGCTCACTTTTATGATTTAGATATGAGAGTCCCCTCAAAACTGTGCTAATGCAGGAATGTTCAGAGGTGATATGATTGGATTGTGAGAACTGTAACCTAATCTGTGCATCCTACTTTGAATAGACTCACTGGAGGGTAACTGTAGGCAGGTGAGCCGTGTGTCCTGGAGCCTGTGTGCCCACCCTGAAGCCCTTTCTTCTCTGTTTTCTGGCCTCCATGAACAGAGCAGTTTCCTTCTGCCATGATGTTCTGCCTCACCTTGGACCCAGAGTAATGGAGCTGGTCAACCACAGACTGAAACTAGGAGCCAAAATAAGTACTTTCCTCTTCAGTTGTTCTTGTCAGGTATTTTGGTCATAGTGACAAAAAGCCGACTGACACACCCACCAACTCTCCTCTTGCACACAGGTCATTCAATACCTGTGTCTGCCCAATGAGGGGAGCGTGTCAGAGGCTGGAACAGGTGTGCCCTGCACAGTCATTAGGATAGGAGATTGTCATCAGCCTGGCCTGGCTTAACTGTCTCCTTCTGGTGCACGAAGCTCGGGTTTCAGGACTGTAGCCAAGAGATGCTGATTTGCCAGTGGCCTATGTAGTGAGGCCTTCTTCTCCATGCTCTGGATCCAAGGGGTTAACGTTAGGGAGTTTTTCCTCTCCCACCACCCCCTTTCCAAATGATTGCCCTTAATCCCAGAGCTTAGCAAGGGTGGAATTCCAGAACACCTCAGTTCCGGACCTTGTCTGGCAGGGGATGGGGAAAGAAACGCAGGGAGGGAGGCTACAGAGGAGTGGGTGAAGAAGCATGTGGGGTAAATCTGAGAGCTCTGTTGCAGGCTCTGTTGCCTTTTCAGTCATCACCGGGTGCCCATCTTCTTGTCACAACCCCTGACTTGAGCACTAGAGACACTTAAGTACTTAAAAATAAAGGCACTATGCTTTCAGGGGTACCCTGGCCCTACAACACTGGGCCTTACATTACACATACGGTGACTGGTAAATTGAGCAAACACGATGTCCTCTAAGTCACAAAGAGAATCAAGATGGACTTCACTCTCTATCCTCCCTGACCGTGTCCCCAAAGCGAAGTAACCTTACAAGTAGAATACATCTGCTGAAACCCTGTTGAGATTATTCATATGTTTTGATTCCTAATTCAGAAATAATAAGTGGTTCATGGGTTCCAAGTTTAAAAATATATTCATCATCTGGTCTCTTCCCAGCATGTATCCCACTGGCGCGGGAGCTTACACTGCTAGAGGCTCCCCGTAGCCGCCTGGTGCGCATACAGCCCTTCAGCCATAGGTGACAGGAGTGTGCGGCCCACTGCTCCTCTCTCCATTTTATTAAAAACCTGATTCTAAGGCCACTGTCAAGAAGACTGACAACTCCTCTGCAACACAGAGCTTAGGGACTGGAAAACTATAAATCCAGCTATTTCTTGACTGTTCAGAAAAGTGGACCACCCTTGAGTGCAAGAAATGAAAATTTATACTCAGTTTCAAACTCCACGTGTAAATCAACAGAGAGCAACTCATCGTGGTGCGTTAACAGGAACGAAGGCCATCCTCAAACACTCCCTTTCCAGAAAGCCCTCTCTGGTTTTACAAATAAACATACATACACATACATGTACCCACACAGACAATGTGCTCATATGTACATGCATGTGTGTGTGTATTCAACATGCACATTGTACATACATGTATTGTGTATGTATTTACATATGTGTGAACATGTGTGTATACATTTACATTCATAACACGTATGTATATATACACCCAGCATAGCTATTAATCTTAAAGGCAGGGCCATCAAGAACCAAGTCCAGACTACAAGCTGGCATTAGGCATTTTCTTAGCAGCCCCTTCAGCCTTTACATCTCTAGTGGTCTCCTTCTGGGGGCCTAAGGAGCACCCCCCCCTTCCCATCTATAAGGCCCAAGGGTGGATCCCAGCAGCCAGTTAATGTTCACAGTTGTAATACTACTGAATTGTGTATCATTAAAATTAATATGTTGAAATTCTAATGCCCAATATAACTGTATATATAGGATCCATCAGGAGGTAATTAAAGTTAAATGAGGTCATAAGGGTGGGGCTCAAATTCAGTGGATTAGCATCCTTTTAAGAAGAGACCCAAAGAGTGTGCTCTCTTTCTCTCCCAGCTGAGGACACATTGAGAACACAGCCATCTGTAAGCCAGGAAGAGAACCCTCACCAGGAACTGCACCCTGTAGGACCCTGATCTTGTGCTTTCCAGAAATGTAAGAAATAAATTTCTGGTTTTTAAGCCATGTAGCCTGTGGTGTTCTGTTCTGATAGCCTCAGCAGACTAAAGCAATGACCCTCACCACAAAGCCTTCAGTGAGTGGTTGGCCAAGGCTGGACACTCACCCCTGCTCCATCAAACAGATCCTGTCTTTCTAGAATTTGAGATACAGGCAGGGCAAAGGTAAATCAGGTCTTGTCAAGCGTTAACCTGGGAGTCCTGGGACAGTCATTTTTAGACTCACTCTACAGCCCACAGAAGGATGAAAATGAAACTAGAGTGAGTTTCCAACAGCTAGATCTTAACTACATCCATTTGCCTTTCAACAGTAGGCCTAACACATGTCTTCGGGCTCTGTGAAAAAGTCCTGAGGCTGTTGCAACAAGAATTCTCTTATTCAGCCTAAACTGGTATGGATTTCTTTTTAGCATACAACCCAAAGACCCCTGCGTAATACACCTTAAGGTAGTAGGCTCTGGACAAAGAGCCAAGTGTCTCCTTCACATTTGTTAACTACCCTACCTTCTTCATGGTGAATGTCTCCATTCTACAGAGACTAAGTGGCAGACATTCTTTGAATTGAAGCCAACAGGTACACCTGCCAAAGAACGTACCACCACCAAAGACAGCCCAATTCAGCCCCAGACAAAAACCAGTCCTAAGTGACATTTACTTCTGTGCTGGGCCATAGATCTTGTACAGATTATACGGATGCCTTGTTTTCCCCTCCTGTTTGCCTCTCATACAGGGCACGCATTCAGGAAGGAAAGAATAAAAGGCCGTTTCCATTTTTGATCCCACCCTCTCTGCCAACCATACCAGGCACACATCTGCTAGGATAAATGGTTGCTATAGAAATCACCATTTTTGGAACAGGCAAACCCAGTGTCTATGAAGAATGCAGCCATTTCAGTCCTCAGTGAAATCTGTGGACTTGGGGACCAGGAAGTGTCCTAGAGGACAGCCAGTCCCTGCAGCCAAACTTACCAAAGATGGGGTCATGACACCTCACATCTCAGAGAATCCATCATGACAGTCCGAAATGAAGAGCTGCCAACATCAAAGAAGGTTATGCTAGAGGTCTTTACCTTGGCAGCACTGTCAAAATTTGGAGATGTCTGTGAAATGCTAAAAGCTTACAGTATAATATAGTTGGGAAGGGTTTGGGATTGGAATCAGTCAGCCCTGACTTCAAATTTTGGCTCTACCACTTACTTAAAGACTGTGCAACCCTGTGCAAATTACTTACCCATTGTATGTTCCCCCTCAGTTTCCTCATCTGTAAAGTAAGGTGTTAAACAGGCCCCATCTCATAGGATCACTGTTATAACTAAAACAGATCATGGACATAAGCATTCAACTAATGGCAGCAATATGAGAGATATTTTCACTAAATATCTATGGTGCTAGCCAAAATCAAGAACCAGACATAAGAAAAGCGACAACAACAGACAGAATCAAGGATTTTGTGTTTTGATTTGGGAAAGAAGAACTTCCCCATCCTACGGGCAGCCAACCAAGGATTGGACTTCCATGCTGGTGCCTCACCAGGGTTGCTAGTGCTCCAACACTTGCATTCAGAAGCCATGGTGCCCTGGAGCGAACTTGCACCATTGTGCACATCACTTCCCAGCTCCACCTTCAGTAACTTCACACCGGCAGCTTGAAATTAACCATGGTGGGAGTATTTACACCATGGAAATCAGAAAATGTCATAAAGAAAGTGTTTTCTCCCTGAAGAAATTAGTTGTTAAACAATTCCCAGCACACAAAACAGAAGAAATTCCTCACCAGGAAAGCAGCATCTGAAAAACTTTTGATACCTAAGAGTCCAGAACATTCTATGGTTTCCCTGAACATGAGTCAGGCAGGATTTCACAGGAATGTAACTGCACATTCCTGATGGGCATTCCAGTTTTCTCTAGAACTGTTTAATTATGGATACTGACTCCCTGACAAGTCTCTACCAAAGGGGGTACCATCTTGGAAAGGCCAAAGTTGCATGGCTTCCCAGGAGAGGGCAAGCAGAGTCCTGAAAGACAGACAGAAGATTGAGATAGAAGGCTAAAGAGGACACAAGGACCCCAGTGCCATGCTGCCCTTTCTTGTTCAACTCAAAGTACCACAACTCCAGACCAGTTACTAGCACCATAATCTACACACTCTGACCAAAGCCCTCCAGTCCCTCAGCAGGACTGGACATGGTTCCAAATGTGGCACTGCCACCCTAGAGCTTGTGGTCAGGTTAAATAAAGCATCCAAAGCTATCCAACCCCACATGCTCCCAGCCTGCTGCCCTGCACCTGCTCCTCCTCATCCCATAACAAAGGGGTGTGTTGGTTCTGCCTTGAGAGTCCTGATAGAACCTCAGGAACAGAGACATGAGGGGTTTGTGGTGGCTCCAACAGCCTCTTTGGTCACTGGGAAAATAGAAGAATGCTCACTGGCCTTAAGCAACCACCTTCTCAGAGACCAATGACTTTGGATGTAGTGTTCCACAACCACCCCCTTTACAGACTTCCCTCCTGGAAAGACACCAAGAGCCACCTATCTCCCTCTATTGCCTCCAGACATGACTCTTCAACTGTGTCCACAATACTCTATCCTTCTTGTAAGCTTAGAGAAGACTGCAATCTTTTTCTGAGAAATTCCTCCTCCAAAGAAAGGTGCTGCCTGCTGCAGAATGAACAACTCCCAGTGGTGAAAGATTTCCATACTTCAAGGATCCTAGGAGGCAGCCATGGGAGTAGGGAAAAATGGAGCATCTGAGTCAACACTGGTCACTGCTCCTAGCTGTGTGACACCAGGTAAGATGCTTAATCACTCTGAACTTCAATCTATTCTGACTCAGTGATACCACAAAATCATGGTGAGAATTAACTAAAATCTGGCCTTTAAGTCACCTAATACAGGGACTGACAGAACACAGACACTCGTAAGAGAGCCGCTCATCCCTTGTCACTATAGAGACCCAGATAGAAGTTTTCTACCCCATCTAGATGAGACCAGAAGCCCTCCACCAATCTTTCCAACTCGCAACCTCTGTGATACCACACCCCACACAAACACACTACACCTGTCAAAGTTACCTCTTTCTAGCTTCACGGAGAGCGAGCTCATGCATCCCGGGGAATAGCAGTAGATGATGGATTAATGTGAAATGCTTGATGAGAAATCCAACAGGAGATTCCAGGGACACGGAAGGGGACAGCAGTGGTAGAGAGTCAACTGTGTTGTCTCTTTCTCTCTCTCTCTCTCTCCCTCATATGCAGCGCCCCCTCAACTGTTCCTCACAAAGGCCAACCTGAAACGTCAACCCTAACTCCAAATCACTGAGCAATTTGTACATTCCTTATACTTTGCTCTAATCCAGAGTTTGTTACTTTGGGACATGAAACCACGAAAGCCAGAGCACTCTGTCTCATCACGGAGATACCCCCTCCTTGTACCCAGAGCATTATTCTCTTTTTCACCCCTCACCCATGACCACTTCTCTTCCACCTGTTCTCCCAGGGAGGAGAGAAAAAGAAATGGGATATGAAGCAGGTGCCCATGTTCTGGCCAATCTGTCTCCTGGGGCTAAGTTTCCTCAGGTAACGTAACTAACTATACAATCCCCAAGTGCTAAGATTTCATGATGAACATTTGCGAATGAGTCAAGACCAACCAAGAATAAAAACTATGCCAGCCTGTTTTCTCCAGATCCTGTGGATTTTATAAAAGTAATCAAATATGCAATAGATCCCACACACTAATTTCAGACACACACCTGGGGTCCTGTGATAAAGTCAGTTGTGTGTATACAGCCAAGGATTAAAATTTCATAGAGTCGTGATTTCATCAGTCTGTAACTACAAAGGATTAATTAGGAGCCAGGGAGGAGCTCATGGCGGGGGAGTCCAGACCTAAGGAACATGTCTATCTCTATTCCCCAGATGTCAGCACACACAGGAAGAAAGGTCTTTGATGAAAACATTTCTCATGATTCGGGAGACTCCAAAAATACTGTTTTCTGCAGTGAAATTAAGATACTTCTGATTCTCATTCACTGCAACATACCATCTAAAGTCAATGAAGACAACTGAATTTGTATACTAACGTCTCTGCTTGTCAAAATCTCCCTCCTTCAGGATCCTTTGGGAACACACAGGCTGCCCCCACATGAAGTTCTCCTGAAACCTCCTCAAACAGCACGTCCTAAAGAGAAACAAGTATCCGTCCACACAGAACTTCTCCTCTATTCCCACCACCCACCAGAGAACCTAGCCAGCAGCTCAAGAGTCTCTCCACCCGCTCCTTATAATCCCCCTGCCCCACAATTGGCCTACTGATGCTGACCATCTGCCCTTCCCTGCCCACCTCCTTTGCCACTGCCACTATGCAGCCGGCCTTCTTGCTCACCCAGACCACTTGACTAGCTTCTAAGTGGCGCCCCTGACTCCACGCTGACTCCCACATGTCCCATCTCAATGTCACTCTGCAAGTGCTCCTTCTAAGATGTACTTCCTATTATTTGACTCCCCAGCTTAAACCTTTCTAACACCAGCTCCCAAGCAAGCAAGACCTTCATGACTGGTTCAGCATCACCTCTAGCTACCACCTCTACCCACCTCTTTTACACATTTTAAACCCTGGGGAAATCAAATGACCACAGTTCACTTTCCCCCTCTTCCTCAGGCCTTTGCACCTCTTCTATGCTTGGTTCTTCATCTATTACCACTTGTATTGTGCTATAATGTGTCGTTATCTCCTCTTCTCTGGTCTAACCAGCCTCCGCTTCTCAGACTTTAAAAATTTTGCTTAGATGTCATCTTCTCAGCAAAGTCTTGCCTGAACCCCTCCAAAGCATAGGCAATGGTGGCATCCACTCCACCTCTTCTCTACTTGGTTCTTCGTCTATTACCACTTGTACTGTGCTATGATGTGTGGTTATCTCTATGTGTCTGCCTCCCCCTAGTAGCTTGTTAGATTCTTCAGAACAAGGACCAAGTCTTTGGATTTCTTTATCTCCATTGTCTGGTATACAGTGGGGCTCAATAAACAGTCATTGAATAAATAAGTCAAATGTGCTCATAACCCTCTTGGAGCCTCCACTGCCTATCCTAATTGTCTCAGGGAACATTTTTATTTTACCTTTTATTACAGTCATTTGTATACTAGTTCTGCCCCCAAATTAAGAGCTAAAACAAAGATTATGCCTCACCATTACTTCTCCAACACAGCCAAACACATCTAGTAGGCATTCAGTAAATATTTAATGAGTTGAATAAGTGAGTTCAAAGCTAGTCCCCAGTAGAGACCCAGCTTTAAAAAAAAAAAATCGTGATGCTCAATCACCTACTTAGAAGGCCTGGAGAGGCTTCCAAATGCCTCCCCACCAAAAAAATCTATCTTCTGAGCCGAGGGTTACAGAAGGTCAGATTCCAACCTGTGCATGAGAAGTTCTGCAAAGCTGCAAAGGAAGACTTACATCTCAGGTCAGTGGCTCCACAAGCATTAATGTCCCCGTAATCACCCCCTACTTCACACAGATCATCCAAAAAACACACTTACATAAATGCACCCATACTCTCATTTCTATTAGAGTTTTCTGCTGCCTATTTCAGCAAACCTGGGGGTGGGAGTCAGAAATGAAAATTTGCTTGCAAATAAAAGAAGGCAATGTAAACCCATCTCCAGTATCTATTTTCAGTGGTTTTGATTCCCTGCTGCATGAACAGGGTGGGGAGGGGACACGGCCAGCCGCCCACTGCACTAAAGGAACATGTGAAGCCAGGGTAACACATGTGAACCCACACATACATGCTAGAAGCCAGTACAGACATCCCTTCTGCAGAGTAGGGGCACTGGCCTGCCTCTCTGTCCCTCTCCCCTCCCTTCCTCAGGCAAAGATAAATTAGCAGGCTGTCAGCACAGGACAGCCAAAGCAGTTGTGTTTCTGTAAAGGGGCAGTGGAAGTGTCTTTGATTAATGAAACCTTAATACCCAGCTGTTAGACAACCTCTCTTCAGCTGCTCTGAAGGGGGACAGATCCTTTCAGAACGGGGCGGGGCAGGGGGGACTTGGTGTGCACCCACCACCCCACAGGGAGCCTCCTCAGCAAGTTTGACCTGGCTGAAGAAACTCAGCACCAAGGACCCTGCTCTCTCAGGTAGGAATGTGGGGGATCCATTTCTCTCTGCCCTAGAAGATTGTGGAACTCTCGCCTGCTCACTAAAACCAACACCTGCCAATGTGCTAAGAGTCCTCTTGAAGTCCCAACAATAGACTTCAAAGCTGACATTTGGGAGTTGAGATAACAAGGAAAGGGAGTTTCAAAAAGAAGAAGAAGATGAGGGGGGAGGGAAACAACGCCAACAAAAAGTCTGTCTCACCTTTGACCTCTGGAGAGGCAGCAGACCTCATACACTTTAAACCGAGCTGGAGGATGTACACTGTCCCTGCTATGGTCACTTCTCTGTGTAAAAGTAATGGTTACCTT
Organism: Marmota marmota marmota; assembly: GCF_001458135.2. Taxonomy (NCBI): domain Eukaryota; kingdom Metazoa; phylum Chordata; class Mammalia; order Rodentia; family Sciuridae; genus Marmota; species Marmota marmota. Next base: position 10,213,293 of record NW_026000242.1, read on the forward strand.
CCTAAGATGGTAATAAAAGGCTTCAGCTTCTCGGGGGAGCAGGATTAAAGGCGTCTAGGGGTCTGCAGCAATGCAATATTCCACCCTCGCCTACCTAGCTCCCAACAAAAGAAGAAAAGCAAGAGAAGGAATCCGTGCTCCTGAGAGCTTTATGTCTGTGGCCCTGAAGCCCATGCATGTAGAAAGATCTGGAGGACCTCTATGAAAATCGGTTCAGGCCTGAACATTCCAGGGGACACATTCACTTCCACCCTTGACCTTTGTCCCAAGTATTGGAAAGTATGTTCTGTTCCTGGAAAGAATTCTGATAAGAACCAAAACAAACTTAAGAACACTATGACTTAAATCATCTCCCTGCTCCCTCTACAGAGCCAAGGCAGGAACGCCACAGAAAAGAGGCAGGTCGACCACGTGGGATGCGAACAGCAAGAAATATTTCAGACAGGGCTGTGGCTGTAGCTCAGTGACAGAGCCCCTGCCTAGCATGTGCAAAGGCCTGGGTTTGATCTTGATCCCCAGCACCAAAAAAAAAAAAAAGCTTTACATATATTTATATCTAAAATCATATGTGAGTGTGTATATAATTTTCATAATTCAAAAAGTTGAAAAAAATGAGATAACAAGCTACAATGTAAATCCCAACCCCTTCACCCCAAAGTAATTTCTCTAAAAAATTTTCTACCTCTAGTCTTCACCCATTATTCTGTCATTCAACAAAGTTATTTGTCTCTTACTTTGTGGCATACATTATGCTAAGTGTCAGGGACACACCTCCAGCTAGAACATCAAGTTATTCTAGACTATAGGATTTCTACTTATTTTCTGAAAATATACCATAGAGCTAGAAAATAGTACTTCTTCTATTGAAAGGTTATTCAACAACTCACAGGATGAGTTTTTTGGTAGCAACTTTATCCCTACAACTCATTACTGCCACTAATAAATCAGTTTCCTAATAGAGGAGGAATGGAGCCTGGGAGCACCATGTACTTAAAACTTGGCTAATCTAGGTAATACTGATTGTGCAACTTCTTGTTGAAAGGCTAACTGAATGAATAAATAAATATACAAATACAAGAATGAATGCCAGTTTTAATTCAAGATTAACTGAATGAGCCAGGTGCAGGAGCACACACCTTCAATCCCAGTGGCCTGGGAGGCTGAGGCAAGAGGATTGCAAATTTAAACCCAGCCTCAGCAATTTAGCAAGACCCTAAGCAACTTAGCAAGACCCTCTCTCAAAATAAAAAGGGCTGGGGATGTGGCTCAGTGGTTGAGCGCCCCTGGGTTTAATCCCCAGGACAAGAGAGAGAGAGAGAGAGAGAGAGAGAGAGAGAGAGAAAGAGAGGGAGGGAGGGAGGGAGAGAGACACTAACTGGATAGCTAAATATGGGTGCCCCAATAACCTCCATAGAGGTGAAGACAGACCCAGTCAGGCCCACTGAGGAAGAGGAAAGGGCAGAACAGGGGGTCACAGTACAATAAGGGATAACATTAAAAGGCCATTTGCAGAATATCTGTTTCTTATTTTACCCTGCTTCCTGAACAAATTTTCTAAATCCCAAACTAGAGACTATCTTCATAGAGGCAAAGTCTATGGCTTATTACCCTTGGCCCTCCTTGGCCTCACTCAGAGTGAAATACATGGCAGGTGCTCAATATATATCTGAAGAAAAGCTGCCATGATCTCACTTTTGGGAAAAGGTCATGACTAGAGGGTTCTTAGATTAGGAATATCCTGAGATCCATGCTAAAGCCTAAAATTTCTTCTTCCCCCAATTCCAACCAGTTTTCAAGTTCACATCTCAATCTGATTTACATCAAATACCTACAGCATTAGACTCCCAGGGTCCCCAATCCTTTTTTATTTATTTATTTATTTTTAGTTGTAGTTGGACACAATACCTTTATTTTATTAATTTTTATGTGGTGCTGAGGAGCAAACCCAGGGCCTCGCACGTGCTAGGGGAGCACTCTACCCCTGAGCCCCAGCCCCCCACCCCCCAATCCTTTTTTTGAAGGATGAGCCAGGCTCAGAAGTGTGCACAGGAGATAAGAATGAATGAGAGCTGATCAACACTTACTTACAGATGGTTACCACAGACTGTTAGAGACAGGGTAGAATTCAAAGATGAGTGAGGCTACAGACAGGGTCTTTGCTGTCAAGTGACACTCTAAGGAGAAAGGGGAGAATGCAGAAGATTTCTTCCATACGCCAGAGAGCAGCAGGTACCTGGGAGGTACAAGGAATTGTGGGGAACAGGTGGCTTTGCAGAACCTGTGCTTAATCTGGCCTCGAAGGCTGGGTAGCACTAGAAGAAAGAGGGTGGGGCTGCCTTCTAGACAGGAGAGTGTGGGAACTTAATGATGCAAATGCATGCTGAATGCACCAGAATAATGTCCCCCCCCCAGAGAAGGTCTTCAGGAAACCCCCCACTTCTTCACAGGGGGAAAAATTAACCTTTTAACAATGTTCATCATCATCCACTCATTCTCTTGGTCTTTCTCTCTTCCTTCCTACCTCTCTCATCTGAATATTCTTTCCAAATTCAAATTGTATAATCTGACCATTAAAGACTTTATACTATCCACTCTACAAACATCACTGTGACATTTTAAAATTAAATAAACAAAAATGTTATATTATAAAAGGACCCATAATCAAAATTGTAGAATTCATGATAAACTGGGAAAATATCTGCCATGCATTGGACAGATGAAGGATAATTTTTTTTTTAATTATGATAGAAGAAAACCAATACATGTGTGAAGAATAGACAAAACTCCAACAGAAAAATCATATAAAAAAACTTAAATTTCTGATGTAGTCAGATTTACCCATCTTATCCTTTGTATCCCTTTTGCATATGACCTTTTAAACATATATTATTTAAAATATATATATTTCTCCCTTCCACTTAAAACAATTGGGCACAAAAGAAAGGTCCTTTCTTTATTGAAGTGGATCTGGGAAGACTCAAGAAAAAAGAACAGTCTTGGGGTAAAAAGGGAAAAGGAAGAATGTGTCTCAACAGTAGCCAACAAAAACACTCAAGATAAATAAATTCAGCATTCTGGCATCTGCAGACCCAGAAAAACTAGACTACAGATTAAATTAATTAGGAAATCCACCCACTACAAGCCAATCGCACCAGGAGAGGGAGACTTGGAAGCAGGAGAGTGAAAGACCGAAGCGATTGTCAAAACGGAGGTGTCAGAACCGCGTGTGTCAAAGCACTCCCAAAGGAACTGGCGGCCCTTTGAAGGACACCGTGGTCTCTGCATCCCATTCATAATGTTTGTCTTGGCTGAGATCCTAAACCACAAAACATCTGTACAGAAGTGAGAGGCTGATTTCAGTGAAATCATTCTGGAAACTTCTAAGGTATTTAGAGTAATTTCATGAAAGGACAATGCAATTAATATGCCTCGCTGGAAGATAATCGTGTGGTTGGCAGGGCTAACCAGTTTTTCTTTTCTTATTGCTGTAGAACTGAAAGAAAGAGAGAAGGGCTGGGGGGCTCGGGGTGGGGGCAGAAAGATAATTTAAGGAGCACAACCAATTATATAGGTTGACTTTAATTTTGAAACTAGTGCTTAAATACCAATGGTATTGCCTTTAGCTCTCTTGAAACTACAGTGTAATTAGGTTCACTCAACTTAACTTAAAACATGTCCAGTCATTAAAATTTTTCTTGATCCAGCCAAGTTATTACACATGCACGCGAACACAGACATACACACACAACCCAGATCTCAAAGCCAAAAGTACATCATGTCCCCAAGAAGCAGCAAACACACGTCATTGCTTTTCAGAAACCACACTCATGTTTTGTGACCTTCCTTAGAGATAATGTTCTCACGATTAATTAATTTATGAATAGTTTTCTCCCCAACATGCACAACAGGTTCCATGCAAATTCTTGAGCTTTTAAATTATACTGTTAATGAAAGCAAATAAAGGCAGTTAAAAGGCAATTTGCTCAATTGGTGTTAATATTTAAGCACAGCATGTGTAAAAACAAGATCACAGAATTCAGTTTTTACCAAGAAAACTTTAACCCAACTTCATTTCCAAAAGATCAAACGAGTTACCAAGAATCTTTTCCCCCTCTTACCCTTCAGCATCAGGTAATGAGGCTTTTTATTAAGTAAATATTTCACATTAACCTCATCAGTTTCTATCACTTAGAAATTCCAATCTATAAAATCAAATCAACTTAATCATGTTTAGATTAAATCCTGCATCCTGAAGGCAAACGAAATTGTTTACACTCCTCTCTCCTCGGCACAGCAGAGCACCAAGATTTGAAGATATCAGGGTAGAAAGACAGGTTTCCACCACCTCCCTGCTCCTGAGCTCTCCCCCGATTGCCTGACCCTCTTTCTTTGAATTTGCATCAGCGAAACCAACATATGAGTCTTGGCATCTCTGCAAATTCTTTCAAACCAACCTCACACAAAGCCCTAAAAGTTTACTGGCCTGGTGAAAACTGTGGCCGGGGCTTTCCCAGGAGTATTCTGAGATTCCCCATGAAGGAGAAAGGTACCCAGATCAGATGAGTAATGTGTAACCCCCTGATGGCCCCAGGCTACCTCATTGGGGCTCTGAGAACAGGCTGTCCCAGATGACCCTTTTATGCCCAATCCTACCCCTTAGGGCCTGGATGAAATGTCCAGTATCTATGAGAAAGACTGAGCCCTCCAGAGGGAGAGGAAAAGGGGGTGGGGGCACAGCAGAAAGGGTTAGCCTCTCATGACACTGAAGGTGCCCACCAAGAGCCCTAAGCACCTCCCCGGTGTGCAGGGACACACTAGCATAATTCCCTCACATTCTTCAAGCCCCTTCTCTAAAGTATAATTCCTGCAAAACATTGTTTCAAAAGGTTACAATGCATATGACACTGAAGACCTTCACAGTCCTCCAATGGGTGGGCTCCTCCCAGAAGCCCTCTACTTGATCCTCCCCTCCACCACACACTTCTGGGCTCTTCTCTGTGCCTCAGTTTCCCTCACCAGCAGACAAACTGAAAGCTTCCACACTTTCCAAACTGCAGTCTCCATACCTTCCCTCATCACATCATACTGCCTGGGAGAATCAAGACCCCAGAGAGAACCAGCCAGTTTGCACTACACCGAATTCCTAAAGTCAGTTCTTGGCTGTAACCCCTAGAAAGACAGTCCCAGGACAGCTTTGTCTCTGAAGCCAATGCCTAAACACTCTCCCCTCCCCCAGCTCTTCCTTTCCTGACTCCTCTACTCCCGCCTTCAAGTCCCTCATCCCTCAAACCATTTCCATTCGATTAAGGAGACTGGCCTCAGCAAGGATGTTTACATTAGGCTCACTTCCAGGCCATAACCCATCCTCAGGGAACACATTCCTGATCAGGGCAATGGAAAAAACTCTGCAAAACATCTGGGCCTCTCTGTGGCCCTCAACTCCAACTTGGGCAACTCCATCAAGCCCCAGGTCTCTCCAAGAGTGAATGGCACTGGGCATGGGGGTCAAGAGCTGGCTTCGAGGATCTGAGATGCCAGGGAAAGTGCAGATATTTTTCAGTCTAGCCAAAGTCCTGACTGAGCCAAAGATGTCACACCTCAAGACACAATGATCCAGTCTCACCACCCAGCATTTTCCAGAAAAACACTGAAGCCAGGGAGTGTGGGGACAAAGTTCCTTGGACAACTGCCACATTCAGATGAAGAGCTACTGAAAGGGCCAGTGAACTCCCGGGAGGAGGGGATGTCTCTTCCTCTTCTCCTTCCTCCGCCTGACTTCCTGTCCAAAGCCTACCCTCCCACAGTGCCAGGTCTCAGCTCAATTAAACTGTTCATGGGTTAGGACAACAAATCTGCCCTGTCTCCATCCCTCAAACAGGACTGGCCCACTGATGAAGCAAACAGAGGCAAAACCACAATTTGGTGAATCAATTCTGGCTGGATACCCTTGCCTGCCCATCACCACTGAGGCCAGTCTACCCCAGCATCCACAGAGAACACCCAAGAAGGCATTAGAGCACAGGCTAAGCAATTAGAAAAACCTGGGTTTGGATCCCAGCTACCAACTTAAAAGCCTGGGCTCAGTATCTAACCTCTTTGAACTTCTCATAGTAAACCAGGAGGCCAAAGGCCTATCCTGGAGATTGAACAAGGTCAGGTGCCGATCCCTGAGCTCACAGGACACCCAGGAATCCACTCCCTGGTTTCTACCAAGGAAGCCGCCCACCTCACCAATCCCACTGGCAATTATGTGTCTTTTAGCTGAGCAGGGAACTGGAGGCGAAGAGGGAGGAGCTCAAAGCTTCACCCTGATGTTAAAGAGGCCTCCTTCCAGAATGAGCAGGTGGAGAGCTAAGACAAGAGACCCCTTGGCCATCAATTCCACTCCGAAAATCAGATACTGTGACGGCTGCTGCAATAACAAGTTGGCTCACACATTCATGATGGGCTTTTTTTTTTTAAGGGGTTGGGGGGATGGAGGGGATGAAAAGAAAGAATCATAAGATGCCAGAGATGATACGTGTTCTAGCTCCCAAGACACAAGACGCAGGAACAGCTTTCTAATGGCTGGAAATATTTCGTCCATTCAGCTGCTCTCTGTGCCCTCTTTTGTCAGAGCCTGGGGTCTTGGAGCTAAAGCTGGCACCAAAAGACCATCTGGGGTGCCATCTTACACACAGAAGTTTAAATAGCTCAATGAATGAACCCAGGAATTAATGAATGACAAAGTCGTATGTTTCCCATCAGCCTCTCTGCTCACAAGCAGCATTCAAAACCCTCCCAGAGTCCTCTACAATGAATGTTTGCTGAGCACTGACAACAGTAATAATAATAATAAAGGTGGGAGGTGGACAGGGGATCTCATTACAAGGAAGGCAGACTTTGGAAAAACACAAAAAGGCATCCCAAATCTCCCACCCTATCTGCTATTTGCTCTAAGTTAATTTGAAATTTTCTCTCCTCAAACAGAAAGGAAAACAACAAAAGTGTTGAGAAGCACGCATCCCGGAGCACAATCCCACTCAGCCAGCCCTGCTCTACATCCACATCAAGCAGTCCAGAAAAAGCCCATGTTCCACACCTACCCTGGAACAATCTTTTAGCCACTTCTAATAACGATAAAATTGTTCTGGGGTGGAAATTTTTGAACTGTAACCACCTCAGTAGGCTGAAAAATCATGCTCTGTGGAGAAGTCACTAGGGGAGAAAGGCTCTCTTTGAAAAGTTACCTGCACCAATACAACAGAGACACCCATGGTAGAGTCACTGGATTCATCAGTGGTCAATGATCAAGCATCCCATCACCAGAGAGGCCAGATAAGGAGAAAACAGAGTTAATATGAAAGAGTTCAATCAGATCACAGTGCAGTGTTTGACAGTGCATTTCACAGGTCTGCAAAGTTCTGCTGTTGGCATCTTCAGAAAGAAGACCCAAGCAGTCTTTAGTCGGGCTGAGGTTCTTACCAGGACCCGGATCATAATCCAGTCCTGTGTGCCTGGGCAAGTAGTCAGTTGAGAATCACAGGAGGATGTCAGGAGACTGCTGTCTCAGGCTGGGCTCAACCTAACAGGTGCCAGGTGTCTCTCAGGGGCATGGATACCTGCACACATCTCCAGCTGTGCTCCTGCCTCAAGTCCAACTGGAAGACAGAGCTTGTCAAAAGCTCCTGTGCCACGAGGGCTGGTATAGAGAACAAAATTCTACAATCAGAAGAAACTTTATTGCAAAAGAAGGAAGTCCGAAGGCACAAGGAATTCCCAACATTTCTGAAAGTGGCAAGGGAATAAGAAGAGAAAGAACTAGCTTTCTTTTTGCTCTGAAAAGAGAAGATGGTGAAATCAGAGACCCTCAGGCCAGTTTATACAAGTTTCTTCTACTGAAATATCTTGAAGAAATATCTGAGCTAAGTGTCGAGGTTTTCTTTTCTTTTTAGTTTTCCCATATAATCCATCATAGTGATGCTTCTTAAAAGACAGCAGGAGCACACACCGACCCCAAAAGAGGACATGAAAAGGGCCGAGGGGGACAGGGACATGTAGCCCCACCCTCACCAAAGCCACTGAGCACTGCAGAAGGGGCACCACTGCAGCCCTGCTATAATACTCACTGGGCAAAGAGCCACCATGGAGAACAGCATTTTTCTCCTAAGGACCCTCCACTGTTAAAGGTTAACACAGACTGGAGGGTGGAGGGTGGAGGAGGGGTGAGCCGGGGGACAGGAAAACATTGTGCAATATTAGAACGCTACTTTTATTTTAAAAGCCATCATGTGTAAAGCATTAGTGTTTTTGAAATTGCATTCTTGAGTTAATTAAATGGACAATCTTTTATACATAAAAGTGAAAGAAAGCAATTAAAAGCTAAATGAAGAAAAACCGCCTTCCCCTGGCGTTCTGGGCTACCCCAATCCCTCTGTATCAACATTGAGCAAAGACAAGGATCTCCCTAAAACCACTGTCCAAATGTCTCTTTTATGGCACCCTCGGTGACAGTTTGAGAAGGATTTGTCTTCCTTCTAAGTTTACCTATGAGACTGTTAGGATAAGAGGAGGAGGAAAGAATGGTAGGGGAGGGAGAAATGGAAAAAAAAAAACTCACTTAAGCATAGCTTATCAACAAACAAGGGAACCCAGAGAGAGGCCAGTTCTCAGCCTTAAATGAAACCAACACAGATAGATACCCCATCTTGTTTTCTTCACCTCCACGAAAACACAGCCCCACCCAGGGTTTCACACAAGAGAATTAGTTCAGAGCGTTGGGCTGTCTGGCCAGCCTTAACTCACAGATTCGTAAAAATCAGAAGCGTATATTCAGATGACAACAAGAGAAACTAAGGTTAGTTATCACGAGGAACTTCCTATTTGCACTGGTATCCACCTTGCAGGTGCCACATCACTAACTGGTCTAGCTTTTTGCCATTCGTGGCTATGCTGTAGTAAAGTTGCTGGCCCACTCTGCCAGTTGGATCACAAAAGGTATGGCTACCAGTATGATACCCACCCAGATCTCAGGGGACCCAGGAATGATAAGGCCCCCTTCCGGTGCCTAAGTGGACTCAATCTTGTTACTGAAAGTGGCTGAGATTACTCTGTGTCCCTATATGAATATCTGGATGACAAAAGACATGACTGAAACAGGAGGATCGTGAATTCAAATCCAGCCTCAGTAAAAGCAAGACGTTAAGCAACTCAGTGAGACCCTGTCTCTAAATAAAATACAGAATAGGGCTGGGGATGTGGCTCAGTGGGTGAGTGCCTGATTTCGATCCCTGGTACAAAAAAAGACATAGCTATCTCTTTGGTGTGAGAAACAAAGAATAATCTGGCCAATATCCACTCAACAGAACGGTTCTCCAGTGGAAAAGTGTGAAGAAGCCACAGTCGTGTTCCCTGTTTTGCAGGCTGAGTGGGCTGGGTCCCACAGCCACAGATCTCCTACCTCTTGGCTTCCTGGAGGCCTCTCTTCATTGACTCTGACAGTCATCTCAGAGAGATTATGGAGAATGCAGGATGAACCACACCAAAACAGTCCAACTCCACTCTTCCCTCCTGCTCACCCTCCTCTCTGGTAATAGGGAGCTTCCCAGAGGGTCTAACTGAGTGCTGGCTGCTCTGGACCAATTTCCCTCCCTTCCTGCTATGGAAAAAGGGTCAGTGGGGGGGGGGGGGGACGAGCCAAGCAGAGATGGTCTGGTCCAGAGGAAGTGAGAAATACTCAAATCTTGGGAAGTGAGGGCTACCACTCCTTCCCAGTCTTGTAAACTACAAGACAGGCTGGCACACGCCTGCCTACTGACATAGCTATGCTCAACCACTCCCCACTCGTAAGGAGGAACCATTTAGGAAACTAAAGAACAGAACACTCCTAGTCCCCAGTTTTCTACATGTGGAGATCCTGGGATGAAACAGAAAAGCTCAACTCTCATGCAACCCAAACGCATCCTGGTAGAAAAAATTCTCACGCTGCTAGAGGTGCCTAATCTGGATACCACTCCCTTCCCTACTTCCCCTTAGCAAATGAGTCCAAACTGGGCACCCTGGCTAAAATGCTGGTCTTAGCCACGGGAAGGAGGATGAGAAAAGAGAAGAAACTGACATGGAAAAACCACAAATTCAATTATTTCACCCACACACAAGAAAGACTAGTTTGTTAAATGTGTCTTTGATTGCCCCAGCTCCAAACCCACACACTAAGGTCATGGAGGGGTACTGAGTGAGCCACCGACCCCACCATGGGCCCCCACATCTCCTTTCAAGATCGAGGACCCAGCATGGTTTGCTCCAGCCAAACCCTCCCTCAGCGCTGTGGTTGAATTCATCTTGGGCCCCAACTTGTGAAAGGAATTCAGGATGAGTTAAACGTTACCTCTATCTCCACCCCACATCTCCTAAACCATCTGATAAGCACCAGAGAAAACATCCTGTGTGCAGAGGGCTTGATGCTGATGCCGGTGGGGGGGGCAGCAACGACAAGGGGGCCTGAGGAGTTAATCCCCCAAGAGACAGGGCCCGCTCTTTGGAAGGTTCAGAGAAAGCAAAGAGAAGAAAGACTGCAACGGCTCTCACATGTGGCCACCAAAACACACATGCAGGTTGAGCCTCCACAGCCCCGAGTTAAGAAAACAACAACCAAAACTTCTTTCGTCTTAGCAGACGGTATACACTAAAAAAGAAATGATTTTTTTTTTTTTTTTGGAAGAAAGAGAGAACTCGTGTTTGCGCAGAATGTTTAGGCCCCCTGCAGTTCTGGTGCCATCCACTCCCCTGTGCCCATCACCCATCACCCACCCAAACTGGGCTGTGGTCCAGGGCCGGATCTTAGATCCAATCACCGTCTTTCTTAACTGCTCAGTCCAGTCTGGTCCCTGCTTCCCACAACATAGGGCCTGGCCTAAAGGCAGGTGAAGGTTTTTGGTGACCCTGAGGCTCAGCCCCTACTGTGACCCTCACAATTTATAGTACTGTGGTTCAAAGCAGAAATAATTATCAAAGCAGTGAAGTGCCATTTGATGGACCCCTTGCTTCAGCATACTGATACATATGCCTTCAAATAAGGTCTCTGATGTTTCCAATGGGTTGCTATGGGCACACACAAGAAGCTTTAGCTGACACTCCCGTCCCTCTGCAACACATTGCTGGCATGGGGGACAATGACAAATGTTGGCAAGCATCAAAGTCTTCAAGCCCAAGGAGGGAACCATGCAAAGAGCTCTAGAATTGGTCTTTTTTTTTTTTCTGGAATTTCCCTAGGTTCTTCAGCCTGTAAAATTCTCCAGGCACCCAATAAATAATTAATAAGACTGTTTACCTCTCATTAAACTACACCTCGGGATTATGGGGCCAGCCCTACAGTATCAGCAAAACACATCCCTGTGGCAAGATGATTCCAGAAACACAGGCGCAAGCATTTGCCAACAAGTTCACTTCCCAGGGACTTACCTAGAAGACAGAAAAATGCAAACAACTGATTCCACCTTCTCCCTCTAACTACCCACTCTTGTGGTCAGCACCTCCTGTGCGGCTGTGATGGATGAGCAGAGTGATGATGAATGACAAACCTTTCTCCGGAAAACCCCAGAGTGAGAAATTCACCAAGGATGCAGAGGACAGTCCGCGCATAAGAAGGCAGGTGCCTGTAAGGAGCAGCAGTTTAGCAGCCTCAAGCCCCAGGGAGACTTCAACCTAAACTCATCTGCCAACAACTTGCCAGGGCCTTCCAGTTGTGGTAAGATATCCTTCCCAAGGCGTTTTTTTAAGGGTTTTTCTTCCTCTAAAAGGAAAGCAACTGAGAGCAAGTCTACAGGGCAAAGCAGCCAAAGTCTACAGCCTGGGGGCCTGTGAGTGAGAACTGTCAATGGCATGTTCACTGCCAACCCTGACACACTCAGACAAGACCCACTGCAGAGGGACACGGGCCACCAAAACACAGGAACAAGGTCCTCACCACTGAGGCCAGAAGGCAAGGGAGACTTCTATTCCCTAGATCAGCGCCCAGTCTCAGCAAGAAAAAAAATTCCAAGCCATGTGCAAAAACTTACCTGTCCGCTCCCAGCTGAGGTATCATCAATTCCTTCCTCATCACCATGATAGAAAAAAAATAACCAGTATATGAATTTATCTCCATTTGTGCGATGGCATAAAAAATACGAAGAAATAAAATCAGGCCATCTGCTCTCAAAGAGAGAAAGGAGGATAAGGGAAGCAACATTTATTGGACTCCACAATACTAGCCAGGAGACCTCCATGTGTTTTTTTTTTAATTTGTATTTTCATAATAACCCTACAAATTAGGCAGTATCATCCCCATCTTAGAGGAGAGGGACTGAGCCTTTCTCAGAACGTTTGAGTGACATGTCTTTAAGAATGCAGAGTTTTAAAAGTGGTCAAGCTCTCAACCTAGGCTTATCTTGACTCCAAAGTCTGAGATCTTCCTACGATATCTTACTATGTTGTTCTGTTCAGTCCTGCAGGTTTCTATCAAACCCCGAAAATAAATCTGCTTAAACAGATGAATCAATGAGTTCTAGAAAAACATGCCTCTGCGGCCCTAAACAGCTTCCATGCAGAGCTGAAGAATCCAGGGAGGGCAGGATCCTAGCAGAGTGTCCTAAATCCCTCTACAGAACTCAGCTATCTAAAACCCACAAACGAATCAAAATCCTAGCACATAATGTTCCTCCTGTAAGTGCTCCTCTGGACCCCAGAGATCCTGGCTCACAAGAGCATCCCCTCATTAGAAAGGACTCCAGGGTCACCTGTAGTGCCAGGAGTCTGCTTGCATTCCTAAACCAGCATTAGATTTTGTGTAAGCCCTAAATCCCTGATATCTAGAAGTGAGGAATCGGACAGTCATTGTCTGATCCTGCTCTTTAATTATCCCGGTCTTATGAAAGGCAAATCGTTTTATAAAGTAAGTTGTGCCCCATCTCAGAGAATGGTCCATTGGAAAGGCTGGAGTCACTTGAGTTTTCAGGGCTGTTTGCTGATTAAAAATTCCCTCCAGACACCAAAGCAATCAGAAGGGCTCCAACTTGGTTTCATCTTTTCCCACTTGTGCCTGAGTACACTCCAGAGGAAGGGCTCCAGCCTGCCAAGGCCCCCAAGTTCCCAGTTGGCTCTATGACCATACTCACATGAAATTCTTTTTTAAAAAATATATTTATTTAAATTTATTGTGATGGGAGGATCGAACCCAGTGCCTCACATGTGCCAGGCAAATGCTCTACCACTGAGCTACAACCCCAGTCCTGAGAATGAAATTTTTAACCAAATTAGTCCTCATTCAAACACTCTGTCATCCAGCCAGACCAAGACCACAAAAATTAGATACAATATTAAATATATACTAATCCCCTTAAAGTAAATCAATCGCCATGCCTGTTACTGGGGAATGGAGGTACAGAGGATGGGAAAGAGTTTTTTTTTCTTAAATCTCAGGACACCCCCACCCCAGTTGTGTAGACCCAGCTTCAGTACCCTGGGCCTGGGCTGATGCACCTAAACCCACCACACCCTCCTACCCAAGCTACTGCCCTTTAATTTTTTGTTTTAGTTGTAGTTGGACACAATGCCTTTATTTTATTTATTTTTTTTTTATGTGGTGCTGAGGATATAACCCAATGCCTTGCACGTGCTAGGCGAGTGCTCTACCGCTGAGCCACAACCCCAGCCCCTACTGCCCTTTTAATTTTAAGTGTCACCTTGGGCTGAGCATGAGCAGACAGAGATGACTAGGTAAGCCATTTACCATCATGTGGAAAATGGAAAGAAAAGAGACATTTTGCCACTATTGATTAAGGAGAACCTGCCGATCCGGATTAAAAAACACACAAACCAAAACATGAGGTCTCCGAATACATTAGTGTCATTAAGAGATCATGTCCCCAGTCCAGGGACTGCCTGAACAGGGCGGCGGCCCAAGCTGCAGCTGCCTCTGGGGTGCTCTATAAAGGAGCTCATGTTTCTTTTTAAACCTTTAACTCACTTTTTGGCAAAACAAAGTGGAGCAGACTGTTTATGTGTAACTCCATTGGAAGTCACGGAACATGGACCAGAGTGGAAAGAGCTGAATGCTTCTTAGAAAGGTATGGGAACACTAGCAGGGCGTGTGCCATTGGCACTCACAAGTACACCAACACAATATACGGTTTATACCCTGCCATCGACTGTTCTAGAGAAATGTGTTTGGAAATGCATTTTTTTTCTACTGAATCACTCGGACAAAAAGGGAAGGTGTATCATTGCTTTTCCAAAATGGAAGGCCAAGTGAAGAGGACCCAGGCTGTCTCTGTCCTCTCCGGAAAGCTGATGACCTCATACCTCTCACCCTCCAAAACACACACACACACACACACACACACATTCACTCACTTGAGCTGGCATTGTGCAGCTTAAAGAACCACTGATTTACCAGGAGCCTGGGTCACAAGACCATAGTGTCACCCCCTGGTTGAACTAAAACCCTCTGGAGACTTTGGCTAACATGCTTGCTTCCCAGCAGCTATGTTTCTTGTTCCTTTTTAATCATGAGAAGATCAGGGGATTGGAAAGAACAGAAATAAAGTAAACCTGGGTTGGGGCTGTAGCTTAGTGGCAGAGCACTTGCCTAGCATGTGTGAGGCACTGGGTTCGATCCTTAACACCACATAAAAATAAATAAAAAATAAAAACATGCTGTCCATCTACAACTACAAAAATAGCTAAGGAAAAAAACTAGAGTAAACCAAGTATCAGGAGAGGAGACAAATCTAAACCACACCTATGCTTCCTTAATACAAACTACATTCCTTCTTTTAACTAACCACCATTATAAAACAGAATATATTATTCTAGACATATACTTATTTATATATACTTGGATATATATACTCTCCAGAGTATGACAGTATCTATTGCTCTTCCTTGCAGGCAAAAAAAAAGAAAGAAAGAAAAGATCACAGGCTGTGAGACCACTGTTTCAAAGTGTAATTCCATACTCAGAAAAACTAAAATCGATACCTGTGTAGCACACCCCCCCCCGGCCCCCCGTAAATCCGAGGTTGTTTTAGGAGGATGCAGGCTTCTGAAATGCAGCCTTAACAAACAGAACATTGCTCAACTGTTCTAGAGGCAGGTGTCATAAACAAGCAGCCACATGGCAAACATATTGATTTCCCAGCCCTTATCTCACAGCAACCAGTGCTCAGTTACCAGGCTACTTTAATATGTAATTTACTGCAGGGAGAAGAGAGCAGGGCTGAGGATGTCTGAAATATTTACTGTAGAATTCGGCAGTGCCACAGAGGCTTGCAAGCAAACATGAAGAATTTGGGTCTGGAAACCACAAATGATCATTAGCATTTCTAAACCATTGAAGGAAAGGGCCCCTACCCCCTTCATACCTAATCAAGAACCCCCTGCTCCAACATGAGGGCTCTTCATCAGCTCTGTCTCTGCTATGAAAATGTGGCTAACCTCCACCTTTATTTAAATACAGGTGCTCGATTTCTGCCAAAACAGTCCACGGAAATTACCTCCATCTATTAACGTGTGTTAAATTGGACTCCTTCCTGGCTTCTCGGCCCACCTGACTCAAGATAAAAATAAAAGAGGACAGGGAAGTTAGGGTTTCAAAGGCTCCTATGTTGGCTTCTGCAAAGCCCACGAGAATGTCAGGAGTGAGCTTTTTTTTTTTTTAATTTAAGTCAGACTTTTTATATATCCCAAGCTGCGAAACACCAAGAAAGATCCAACACTAATTAAAAGCAATCAATGTATAGTTACATTAAGTGGGAAAGAAGCTCTGTGTCTGGCGTTAAAGGTTGTAAGTTTAAAATAAACCTAGAAATGCCAAAGTTAAGCTTTCTGAGCTCCGCGCCAGCGCGCCCACACGCCTGGTACTATATATACAGTGAGCCCCGTACCTACACATGCTGGCCATTAAACCTCCAGACGCTCAGAATGAGGCTGCTGGCTGCAGTGCTGTCACGGGGGTAGAGGAAACTTCCATTTCCAGAACTTGTATTTTCATCTTGAGATTCTAACTTATTTGGAAACAGATTTTTCACTTTGAATTTCTTGAGTTTTTTTTTAAATTTCATTTAAATGAAAATCGAACAAAGAAGAAGGGGAGAAGAGCAGAAAAAAAAGTTTTTGTTCAGAAGCTCACAAAATCTCTGGCTAAACGTGCAACCAGTTGCAGGGGACAAGGCATATCACACAGATGGCGACTGTAAGACCCCCCCCCCAAGAGCCTGCTCACACAAGTACCAAGTCAGAAACATAAAGGCCTCTTCCTTCATTTCCAGAAATTCTGCACACCTAGACGGAATTTCCTCTGTTACCAAAATCCCCCTACTCTGTAAGACCATGGGCGTTTTAAACTATTGACGTGTCAAAAAAATAAATATCAGAGTGGAAAATTTTCTTCAAACTTTTTTCTAGGAAGGGGTCAACTAGAGAAAGACTCAGAGCCATGAGATATGGAGGGGTATTTTTCTAGAATCACAGGAGAAAAACACAACCTCAATAGGTAATCAGACCACTTGAGCAAAAAGCACCTGATGAAAACAACTTGGGCTGATAACAATCATGGTGGTTAAAGAGCACAGCCAGACAGGTGACCCACACTCTGGGCCAAAAGCAATATATTTTTTAAAACATTTAGCAAAGGGTATTTAATAATGTCACATTCTAAATATTTTCCAAAAAATGTTTGTCTCAAGGGCCAGGTATTATAATTAACATAAAATACATTTTTATTGTAGCAAAAATAAACATAGCATGAAACTTACTACCTGAACCACTTTTAAGTGCACAATCCATGCTGCTTGGTGCATGCACGGTGCCAGGCAGCCATCCCACCACCACCAGCCAGGACTTTCCCATCCTCCCCAGCTAAAGCTCCCAGGAGTTAAATAACCACTCCCTCCCCAGTGGTGCCTCTTCTTGGTCCCTTTAACTTCCATTGCGCTTAAGCTGTGGATTTTAATTCTATGAATTCGCTTCCTAAAGCACAGGTACTCCAGATACATGTAACCATACAATAGTTGCCCCACTGTCTGGCTTAATTTTTTCAAGGTTCATCTCTGCTGTATTGTGAGTCAGAATTTCCTTCCTTTTTAAGGCTGAATAATACTCCACGGTGAGTATATACTACATTTTGTCTATTCTCCCATGTGTCCATGAACACTTGAGTTGCTTCCACCTTTTGGCTATTGTGCATAAATAAGTCTGCTGTGAACATAGGTGTGCAAATATCTATTCAAGTTCCTGCTTTCGATTCTTTTGGTAGTATGTACTCACAGTGGAATTGCTCACAAAATGTATGTGCGATCCTCTAAAAAGAATCTGTCACTTTGTGCTTTGGTATCTGACACACTCAACATAAGCTTAAAAAACAGATACAATTAGGTTAGAAAACTTAAGCCAACCACGCTGGTGAAGCAGAAAGCCAGATAGAGGGTACGAGGCCACAAAAGTGACTGTGGAGGGCTACTGCTGTCACACTGAGGGGGCTTCAGCTAAAACCTCACACTTCCTAACTGAACGGAGGTGAGTTTTGAGTTCAACACCAGAAGGGCACCTTAATAAAAGCTTCATAGGGTACAGGGAGTGGGCTGAATAGTTTTAATAATCTCCATATACAGTGACTCCCCAGCACCTTTAATGAAACAACTCTGTTCAAAACAGGCATATTTTCTGACACCGCCTTATTTAAACCCACTGGGAACTCACTGTCCCAGGCAGCATGTGAAAGCAAGCACCCTGACGTTAGAGGACACACAGGCATGCAGGAGACCACAGAGATCTAGTCTCCCACCTCTCAACAGCTTAATAACTTAAAATGCTAAGATAAAAAAAAGAGTCTGCATATCTCTTTGAGATAGGCATATTTTAGAGGTTTATGTCTTACCACAAATCAGAAACAATAGATAAGCCAAACCCTCCCAATTTTAATGAAAGCAGAGACCACATCAGCTCCCCACTGCCCAAAGCCCAGCAACATATTTCAGAAGCTCAACTGGAGATAAAAACTGAAGACAAGGGAAAAAGACAATTTTAGGTTCCTCCAAGGGAAGGTTGGTGCTCTAATATTAAAATGTCCATAGACTGCTCAGACCGGGAAGAATTTACTTTTTCATAGAATAAACTTTTCTTTTTATAGTCCTTTTTTTTAATACAGTGTCTTAAGTAGATCTTTGGAATTTACAAGATAAATACTGGTAATTTGATTCTTATCTTCTCTAAATCCAATTCTAAGCCAATTTTGTGTAAAGGACACTAATTGCAGCCTACAGGGAGAGAAAAGGTAACCTATCGCAGAGAGTACATTTGAAACATTTAAAAGGCTAGGGGACCCTGAAAAGTTAAATAGATTTCAAATCTATTGGACTAAGAATAATAATTAGTTAAATGGAAATTATTCTTGGGGCCTGGTCTGCTTCCCATGGGCATCCAATCTTGCCAAAGCAGCGTCCCAACATGCTATGGCATAGAGACCCAGGGATTATGCTCTCCCCCCCAGGCCTGAGCCTAGAAATGGCTTTGAAAAGACCCAACCTAGATGAGGAAAAACTATGAGAAATCAGGGAGCAGATCAGATCCTGTTGCAAAGAGCTAAATTCTGCCTGGTTAAAAGGTTTCTTCCTGCTCCATACCTATGGATGAGAAACTGGTTACATAAGACACTGTGCTTTTCCAAGCTATAACCCTAAAGACGGCAATGACTGTGACTGCAGGGCGCCTGCATAAGCATCTTGGTTCCTCACCACTCCTACCTCTTTGTGCTATTTTTCTTGGCCTTGGTCACAGGAGACAGTCATGCTAAAAGGATGCCATAAACCCCATCTGATGTTTCCAGGCAGCTTTAGAGATGCCCAAACATGCAGAGAGGCCGCTGGCTTCTCCAGTGTTGAGCCACAGTGACCTGCAGCCTGGTGCTGTGCACACTTCAAAGAACTGCTGGGCTAATGGAGCTCACAAGGTGGACAAGGGGTTAGTGAAACAGATCTCAGAGGTCTCAGCCTTTGGAAACTCAATGAATTTCAAAACATTGAAACTCATTCAAAACATCTCACCAGAACAGCTTTCACTCCAACGACTGAAGCCCCCTGGGGCCAGGGAGCGTCTGTTTGAGGGGTAATCAGGTTTGAGATCCAGCCCCATCCAGATCACCAAGTCACCAGCCCTGGTAAAGAACCACATCCTCCCACAAGAAGAGCACCTTTTCTAATTCACACAAAGGCACCGACCATGTGGACTAGTAGCAACGGTGCTTGAACCCACACAGAAACTTCCTGAGCAACAAGGGCTCTCTCTGGAGGCCACTACCTACTTCCTATTGCCTGCATACCCAAGTTTCCCACGAACCCCTCAAAGCTGGGTGCCACCCAAACAGCCACCACATTGCAATCCACAGGGACAGCCCATGTCCTTCATCATCAACCAAGAGTAATCCCTTCTAATGGCCAATACCCAATGCCTAAGTGAACCAACAACTCAGACTATGTAAGTGGACAACTGGGTTTACTAAGTGGGTTTCTGTTAAGGCCCTCGTTGAAGAGTTTAACCAGAGAAGGGCTCAAAGGCTCAACCAATGACGTCATCACTATTCTAAACACTGAAAGAAAAAATGTCTCTTGACGATTCATTTTAGTCCCACCTAGAAATAATTCTTACATATGACATATCATCCCAAAGAACTCGCTAGTGTGATGACTTTTCTATAAACCACCTAGAAAATGGGCATGGATTAAGCTGTAGAAGTCTTAAAGATTAGTGACTCCAAGAAACAAGGCAGCAGAGAAACCAGCACTGGCACCAAGGGAAAGCATCCTTTACTGTGGCTTTCTATGAACTACACCAGCTTCCAGCCGCTGGACACGAGATTTTCTGAGGCTACTTCTATTTCTACCTTCCCGGCTCCTGCTTATGCGCCACCATCCTCATCTGGGCCATTGGCTCATCTCCTTCTAGGTGTTCTCTGGCTTCCACTCACCACACTGTTTATTCACTGCTTGGCTGGAAGATGGGCAAGGATATCAGAGGGTTTTGTCCCCTGGGGAGCAACAGCAGAGGAAGGGAGCGAGGTAGGGGACAAAAGGACACCAGGGCCTCTGTAGCTGGGATCATCGATTTCCACCCACAAGCTGTTCAACACCCCACAACATGGACCATCCAGAACTTGAGATGGCCTGAGGCTACATGCAGTGGCCTTCATTTTAACCCTTCTGTGCCACTGCTTGACAGTGACCGTGACCTCAAAAACACAATTAAAGGACACAGGTAAAAGCATATGGGACTCCACACTCCATCTTGGTGCTGGAAGGCAGGGAAGGTCGACTGAGACAGCACGGGTAGGCGTCCATAGCTCACCAAAGTAGGGCAGGCACCGGTGGGTTTCCTTAAAAGGCCATTTGGGGGTGCAGCGAAGTGAATGTGTGTGTATGTGTGAGTGTGAGAGAGTTTTCATACATTCCACATCCTCAAACCTTAATCATCTGAGCATTCTGAAATATTTCTCTTCCCTTTATCACGTGAAGTCAATAGGAAGGTGCCAAGCACAGAGAATTCTTAGGAGCCATGGAAGAGTGGAAGGCAGAATAAGGGGGACTTTCAAGTGGGGTCCTTGCTGGACTCCTCAGACTCACAAAGAGATGGTGTCAAGTACCCTGATCTTTGCAAAAGCCCTATATATTTGAAAGGTGCTTGCTACCACCTCCCACTCATCCATTTTCAAGATATACAAACTAACCCTCCACAATACAGGGGAGAGGAAGAATCAATGGAAGCTACTAGAAACAAAGAGCTGGCCATGAAACTGCTCTTTGGACAGAGGTGAGTGAGTGGGGAGAGTGGGCCTCCTCTACTCTTTGTCCCCAGCCATGGCTGGTGTGGAGACAACCGGAAGGAAGGAATCAGATGTTCCAACAGAATGAGAGGATCAAGGCAGTGTGCCCGCCCCAACCCCAGACCCCAGAATTAGTTTTAAGGAGCAGCTTGGAGCTGTTTAAATATGCACGTGCTCACGATCCTAGCTGTGGCCCCTGCCCTCTCTCAGCCCCTCTCCCCTAAGCCAAACTGCCAATGACAAAAAGCCCCTTCAGTGCTCCGGGTGCCCCCACCTTTTGCAGCAAGCCCTGGAAGGCCTGAATGCACAAACACAGTGTCCTTTCACCACCGCCTCTAGGGCTCCTGTTTCACTGGGGCGGTGAAAGAGAGTACTGTAAATAAAAGAGGCCTGTGTGACCTGCCCCTGCGGCCGACCTCCTGCCACTCTACTGTAACAGAGCTGCTGTCCAACACAGCTCTGCCCCTCGCTCTGCCCCACCACACACACACACACACACACACACACACACACACACACACACACACAAACTGGGCACCCAGGGCCACCAAGATAAAAGAATGAGGCTGGGAATGTTTGTGGGTGTGTGAGTAAGGGTGCACGGCTGGTCAGGCCAGAGACTGTGAGCATTTAAGCACTTGTTGAAATGGTCGTCGGGGAGTCACCCCAGAACGTCACTGCTGGGTTGGCTTAGGAAGGGAAGGAGCCATTTGGTTCTGTTCTCTTTGTCCAGTCAACTGGACAAAAACAGGAGAAGGGGAGTAGGCTGGGAGGCTGTGCCCACATCTCAGCCACAGCCACACACAGACACTGTGCCTGCAAGGCCCAGGTGTGAACAGGAACGTGCAAGGGACAGTGGGATACTTAAAACACGAGAAGGGAAGGACAGGGAGAGAGGGAGTAAAATTTTAGGAAAGAAAGAAACAAAGAGCAGAAATAGCAACCAAACTCACAAGTACAGAGAAAACACAAGCCAGACTCCCCAGGTTGGCTCAGCCACACACCATGACCATCCAGCATCCCATTTATGGAAGCTGAAATCCACAGGCTGAATTGAGGGTTCAGGTCTGGAGGAGGTGGGCCGGCGAGGAGAGACGGGGGAGGCAGCGGAGGGCTCTTTTTTAAATGTCCATTGCTTTCATCCCACAACCAGGTAGCAGATGTGCAGCCCTCTACGCCGCCCACTGACCCACTGAGATGTCCCTAGCCCCCTGCCTGAGATGACTAGGGGAGGGTTTCAGATTTCACCTGAAACTTAGAAGAGAAAATAAATAAGCAGAAACAATAAAGTCATCTGCATTGTTTCTGAAACCATCCCACAAAGATAAAATGCCACAGGAAAAAAGCAGGAGCAAACTGAGAGTCTAGGAGGGACATCAGGATATCACTGATATCAGGTTAGGGCAGCAGAGAAGCCACAGGCACACCAGCCCCACCTGGTCATGAGAGTGGAAGCGGGGCTTGGGTCCCCCTTCACAGCAGCCAGGGGACCTGCCTGCAGCGTGGTCAAGAGAATGAATTCCTTTTCTAAATTTTAAAATGGGTATCCCAGGATAGAGGGACAAAAAGACTGGGATTCTAAGCCAGTGCCTTGGAAGCTCTTTCCTACCAAGGCCACACAGAACCCCAAACCACCTTGTCCCCACCAGAAGACCAGGCATTCTTCCACTGGGGAGTTGGTGGAGGGGAGACTTTCCATGCTACCAACAACCCTGTGGACCTTCTACCAGGTGAGGCCTCAACTCAGGGAGATTCAAGAGTTTAAGATAGTATCTTCTCTTCCCCCATCTTCCTTGCATTAGAACCCTCACAATAAAACAAGGACATTCTCCCTCACACTCTCAGGCCTCAGCTGGGACAAGAGTGGCCTCACCACACAGAAAATGTATGTGTGAGCTGAGACAAGACCCTCCCCTGACCACCCACAGCAAGGAGCAGAAGAGCACAGCACAGGGAACCACAGGCAATGACCATGGAATAGCCACCCTACCACTCGGGGCCTATCAATGCAGTGGACATGAGGATAACAATTCTACTTTTTTTTTTTTTTTGCCTCAGAGCTGTAAGCTGAACCAGATGACCTCCTAATGTCCCTACCCGACCTAACATCTTAATTATAGAAACAATCTCAGTTCAGCAAGCAAGAGCAGCCAAGTGACCCAGAATCCACCGCTTCCTGCCCTAAGCCTGGCTGGCTGCCCCAGGGAGGCCCACAGTAGAGTTCTAGGCCCGCACCTGCCAGCTGGGTACCTATAAGACCTCTGGACCTTTTCACAGAACCCCTTGGGAGTTCTCCACCAAGTCTAGAGAAAGGAACAGGCCCCCCTCCTTCCTCTCACCTCCGTTTCCAGCTCACACCTGTGCCAGGTGCACAAACCCTATAGTTTGCACACATTCCTTTGACAAGTACAAAGGCACAAAGGTCCTCATCCCCCATGTTTCCCCACTAGCTAACTCAGCAGCCTGTCCCCTGCTGCCCAAGTCCAAGGTGAAGAGAGAAAGGTTTCCAGGTGGCCTAAAGAGGACAGACACCCTCACCAGAATCTTTGGAATTGGAGGCCCCTTCCACAATTGAACTCATTGAACACATCACAAATCATGACCCTGTGCTGTCAGGCTGCACTGGGCACTGAGACAAAGAAAAGGCCCTCGCCTGTGCCCTCAAATAGCTCTCAATGTTGGGGAAGAGAGGACATGAAAAATAAAATACCTGGTATGATACTGGGGTGAACCAGACCAGCAGTGCCAATGACAAGTCCTGACAAGCCAAGAATCAGCCACCCACCTCTCCCTCCACACCCACAGGAAATAGTCCCCACTACTATTAGTAATAGTCCTCTACTACAGAACCAGCCAGTGCCCACCCCTCTACCCTTTGCATCCAGAAAAGCTCTCCCTAAAGGCTCTTTCTCAATGACTCTTTCTGATGAGGAAGTAGCCCAGCAGGTGGGCATTAGGTGGGTGCAGGAAGACAAGAAGAGGGAAGGAGGACCTATTTCCAGGATCTTGGGGGTCTCTGGCCTGGTGTCTGCCTCTCTGTTGTCAGTCAGAGGGTCCACCCAGGCTGCAGTGCATTTACACTCATATCTGCATGACAAAGCATGGAGGGGACATTCCCCAGCCTGCACTCCTATCTGGGCTCCCTGGGCCACAAGATGTCAATTAGGACAGGGTTTCAATCGAAATGAAAAAGAAAATATGAAAGAAGAAGCTCCAGAGCAAAAATGATTCTGTTCTGACAGTACTCAAGCCAGGCCTGTTTCTGGGTCCCCCTAATGACCAGTGCTGCCTTGCAGCTGACCACTCAGGCCGCGTTGCAGATATGCAGAAAGCTCAGTCCACCCTGCTTCACAGGAGCAGCACCGCACATCTGACAGCCCCCAAGTCCTTAAGCCAAAGAGATTTACGGAAAACCTACAATGCCCCGGGCACTGGACCCAGGAAGGAAACAGCAGAATAGGACCCCAGATTCTTGCCACAAGGGTTTCTTAGGGAAGAAATGAAAAAATTACCAATAACAAAAGATCAAGCTCTCTCTCTCTACCCCTGGGAGTTCCAAGGAGGGATGTGTTTCTGTCTGGAGACAGAGGGAGGGAGACGTGGGGAAGGGCTTCAGGAAGGAGAGTGTGATGCTGGAGCACAGAAGCCTGGACCCTGTAGTGGCCAATGGAGAAGGACAGGGCAAGTGAGGGGAAGACTGGGGGCTCCAGTCCACAGCACATGCGGTCACATGCTGGGCAACGGACTACAAGTTGTAACAGACACGAAAAAGATGGTGTCCACCTTGAGTTTGTGCATCCTGAGAAAGGGAGGACTGACATGTGGCTAGAATCCAGGACCCCGGATGGCTCTGAATACCAAGCTAAGAATGTAGGAGCCGCAGAGGAGGCCAGAGGCTGGACCATGGGCCTGGAACGAGGGCAGAGCCTCTGATCAAACTGAGGACATTGAAAGGATCTGAGATGAACAGCGTTTAAATTAGCCTCAAGTTCTGGCTCCTGGCAGGACTGCTGTGCCCAGCAGGCAACTGGAAAGGAATGTGTGTAACACAGGGAAAGGGGAAAGAAAACACCCCACCATGGAAAACGAGAGCTAGAGATCTGGAAGTCATCCACAGAGAGGTGCTGCAGGAACCACGTGACTGCAGAGAGCGAGGAGACCCGCGGGTCATCCTCGTAGGGAGCACCTGCATCACAGGTGAGCAGGCCACAGTGGGCGTCTACTGACACGCTGATGCCTTCTGCCTTCCTCACACAGAGAGAAACTTCGGGCTGAGCATCCCTCGCAGGAAATGCCTGGCACAGAAGGGTTTCAGACTTCAGAGTTTTTCAGGTTTTGGAATATCTGCACAGACCTTACTGGTTGAGCATCCCTAATCCAAAAATCCAAAATCCTTTGGATGTCAACACTCAAAAAGTTTCAGATTTTCAGACTTGAATGCTCAACCTGTACAGAATCTTGCAAATGAGGAAACAGACTCCGAGAGCCAAAGTGACTGCAGCTTTAGAAAGAGATTCAAGTACAGATCCCACAGAGTCCTGTCCATTGGGTGCACTGTCCCTCGGGAGGGAGTTTCAGGAAATACCTGGGTGGTGGGAGAGGGGGTAGGTGAGGACAGGGGCTCAACAGTAGGTCACAAGTCACCTCTGAAGGAAGTGTCAGCCTCATCAAGAAGCTCTTGGCATACCAACCTAGAAATCCCACAGTTAGAGAGGATACTTTTGTAAGCTCCAAATATTCCTTTAAAAGTATCCATCTCATGGGTGGCAGTGAGGATAAAGTATGTTGATGCAGGTAAAGTGCTCAGATCATAATAAATGCTCAATTAGCCGTTATTTACTGAGCATCTGTGACATGCTCCATGTGGTGTCAGCAGAACATGGAGAGAAAGGAGAAATCATGACCACCACCCTCACCAAACCTATGTCGTAGTTGGGGGACAAGATAGAGGCACAAGCAGGTTAATGACAAGGCAGAGAGCTTTTAAAGTGGTGCACACTGTAAATGCAGCAAGAGACAAAAGAGGAGAGAGCCAGTGAGTGCCAGGCAGAGACGCTTGCCCCAGGAGCCTGGCTTAAGCAGGTCTTGAAGGCTGGATGAGACAGGGAGGTCAGGCAGAAGGAAAGGACGATCCAGGTGGGGGGTCGTGAATGCCAAAAGCAAAAGCGCATTCATTCCAAATTCTGCTCTTCTGGAAGCTGGCTGGCTTCTTTGAAGCCCAGGGCTAAATGTGCACTGCTGTGTAAAGTTTGCAAACGGTAGAGGAGGGCTATGAAAAGGGACAGGTGTGCAACTAGTCTAACGTCCCCCTTCAGTTTAGCTCATGGAAGGCTCCAAGGGGCACGTCTCCCCCACCGACTTCAGGCAGGAGTGAACAGAGGTGAAGAACATTAGAGAACGAGCACGCACCCAGTCCAGGTGCCCGTGAGACTCGATCACCACCCTCTGTCCACCCCCAAGACTCAGAAGGGTGAGTCATCATACGGTCCCACCCTCTCCTCAGTTTGCCCTATACTGAAATCTATCCAATCCTCAACTCAACCAACAGCGCCTTACACAAGCCGCAAGGCAAACCATTCCATGAACTAGCCCAGTCCACTTTCCTCCCAGTCTTCCACCCTGCTTCACACCTCCCCCATTCCAGCTCATGACCTGTGCAGGGGTCCTGACCCCACTCAAACACTGCCACAGCTTGGCACCTCCTACCTAGAAATGACAGATCCTGTCTTGCTCAAAGCTCAACCATCTCCAAAGACTGACCAAATACCACCTCCTCCATGAAGCCCTCCAGAATCTTCTATTGGAATCATTCCATTTGTCTCTGCTCCTCCTTCCTCACTTATATGATAGTTGAGCATATGGTATGCTGTATAAATATACACACAGAGCCATGTATCATGACTGTCATTTCTGCTTCACTGTTACTTATGAGGAATACACACACACACACACACACACACACACAAAACCCCATAGCACTTAGCAACCACCTTGCACACAGTAGGTGCTTGGTAAATGCTTGTGAATTGAATATATGTCTAAGGCCTCCCTGTCTGGGGGACTTCTTTAAACCCAAGTGGTAAGCCATTACTGACTCTTGATTAAATTTTTAAATGAAGCAGGATACACAGAATGAAGGTAAAGCTATCAGAATGTCTAGTAAAATAAATAAAGTTTCGGAAAGTTGAGGGCTAGATGTTTTCTCTCATCTGTGAAAACTAGAGGAGAAACATGAAAAGGAAGGTGGCAAGGGGACATCTCCAGGAAAATGAAGGGACATCAGCAGAGTGGAAGAAAGGGACTGGGAGAAGGAGAAGGGGAGGGAAAGGAGAAATAGTGGGGAGGGAAACTTGCCAAATTACCCTGTTGTGTCATGGGCATGGAAAAATGTGTACCAATGAATCCCACCATCATATATAATTATAATGCACCAATAAAAATATGGAAAAAGAGTTTCAAAATCAGGAAAATAAAAGATCAATAGAGTTTCACTGACCTTTGGGTTGCGGGCTATTCCTATGTGTCCTGGGTTGGGGTGGAAGCTGTACTGCTTGCTGTGAGCCAAGCCTCCACTCTAGGACAGACCCCCAAATTAGGAAAAAAATATAAAGTTGTCAAGTGCATCATCAAACGCACAGTTTCTGCAGAATCGAGGTGGGGGGTGCATTACAAACAGCAGTCAATAGCCCCGCTCCTGGTCTTCCCAACAGCACTCTGATTTGGACCAGGGTCAGCCACCACACCCAGAACAGGGTCTCTGGACTGCCTACAAAGGCAGCAAAGCACAGGGCTCCAGGGTAAGTAGATCTGTGACCAGCTTTACAGATAGAGGGCCGGTAGGATTTAACCCTTGGTTCACCAGACTCCGCACCTGAGAAGCAGTTAATCTAAATGCTAACTGGATCTTATATCCACACAATGGCATTACCAGGTGAACCAAGGAGATGAAGCCTTCTCACAGGATTAAGTCAAGGTCCTGATGAAGAAGACCATCCAATCCTGGCTCGGTTGCACAGGGCTCTGGGTGATGCGCTGGGGGCCACTCCCTGACCTGGCACCTGTCCCTCTTCACCAATGCCACCACCACCTTCCAATTGCTACCTGGGAGTCACACTGAAGGCCACAGATCTCTACATAAGTTCAATAGCCTCCCTTCTCAGCATCTCTTATCCCTCTAAATAATGAATTTCTCAGCCCTAATTAATGCAAGGAAAGGAATGATACACATTTTTCTGTTGCTTTAAGTTACAGTCAAGTTGGACACTTTGAGGGAAGAGCAGCCTCTAGCTAAAGGGTCAGATAAGCTAAAATCAATATGAGTCACCATCTCTGAATCTTTTAAATCACCACTTCCTTTCCCTGGCCATCCCTGAACCAGACCCCTTCAGTTGGCATGAAGTGACCTCCAGTCTTCAAGTGACCATCTATTCCATTTTACCACAAAATGGTAAAGGACAGACCACACCTACCTCCTCTGCAGGGAAAAAAAAATTATTGCAGCCTCTGGGAGTAATCAGCTCAGAACAAGAGAAATAACCTGAGAGTATACCATAGAAGACTGGTTCTTCTACAGAGTGGTCAAAGTCACCTGGTATGTCACTGAATATAATCACCCTGATGTGATCAGATCAAGCTGATACAAAATTTATAAACTCAGGTCTAAGAGAGGGTTGGGAGACAGATGAAAGGGATTGAAACCATGGTTTAAGGGACACACCGCTTGCTTCAATAGAGAAGACATATGCAGCTACCTTACAAATACCACCAGGACTGTGGCCTAGGGTTCCTGTGAACCCCAGAGCAGACAGAACAGCTGGGAAGCCCTGGGAGCATCATAAAGATGGATCGAGCTGCTAAGGAACAGGAGCATCTGTCTGCTGGGGGGGTCCAAGGAATGGCTGGGTGATGGGGAGCCCATGCCAGCCTTACAATGGGGCTGGCCACCCACTTCCCTTCCAGCCCGTCTCCTGTCACAGCAGAACAGGCAGCAGCAGAGGCAGGGCATGGGCTGTCACCCACACAGGGCAGGGCGTGCGCGCTGGGATTCAGCGATTGCCCTGCGAGGGCAGATGCAAAAGAGCGCTCCCTGGACCAGCCCAGGGCCGTCAGAGCACTCAGCTCCGCCTCTCTCCAAGCCCAGCGCCTTCTTAAAGCTGGCTCTGGTGCCGGG
>NW_026000242.1:10242317-10260180 GCF_001458135.2 Marmota marmota marmota
GCACACATCTAGATCACCTGTCCGAGCTGAGCTTAGGTGTAGGAACTTTGTTTTCTTTTGTTTTAGGGTGAGGGGGATAGATGCCAAGCGAGACTGTCCCCCTTTCAGCTTCTCTTTAAGGAAAAAAAAAAAAACAGCAGAGAAAAACAAAACAACCAAACCCTGTCGCCCAGGGCCCACTTCGCTGTGGGCGGCCTACATGAGCTTCCTTTATCCAACCACAAAAAGACCTCGGTGGAGCCAGCGAGGGGCCGGGAACGGCGCTGCCAAGCCAGCGGCTCCCTCCGTTGAGGTTAGCAGTTACCCAGGGGCCAGCAGCGCCGGGAGGGCAAACAGCCCGCGCCCCTCGTTACACAACGCCGGCTTATCTCCCCTTGCCTCTGTCGGTTTGCAGGCATTGCGCAGTGTGACAACCACAGCCGAGACTGGCCCACGGGAGATAGCCGTCTCCGCTCACTATCAGGGCGGCAGGAGGGGAGCCCGGACGGTTAGCCTCCATCAGCCGCTCGGTTTCTATTAAAAGAGAACCAGGGGACGGGTAACAGTCCGGCAGGCAGCTTCCTAGCGCCACTTCCTTTGATCCTGCTTGCTGAAGTCCCTCTCCCCAGTGCCCTGTCCCACCCTGGGGCTACCATGGAGAGGAGGCAGGGGTCACTTCAGGTTGGTTCCTTGAATTTCGGCAGAGTGCCAGATGGAGCTGTAGGAGGGGTCTCTCCCTGATGATCACCCTCTAAACGCCTTTCAGACAGGCTCCTGAGGGCCAGAGAGGGACCGCTGGACCTGTGTCTACAGCATGAGGATCAGCGTGGAGCTCTGGTCACTGTCTCCTTCAGAGGCTCACAAGTGCCCCAGGATAAAGTCCCAAACTGAACGACAGCTGACATTTACCAACAACTGTAGTGTTCCAGGCACACTACATGTGTGAACAGCCCAGGCCCTGAAATCCACATGATCTCCCACTGGAGGGACCAGGACACCACAGTCCACGGTGCTTCATGGCCACCATCACACGGTCTGCAAACAGCATGAGGACCTGGACTCAGCCCCGCCAGGCTTCTGGCCCATGTTCCCTCCACAACTCCACACCGCCTTCCCTACACCTGGCCTGGCATCTGTGGCACCTCCACGTGCCCCAGCCCACCACCGCAGCACGAATCACCCTGAGTCCTGCCAAGGAGAGTTACTCCTCACCCTCTCCCCAGCCCTGACCAGGGCCTTCTTTCTATCCTCCTCTTCAAATCCTACTTAGCCTTTAATATTCCCCGCAAATGCTGCTATCCCCAGCATCCTTGCACCCATCACAACTGCCAGGACCCAGGATCTGAGGATTGCTAGCCAGGCAATTTTCTCCATGGCTGGAAAGTCCCATGAAGGTGGCTGCCTCATCTTGCTCATCAACCGTATTCCTGTACCTGCCCCAGAGTACAGGAACTTTATGATAAAAAGAACTTTACAATAAAAAGTCAGTCATTCCAGACTTCACCCCTAAATGTACATCTACCCTAATCACCCCATCATCTTCCACACTTTCACAAAGTGACCAACATCCATGGAAAGTATTTTAACTCCCCTGTTCCAATTAGAAGCTCCTCAAGGGCAAGTCCCATGTCTTATTAATTTTTGTATCTCAAAGCCCCTAACACAAGGCCCACTGCCCGTAAATCTTGAAGATTCCATGTGCATTCGTCTGCTCAGACTGACAGCAGAGGGGTTAATGAGGGCCCCCAAAAGCAAGCCGCCATGCCAGAACGACCCCGGCAGCCCTCAAAGATCTGCAACTGCTGTTCTAGACGCCTTCTTGGGGGAGTGAGGAGCAAACCTAGCAGTCACGCACCAGCAGGATGGTGAAGGGGGCGTTCCACAGGTTGGGACTGAGATCAGGGTTCCAGTCCTGGCTTTGCCACTAGCCTGCTATGCAATTGCATACCCTCTCCAGACCACCAGTCATTCCCCATTGAATGAGTGTTTTCAGATGAAAGACTTGAAGGGCCCTGTCAGCTTGAGCAGTCCACATTCCAGGTCACCTTGAGCACCCACACCCAGACCTGCCAAACTGGGAAGAGCCACAAGAGCCTGAGATGGCGAGAAGAGGGATGGAGAGAGGGGCATGGATGCCCCTCGGTACCAGTCCTTATCCTCCAAAAACACATAAACACTAGCTGAGAAATAAGCCAGTGCCTTTGTTAGCAAGGATGGAGAGCATGACACGAATAGGAGTCTGAAATAAATAAAAGGCGAGAGCAGATACTGATAGAGATTTGCAATAAACAGCTTCCCTCTGGTTAAACCAGAATTTTCCCCCACCCATGTACACTTTCACAGATCCACTTTGGAGCATTCAAATTAGCACAACCTGGCCTTAAATGCTGTGCAAGCCACATAGTAAGCATTTTGCTTTTATTTATGTCATCAATGGTTTCAATGGAGATGACTCATCCTTCCTCTTTAACACTCTGTTCTAATATGGTTTACTATAAATAATGCAGAGAGAGAGAGAGGCTGAGCACAGGCCCCTGCACAGCAGGTCACAGCACAGCCAGGCCCAGCAGATTGTCCTAAGGTGAATCTCTGCTCGCCTGACAGGCCAGTGATGCTCCAATGGAGAGGAAAGGCAAACATCCGCCTTCCCGGCCCCAGGGCTCGGGGCAGGTAAGGCTGTCAGGAGAAGGAACTGATAGGCACCGAGTCTGTGCCAGGTGCCAGGTCAGGATTTGAACACGGGAGCTCCCTCACCTTCTGGAGCCTTCCAAAAGGTAGAGTCAAGATTCAAACTCAGACCACTGTGCCTCCCTTACTGCTCTCTTGGGATACCAGAGTCAAAGCCCAGTCCATTCTTTCAAGCCCCAGACATTGATGGTTCAAGTTGTTTTGGTTTTTTCAAGTGCCTCCCAGGAGCCGAAACTCCCAAGACACAAAATCACAAATGCAGAAACATTACAGCTAAATAAGGGGAGGCTTCCCCAGGCCCAGGTAATCCTGGTGGCTCCTCACAGGATTCCAGCTGCAGCAGGTATAAATCACAGCCTGCGCCTTGAGCACCTCCCATGAAGGAGCAAGGTAAATGCTCACCCCAGGGCTGAGCCAACAAGCCCCATCCTTCCAGAACCTGCCTTCTGCTTATCCTTTACCAAATTCACTAGATTTGTCACTGAATTATTTTGGCCATTTCCCAAAGTCAAATCTACCCTCCCAAAAGACAAAGCAAAGGAATGTGGTGCAAGCTTTGGAAGGGATCCCAAAAGGCCGTTTCCAGAACTCCTCGGGCACAGCAGCATCCTGAGATGAAGGGACCCTTTGCAGATAAGTGGCTTCTTTACAACAGCAGCAGCACTTTGCAAATGGGGATGTTTGTGGTCACAATGTGCTTAAAGTGTTCACCTATTATTTCACTATTGATGATAGTACCCACAAGGTTCACACTGTCATCAATTTAACAGTGCCCAAACAAAAGATTTCTCTGATTCTTTTCACAGTTTCTCCCCAAGGTAAAACAGCAGGTTTGTAAGAGCCTCTCTCATCGTTCCCATGTACTCAGTACCGTCACTGCTCTGTGCACGGTACACATATTGTATCTTCATGACCATGGACAAGGTGATTGTTTTTTTAGAGAAAAGGGAATGGAGTTCAGAGAGGCTAAAAGACTTGCCCAAGACACACAGCCAGTAAATTCTAGAGCCTGGGTCTTCGTCCAGCATGCCTCCCTGGATGTCACTCCACACCGTCCCTAGAAAACAGCCTTGCTACCTCCTCTCACAAAGTCTGTTTCTTGAGTGAGGCTCCCACCCCACCCCCACCCCCACCCCCAATTCCTGGGCTGTATTTCGCTATCTTCAGCATCTCCTGGACTTTGCGCGCTGTTTCAACTTCCCGGTAATTCTGCCCCGGTGGATACCCCCTGCTCTAAATAGCACACTCCGTGGTTGGCAAACAGTGCAAGGACATCAAAACAAAGCTATCAGTTGGGTGCCTGGCTTTAGCAGCCAGTCCAAACTCTTTTGTTTGATTCTCAGACAGCTTATTGACTAGGTGATGGGGTCAGAAGTTTTCTCTTCACCTAGCCTCTTTCAGAAGAAGCGGCAAATTCAGGGCAGGTAGGAAAAATCAAAAAGAGAGAGAGAGAGAGAGAGCTCAGATTTACCATTTGAACAAGCACTTAAGACTCACTAGCCAACCGGGAGGGTTAGGACGGGTGAGGGAGAAAAAGACAAGAACCCAAGAAGCCAAGATCGCCCGCGCCGCACCCTCTGGTGTGAATGTGGGTAGAGGCGGCCCACTCAGTGCCATGTTCTCAGGGACGCTGCTGTCCACATGAAGAGCAGAAGAGTAGGTGGGCGCAGGAAGCCGATCAACCGTGTGATACACGCAGCTGGCGGATTTGACAAGATACCTGTTTTCTTCCACTCATCTCCGCCCTCATCTGAACAGGGTCCCATCTCCCACCTGGCCCCTCTTTCCTAACATGCCGCCCCTCACCCTGACCCCAACAGTTTATCTTTGCACATTGGAAAAGCTGGCACTTATCAAGTCATCTTCTCCTCATAGATTGTTCAGCAGACCACGGGGTTATCAGCAGAGCTGATACAGGAAGATAAACAGCAACCTCTTATGCAAATAGTATTAAGAATGTGGGACTGGCCACAGCACAATAGCAAGATTTTAGGAGAACATGAATCTTAACACTTTTCCTCAATTCCAGCCCTGGAAACCTGGGGGGACCTGGGGAAGATTCTCTGGGTGGGTTTTCTCCTCCTTTCCTGGTAGGGAGGGGCAGTGTTGGTCCAGCCTGCTTTGCAAAGAAGAGTAGTATCTTCATGTGGGAGGAACACAAGCCCTCACTGTGGCCAGAGCTTCACCTCCTCCCAACTGCCATTCCTTTTTTCTAAGACTTCACAACCACTGGAATGTGCTTTGTTCGGGTTAAGGAGGTGAAGGACTAACCAAGAGAGAGAAGTGTTCTCCAAGGTGGGTGCAGGGGTCAGAAGGCGGCAGGAGAAAAAAAAAATCCATAGAAAACCAGGAGTTTGGGGTTCTGAAATGCAACCATGTGACCAGGAGATGCTCTGAGGATCTGCCCTTGCAGAGACAGAGGCGGACAGCAGCCTGGGGTCCAGGTGGCATCTTTTCAAACCCTTCTCATTATTCTAAGGCCAAACTCACATCAAGAACCAAGAGGCCAGTGGCTCTAAGGGACAAAAGAATTGCACTCAGAGGGACAGAGCAAGCTGCTTCTCACACCAGGCTGCAGGCTGGGGAGGGGGAAAATGGGAGAATGACAGAATCCAGGCTGGCCAGAATGAAAGACTGAATGGAATAGGCTAATTTACACAGGAAGTAAGCACTTACCAGACCCTTCATCTCAACACACAAAACCCTCGGCCATATCTGGAAGCAATTACATCCAGTTAACATGATCTGCTTGCCACTAAAATTAACTGCAAACAGAAATATTTTTCACTTTTGCAATAGGGGGGATGCCAAAGTTTGGCCTATTCTGCACCCACCCCCAGCCCCAGCTCTAGCCCCAGCCCCAGCCCCAGCCATTGAATTTGGCTGCTGGGGAATATTTAGCAGCTACTCAGTTCAAAACAACAAAAACCACTCTTATAGCCATCAGGATACAGAAAGTAAAATAGTGGATAATTATGAATGGGGTGGGGGGGTGAGGGGTCACTGACAACCATTGTGCTGGAAATAGAGGAGAAGGGCCAGGCGCACGGGCCCTACACAGGTCTGCATCTCTTACAAGTCGGGTCTGGTTTTCCGCACTGAACTTCAAGGAAAGAAAAGTGTTTTTAGAGTCCCTCAATTTAGCAGCCGCTTCACATTGTTTTTAGGTACCATCTTTATCCCTTCTGCCAAGGGGGCGGGGGTGGGGGGATGTAGGGAGGTAGACTCACAAATGTTAGCAGATCCTTAAATTAGCAGATCATTTAGGGGACAACTGTCACGATTTAACTTTTGCATTGAGCATTTCCAATCCCTATGAGATGAACGCCTTCGAAGCAGCTTTCACCTGCTCTAA
Source organism: Marmota marmota marmota (assembly GCF_001458135.2). Taxonomy (NCBI): domain Eukaryota; kingdom Metazoa; phylum Chordata; class Mammalia; order Rodentia; family Sciuridae; genus Marmota; species Marmota marmota. The sequence goes on from NW_026000242.1 coordinate 10,248,340, forward strand.
TCCGGGCAAGAACAACTTTTTGTTTGAGATGTGCACAGTTTTAGGACAAGCCTAAAAGAAGATGAGAATCTGTCTCCTAGGGGTGTGTGTGTGTGTGTGTGTGTGTGCGCGCGCGCACGCGCGAGCGCGCACACACTCGCACCTGCACGCATACCAATGTCCCTTTCTCCCAAACCCCAAGTCCCACTGCCTTGACTTGCTACCTATTCCTGTCCTTTCTCCTTGCACCCAACATCGCAATCAGATAAGAACTGATTCTTATTTTTCTGTGAACTGCTGTCAATGATGCCATAAACGCCAGAGACAGATGGACGGGTTTGTTTCAAAGCTCCAAAAGGCACCATCTCTAGCCCCTTTTCCCACCGGCCCCTCTTTTCTGGGCCAGACTCTGGGGTGTGTTCCCCCAGAAGTGCAGTTCACTCCTTTGTCACCAGGGGCCTTTAAAACTGCAGCCGCAGCCACAGCAGCAGAAGTAACGCATCCATTTGCCAGACAACTCACAAACATCTTTTCTAAAAAAGAGTGAGGCAGAAGTTTCCCTCAAGAATGAGGTCAGACACTGCTGTTCTCTGCAAAAATTACTTTTAGAAACATTACTCGTGGGAGGGAAAGGGGGGGGCAACTGAAGTACCCTTTCTTTAAGGATTAGGGGCTACGACAGGAAAAGGAAAAATGTGTTAAGCTTCTTTGTGATTTTTTTAAAACTTGATTTTACATTGAGGAAAAACGAAAGAAGTTTGCACATGCCTTCAAATCTACAATCCGAGGCCATATGCGGGGCCCAACACACCAACCGACATAGCAGTACCCCACCAGGGTGAACTGATGGCACTAACTTCGTCTCACAGAGGAGGAAGCAGGGTGGTTAGGCAACATGTCCCGGTCACACAGCTTCTAAGAGATGGGTCAATCCAAACCCAGGTTCTGTTCCACACAAAGCCTCCGGCCTCTTACCACTCTGCAGCCAGCAACCATAGGAAATTCAGATGAGAGGGAGAGAGAAGCTCCCCCAGGACCCCCTCCCCAAAACAGCCCCTCTTGGCATGTGGGGTTTCTCCTTCCCCCTGGTTCCCCTCCCTCTCGCTCCCTGCTGTCACCGCACAGCCATCCGGGCATGGAAACAGTTAAGTTACCCTCAGAGCATAAATCAAAAGTTCAAGGCTGCAACATACCACAATGATTCCTTCTTTACATATGACAAGAACCAGAGAGGGGCTGAAATCCCAAGCATCCTGCGCAGGGTCTCCCCGGCCCGCACAGGTTATGCCGCCAGGGTCAGGGCCGAGGACCTTTAGCGGCAACATTCATTTCCTGAACAGGACAAGTTCTCCCGACCATAAAGCTAATAAGAACTTCCTCGCACGGCGAGCTCCGGCTGACAGGGCTACTTGTCACTGGCCACGCAGGAGGAGAGCGCTGGTTCCCATTAGTGGGTTATGATGCCAGGTGCTACTAATAAGGTACATCGGCAAGAAACAAGAGCCTGCTAAGTTGTCGCTCCAACTCTGGAAGCAATCAGGCCAGGGCTCAGGGGTTGGGTAGGGGCCTTCTTTAAAGAAATGGGTGGTGGGGAGTGGGGCTTAGTCCTATAGACCCCTGAAGCACCTAACCTGCCGAATGGCTTAAATAAATAAATTCCCAACAATCCCTCCACATTTCCCCCAGCTCCCATAAAAGACTCCCCCAAATTAACACTAATAATGTTTCCCCCCACACTCCAGGCCTGATGGATCACCCTGAGGGCCATTACACTCGGCCACATCTGCTTCTCACTATGGCAAGGAGAGCGTGCCAACAGCCCTAATGGCATTAAGATCACAACCCTCAGCTAATCCACTTAGAGAGCGACGTGGGTGAGGGTGGCAGGGGGCTCGCTGGCTCCCTTGTCAGGCTGGGGTCACAAGGGAAGCGGGAGGGAGGCAGCCTCATGTTTGATTCCCTCTGTGAGCTCCCAGTTACAAGTGATCTCTTTAATATGTTTGAGAAAGCCATCAAGAGGCAGGGGTAACCTCACTTCACAGAGGGTGTGACGGCTTGGAGCTGTCACTTCCCCAAATTCACACTGTGGCACCAGCATTCAAGCCCAAATCTATCAGAGATGATGGTGTGATGGCGTGCTCCTCTTCTTTTAGCATGCCCGGGGGGCAGGTGGTTTCTGTGCACGTCTGTGTATCTTTACTTCTTATTTCTGGGGGCCCCAAATGGACCTAAAGATGGGACAACTTGAAAACAAACATTTCAAGTGGCCCAGAATTTTTCCTCTTCATCAAACTGCCTGTGATTGAGTCTTCTGGTAATGTCCTCAGTAATACCTTACTGTTTCAGGAAGTTCTTTCTCTTGCCTAACTTGCATCTTTCCTACTGCAACACTGAATGCAATCTGTTCACACTGAAGAAAATCAGGTCTGAGGACAGAGTGCGAAGGGAATTGGGGATTCAGAATGAAGCAGGTTTTTCTGAGTCTTTAGCCAAAGTTTCCATGCTGACAATAAAGTACCGGATCCCCTCCTCGCAGCTGCAGCGATAAGCCTCACGTAGGCAAAACCCAGCCATAGTTTTTCCAGACTGAGCCAGCATAATAAGGACAGCGGGGCTTTTAAGGGGAAACAGTAGAAAGGGGAATTTCTGATTATGCTGGCACGAAATTAACAGCATGGGATTTTTATTTTTGTAAATGGGTTTCTTTTTCTCTCCCTTTTTCTGTTTCTCACGTCAGCATAAAAACCTTCTATCCCTAGAAGTTGGTCTCTGTGTTAGTAAGAGATGACACAGTACTCACTCCTAGGACCTATGTGGCCTAGGCTCCCAATGACCTGAACCCTTTGCTGCAAGCAGCATCCTCACCAAACCCAGGAGGCCAGTCCTGGTCACCCAGCTGCAAGGAGCATGGAGCCAGAACACCTGGACACCAATCTGGCACCTTCCCTTCTTTACCATGGACTCTGACCTCTCTGGCTTTGCTTGGCCCATCAGGGATGTAAAACTTACACTCCCCCTTACAGAGCAACTAGAGGGCTGAAGGAGACCCTGATTGGGAATGCACTTAGCATGGAGCCCTGTAGGTGAAGCACTGGAATCGGTGCTGCGGATCTCACTCTAAAGTGTCCCAAGGGAAGGAGCTCTAGACCACCCAGCACCACACCCAACCCCAGACCCCCCTCAGTAAGGTGGTATCTGAGGCCCTCCCTCTTCTGTCACAGTGATTTGCATGCCTGGCCACGTGCATGGACAACAGGACACTGCATGGGTGAGCTGCATTTGGACCTGACCATGGTGGAGCACTGCCCAGCTAAATTTAAACGAGGACTGGATGACTCACCAGGCCTCAGGTCAATGGGACAAAGAGTACCCTGGCCACCACAGTACAAGAGATCCACTTCCCAGGGAAGGTGCAGGTGCGTGCTGTCTCTGTCCCAAACATGCAGTGCCCGAGGCAGCAGTTTAATAGCACTGGACGGACTGGCACCCTATGCAGAAGAACAGCCTCCGGGGAAAGAATGGTCTGGAGCAACATGAACCCATCTTTTGGCCTGAACTTCTAGCACGACCCACTTCATAGCAGCAATGGGAATACAACAAACAGCCATGGAGCACACACACCACTCCATGCCCGGGACAAATATTTACTGATTGATCCTCATGACAACCCCATGAGTAGGTTCTGTCATTATCTCCATTTTACAAATGAGCAAACAGGCACAGAGAGCTTATGTAACATAACTACAGTCCCCACAGTTGGTAAGTAATGAACTCAGGATTCTGACCCAGACAATCAAAATGTACAACACCATGTTTGTATAAAACATGAATTTGGAGGTACAAGGGCAACACGTGGCAATTTTTTTTTCTTTCTATCAAAATAACTGCCAAAGAGTCAGCCCTTTCACCTAATACAGCCGAAACGGAACCTGAGAAAACCTTCAGTTATCATGGAAAATTCAAGAACTCGACAAAGGCACACCTGTATTCATTTGGCAAGGCTCTTAAGTCTTATTCTTGGGCTTTCAGTTGAACTTGTTTTAAAGTCATTAATAAAATAAAAAAAAATTAAAGTGGTTGGAAATGTGTTTCCCCTGAATTAGCAAGAAGTCAAAGAGCTCCAAATGGAATTTGATTTTAACAGTTTAGGATAATGACATTTTAAAGATTTATAATAGTTTTCCTAGAACACATAGGAGGAAAAGTGTTGCTAAACTCCAGCTCCCCCATCCCCCGCCACCCCAGCAATTAGCGGCTCCATTCAATAGTGACAGCAAATTATAAGGGGACTTCTCACTGAGATGAAAGAGTAGGCAACTTTCCTCTATTGGAGATGATATAAAAGAAATCATCTTCAAAAGTTCCAAGAGTTCAGTCTAGATTCCAGATGGCTCAGTAACCCTAAGCAGGTTAAAGTATTCAAAAACGAAGTCGAGCAGACAGAATAAAATCAAACTGACCCCCATCTTGGCTGGGCTAACCAGTCAATCCAGACACCAAAACCAAGCAGAATGCAATTAACCAAAAGGGCTTCATGCAGGTGTAAGTGGGTAGGTACATGAGAGGTTAAAAAATAAATAAATAAAGAGCTCATCCAAGCACCTAGGTTTTACAAAGGAAGAAAACAAAGCTCAGGGTGGAAGAGGAATTGACCACCATGATAAAACTGAAAAAAATGCCGAGCTGAGCCTAGAGCCCTGGCCTCCACCACAGCTGGGCACCCCACTACGGGACCTCTGCCATCTTACGAGCCTCACAACCAAAGAGCTCTCCAAAAGACCAGGTTCCAGGAGCCCAGGAAGCTACAAACTTAAGTCATTCATCACCCCCCAAAAGGATACTTCCTGGAAACATAAATGGATTAAAAAACGATTTGGGCAAATCTGTGAATGACAGAGCATCCATAAATAGCTACTAAGAGAAGCTTATATACACCTGACCTTTAGAATTGACGTCAAGGAAGATGGCTGCAAGCTCCAATGGTGGTATCTTAGGGATGGTGTTGGCAACCAAAGATTAGGTCAGATGGATCTGACCCAGAATAGCACTGTCCATGTTCTTATATGGTCTGCAGTAGAGTGTCCAGGACTGTGAACTAGGAGGCAAGCAGAGTGCCCAGCTCTCTCCATTTATAGTTGTGTGACCATGGGCAAGTCAATTGCTTGCTCCATATCTCATTTTCCCTATCTATAAATTCGAGCCCAAAACGGTCCATCATCCCTTATCCAAAACCCTTATCCATCCCTTATCCAAAACCAGATTTGTTCAGATTTTAGAAAGGCATTCTGGTGCCTCTGTGTTTAACAGCTCCAGGAGAGTCTAGGGCAGCACACTGTAATCAAACACATTAATATTTTTGCAGCAAAACATATGAATATTCAAAATAAGCAGGATAAATATAGCCTCACATCAGTTCTGATCAGGTTTTGCTACTAAATGAGTTTGCTGCAAACTTACACAAAACCTTTTAGCTTTCACAGCTTTTCAGACTTCATAATCACAGAACTGAGATTAAGGCCCTATACCCCCCTTAGGGCAGGCTGTGAGGTTAGGAGAGATAAAGTCATTAAAGGTGCTTTGCAAAGAACAAAGTGCTACCACGATAAGGGCATTATTAATATTGTTGCTGTTGCTATCATTATTTCACAGCATTGCTTGCTCCAAACAGAATTTGGGATGACATCAGAGGTTCCTGGCAGAACCATGAAAGGGAACCAAAAGTTGGGCTCAGTGATGCACACCTGTAATCCCAGCAACTCTGGAGGATGAGGCAGGTGGATTTCATGTTGGAGGCCAGCCTCAGCAACTTAGCTAGACTCTAAGCAACTTTGTGAAACATAATCTCGAAATTTAAAAATAAAAAGGAAGGGCATGTAGCTCAGTGGTAAAATGCCCGTGGGTTCAATCCCCAGTACAAAAAAAGGGGGGTGTGGGCTGGGGTCGAAGCTCAGTAGTGGAGTGCTTGCCTAGCATGTGTGAAGCACAGGGTTCCATTCTCAGCACCACATAGAAATAAATAAAAATCAAAATGGTACAACCTTTAAAGGGTGGAGGCAAGAGTTCTGAGTTATTGCTAACCTCCCAAATGTGGCCTAAACCAAGGTCAATGATGGTTGGCCCTATACATGAGTCCACCACTGAAAACATAGTACCTGGCCATCTGAAAGAGACTAAGGCTGGGGGCCAGGCAGAACTCTTGACATCTCAGGCACATGACTCGAGCACCCTTGGCCAGCCCCAAGAACCCTGTGAGAAGGGCTGACACGTGGTCCAGGGAGCTGGCTGAGCCCATTTCTGTGGTTCCTGAGCATTCCCACAAGAATTAGGCAAGGGTTCCTGCTCCGCCTGTGCAGGATGCACCCTGTTGCTCATCTGAGGGCTTGTCTCTGTAAGAGCCAGAGGCTCCCGTAAAGATCCAGACCCCATTGATTCTGAAGCATTAGATCTAGAAACCCATTAAATCCATGGTGTATGCTATGAGCCTAGGGCAACTGAGGGCCACAAATGAGGACTGTATTCTCACTTAAGTCAACTGTGCTGTTCCCTGTGATCTTAGCCCTCATGTGCATAATGCTAAGAACAAGACTGCACCTGGGCCCAGTTGTGCTGGGCCCTAGACCGTAGCCATACGAGCCCACATGCAGAACTGCTCCATTCTCACTTTCAAAGTGAGAACAAGAAAAGAAACTGAGCCTAAAGGGGGAAAGTCCTGTCTTGCAGAAAACTGATATGGCCCTTCCTCCTGCAGGCACTATCCGTTGTAATGTGGGCCCACAGGAGTAGATTCAGGGGTCCAGAGAATCTCCTTCACCTGTCTGGAGAATGGTGTAGATCCAGCAGATCTTCTGTCTGGCTTCCTTCTAGTTCCGTTAAGTCAGTAAGCCCCAAGTGGTCCTCGGTTTTTCCCATCCATCTGTGACTACACTGGACACTGCTTTTACATCTTGCCATCAACCTCAGGCTCCATGATACATAACTTTGCTAAGTTTCATTCCATCCATCTGTCCAGTCAATAGGTCCCCTCTCACTCCACACCAGCTTGGGGTCAAGCAAGGGAAAACCTATGGATGGGATTCCATAACCAATCCCACTTCCTGCCTAATTCCTAGCACTCTGCCCTTTCTCCCTCTGCAAAGTAAGCATAACTGCTGGGTACCAACACTACTGGCTTAAAATAAAATAAACCCTGGAGCCTGTCATCTTTGTTATATTTCCAGCCAATTCCACAGTTTCGTTGGCATCAAAATCACCCACTGATTTTTTTTCTTGCCTTTTTGTTTGTACTGTAGCGTTGATGACTTTTTTTTCCCATTAGAACATTTTTCATCCTGTTGATAGGTTGTGGCGAGTGGCTAAGGCAGAGAAGAGTAGGAAACAAGGAAGTAGCACATTAATCCTGGCACTCTGCAGGTGAGGGAGAGAAAACAGCCTCCCACAAAGTGTATCGATTGGGGACTTTGACTTCAAAGTCAAGTCTCCCCACCTGCATTTCTTCAGACCCCCCGACCTTTCCATCCGGTGCTGCCCCAGGTCCAGCTTCTCAGGCTGCAGGGGCTGATCTTCCATCCTCAGTCAAAAGCACCTTCTTCCTGTCAGCAGCTCTCAGCATGATGCCCAGGATTCCAGGATGGTGCCTCACCATAGCAAGTTCATGAGGAGAGGGACATCTCTGTGCCACCACACAGGTGACACAGCCCAGTACAAGGCGGCGCTGCAGATACTACACACTAGAACTGAGCCCATGAGGATGGTGCAGAGGCAAGGCCAAAATAAGATGGGGGCCAGGTGTGGTGGTGCACACCTGTACTCCCAGTGGCTCAGGAAGCTGAGGCAGAAGGATTGTGAGTTCAAAGCCAGCCTCAGCAAAAACAAGGTGCTAAGCAACTCAGTGAGACTCTGTCACTAAATAAAATACAAAAAAATAAGGCCGGGGATGTGGCTCAGTGGTTGAGTACCCCTGAGTTCAATCCCCAGTACCCAAAAATAAATAAATCAGATGGGAGACAGAGGGTCAGTTCTTCACCTTCATAGCAACTGCATGTCAGTTACAACTCTAGTGATTTCTAGGTTTTACTTCATTAATTCAGCACCAACTCTGAGGACCATCTGCATTTTAAAAAGTGAGTAAAGCAAAGTTTAGAAAATTTAAATAACTCTCACCACTAGACACAGAGGATTACACCACCCAGGCTCTTTGGAAGATAACATGGCGGAGGGTCCCTCTGAAGGGGAACCTGCAACTCGCACAGAGAGTGAGTGATGTCCTCTATGGCCCTCTTGGGTAGAAAAAAACAACCTGGACTTGATGAGAACCAGGAAAAAGTTACTTTCCACCATGCCCCATTTCTCATAGCACATAGCTGAAATAATTCACATCCGGAGATGATAGACCTATCTGGTCAAGTTTGGGGAGGGGGTTTCCTCTTTAGGAAAGTTTGAGCAAAAACAAATATGACCTCAGTCTATTTCTGAGAGGCATAAGCATCAAGAAGACAGACACACATTCGTGGCAGTTATTTTTCGCACCCACCGGAAAAATATCGGCTACTTTTAGCTCAGTGACAACTTTCCACAAGGTAAGTCTCAGAGCTGCCAATCAGGCATCATGGGAGCGTGCTGCGGCTAGGGTGATTAGATCGCTTCCAGATGCCTCCGTCCACCCCCTCACATCCCCCCACACCTAAACCAGCACACATTTATGGGGGTGAGGGAGAATGGGGGCCAAAGCAGAAAGCCCACCCAAGATCACCCAACAGCAGGCCAAAGGGAAACGTTTTCACTGACAGCTGGATGTGTGGACACCATTCATCAGGCTCAGAGACAAGAAGGCAAAATGACAGGCCTACATTTTATGACAGAAACAGGAAAAAAACCAAACCTGCTACTTATTCCCTCTGTCATTTACTCCACTTCTGAAGAGCAATTGTCAGGACCCTCCGTTCTGTAGCCTTGGTCCTCTTCCAGCCCAGACGACTCCAAAAGGCAGCAAAGTAGGAGGAGATTAAAACCTGAATTTGAATCCAGCTCTGCCTCTTACTAACTATGTGACCCTGGAAAAGGGACTTTTTTCCTGAGTCTTAGCAACTTCCTATGTAAAAAAAAAAAAATTACCTACCTCAAGGGGCTATTGTAACAAAAATGAAATTTCAGGTAAAGGAGGTGACACTGAACAAGCATGTCATGAACTCGAAGAAAGGTTATTTCACAGAGAAGCAAAGGGCAGCCAGAGGAAGCCCATAATAGATCAGAGTAGCATTTAGTTCAATGTGAGCAAGGGTGAGACCACAGGCTGCAAGACCAAGACTCTTATTCCCATCCTTTCCCCCTGAATGTGTTCACAAGAACAGAGAATGAGCAAGGGATGGGAGTATCGAGGGGACTGTTTACCAGGAAGGCCATTTAGAACCCAAGACTGTTCCTATTGCCAGATTTGGGTCATGAGAGACCCTCAGAAACCCACTTCTTCCTCTCTTTCCTTCCACTTTATCAGTTACTCGAGGGAAATAAGTATAGGCCAAGCAGCAGAAAGATGAAACAGGAACCCCAAAGCAAAAAGAGGGAAGAGTCTGGAAAAAAACCATTTTCCCTCACCACCATCTGAAATATCCGCCCCCCAGGACACTGAAGGAGGTATTCTTTGGCAAGGAAGAGAGGGGAACCAGTCCCCTGGGCTTGGGAACAGCCAGGACATGGAGGGAGGGTGTCAGGGCCAGAAGTCCAGCTGCAGGTGCAGGACAAGGGGCAGGGCCTACCTGTGCTGCTCCACAGCTTCGTTGTCAGGAAGCTCTACCCCACACACGCTGCACTGCTCCCCGAGGGGCCGGCTCTCTGACTTCATGCCCACAGCCAGCTCACCCAGCTTGCTGAACAGCTCCCTCTGGATGAAGCCCTGGGGCAGCAGGCCCCCATAGGTGCTGAAGTCCATGGAGACGGCCAGGGCAGGCTGCACGTGGAGGCCAGAGGTCACCGAAGACGGCATGCTCAACACGGCATCAGCCTTGTGGTTGGGCAACACAGAATAGATGCCCAGGTGTTTCTCTGCAGCGGGTGCTGGGGGTTCCTGTCGTCCAGGGGGGACCTGACCAGCCTCAGCGGGAGGTGGCAGCTGCTCAGCACTCTCCTCTCGCCCATAGTGCAGTTCCCTAGCACTGGTAATGACGCTGCTTCTAGTGGGTGTCCCGGGCCCCTCTTTGCCTCTTTCCTCAACTTTGTCCCCAATCCCTCCTGAGATGCTGGACTCAGCTGCCCCAGGGCTTTCCTGGCCAGGTACCTCATCCACCTGCATCATCTCTGTCTTTACTTCAGCCACCCCAGGGTGCCGCCCGCCCCCAGCCAGCATCGATTCCTCAGGCCCTGCAGGTTGCTGAAGAGTCCCCTGCAGGAGAGACTGTCCTATGGTCATCAAACTATCCACTGCAGCTTTGGTGGGACTCATAGCTGAAAGACCAAATGAGGTGGAGACCGAAGGGCTCTGGTCCACCATGGGCCCAGGGAGGCTCTGTCCAGCCACACTGGCATACCCACTCTCCTCGCTGGAATGCTTCGAGATGAAGATGTTCTTGAGGTACCGAGCCTTGCGGTCCTCTTCTTCCTCGGCCCCGCCATCAGCCATGGTGGCCTCTGTGTCATTGTCATCTGAGGCCTGGATGGTCTCCAGGATCTTCAGGCACTGCTCCTCCAGGTATTCGATCTCCAGGATCTCAGCTGCATACAACAGATCATCCAGGTCCTCTGCCTTGGCCTGCAGCGTGGCCGTGTACGCATACTCCAGAATCTGCTGGAAGGTCTTTGGGGAGAGGAAATCCAGAGTATAGTGCTGGCTGTTGCGGTGGAAGAGGATCTCAAACATCTTGCTGGTGCAAGCCAGCACTGTCCGGTGGGCATGGAACTCCTGGCTGTCCACCATGATGACCACATCGCACAAAGTCCCAGCCAGTCGCATCTGGTTGGCCTTGCATAGCAGCCCCGTGGGGTGGCTGGGGTTCTGCAGCTGGATCATGCCCATCTTTGTCAGATCCATGGTGCTCCCCTCGGTTCAGGCATGAGGCTCTCTTTCCTTCTGTGTTCTGCGTGGTGGGGCAGGATGGGCTTCCTGGGCCAATGGACAGGGCTGGAGAACAAGAGAAGAGACAAAAGAGATGAGAGAATCAACAGCTGATTTGTAAGTGTCCCTAAGAGTAAGAACTCAAACACTACAATGTGCCCCCATCCTGCCAAGCTCCCAGCAAATCTTAGAGATTTAATGGAAGGAGCTTCCTAGAAATCTACAAATCTGCCTTGAAATCTCAGAGATGATGAGAGTAAAGAGAAGGTTCTGCCACAGCATATGCCTAATTTGCTGCTCCATGACATCATTAGGTGAAATAAAATGAAAATGATAGTAAGTCCTGAGCATTCTTCAAGTCTAAGAGTAGGAATTTCCCATGCAAAGCCAACATTCATAAGGAGATGCCCAAGCAAGCACCTGTTTAAAATTAACAAAAGACTTTAATCCCTTCCTTTAGTCAACTTAAAAACTCAACTTCACTCTCAACCCCCTGTACAGCAAAGTTCACCATCAAAACAAAGTTTTTCAAACTTCATCTCACTGAAAATTCAAATCCAGGTGGGGCCAGCAGACTGCAATTGTGGCCCACAGAAATCTATGGGCAATGAGCTCTCCTCCCCAGGCCTATTCTCTCTCCATCAGTCAGGGCCTTCCTAAGCCCCTGTCTTTCCACTCTAATCAGCGGGGGCAAAGACTAACATGCCCTGACCCCTTCATTAGGAAGTAACAGGAGCATATATATGTTAACTAGGGTTATATATATATATATATATATATATATATATATATATATATATGTTATATTTATGTTAATA
>NW_026000242.1:10262406-10406037 GCF_001458135.2 Marmota marmota marmota
CACCCCTCCTTTCCCCTCCCTTCCCCGCGCTCAGCGCTCCGGGCTTCGCCTGACATCTAGCTGCTGCTGGGGCGCCAGCGGCCGCTCACCCGCCAAGCTGAGAGGATCGAGACGCTAGTGGAGAGGAGTGTAAGGGACTCGGAACCCTTAATATGATCCTAGGGATGAGAGGCGAAGAGCAGCCCCCACCTTCTAAACCTTCTCCGCAGGTTTTTCATTTCTACTGCACACGGGTTTAGTTTTCCTCCCTCCATTGCTCAAGCGCACAGTTTAGTCCCGGGTTCCAATGTTCACCCCAATTCAGTAAGTGTCATCTCGCCTTTCACTTTTCCTCGGGGCTCTGGAATGCATCCCCAATACCCTCGATATAGGCTTTAAAATATCGCTTTCGCAACCCAAGCCCAGGCCTCTTCTGCTTTCCGGCTACTGTCCGCCTGCAGTATCCACAATTCGAATTTCAAGAAGTCTCGGGGCGTAGAGTTCGCTAGCTCTGTTGAACCAGTTACCAAAGGGTCGGCGGAGATCTATGGTCGAGGGGGAGGCACGCCGTTTTAGTTGTCTCGTGGCTACAGCTGAGATCAAGGCCTGAAAGAAACTTCTCTCACGCCCAGTCTTGAGCATTCCTTTGGCTCAGCCCCCGCCCCCCAACACACACACACACACACACACACACACACACACACCGCGGTCCTCTCCCAGCAACCTGGATGGAAACGGGTTCTGACTACCTGCCTCCTGCTTAGCCCAGGGTCTTCAGGGGGCGAGTGGAAGCTTGGGAAAGCCCTGGTCCGCTCAAAAGTGAGTTCTTTTCTCAGCTGGTCGCCTCACTTTAGAGGATGGCATTGAGAACACTAACTCCAAGATAGAGCAACCAAGGAACAATTGCCCTTCTGCAGGCCTTGGAAAGCTCCCTTCTCCCCTTTTCCCTGGAGCTGGATTAAGGTAGAGGACAAGAAGTGGAATGCACTCTTCCCAGCATTGGCCTCAAACTAGGTCTCCAGCATTGTGGGGTGGGGTGGGGTGGAGAGCCATCCAAGGCTCTCAGAATGGTCAACCTCTGAGGGGCTGGGGTTTTAGCAACTTGGGGCGTCAGCATCCTGAGTCTGCATGTAGTTTCCTTGAATGGCAAATGGACCAAGGGTTTTCCTCAGGACCCACATGGAATCACATCTTGATATATGAGTCCTGCCCTGCTCCAGATTGGAAGCCAAGCCACAAGAACTTCAGGGTCAGGAAGGGAATACAGGTGAAAAGCTGAGAAAGTCTAGGCAGCAGAGTTTGCATATGGGAACTGATACAAGTTCACAAGAACTTTAGTGGGGTAATCCCAAGGACAGGGCATTCCATCCTAGCAAGGGACACTCCAGTCTCCTACTTTCTGGAACAAGGCTCAGACCAGCAGAAGTTGGGAGCCAGAAGCCAGGCAAAGGCCAACACTTTGATATGGAAGGAGTCAACTTAACCTGACAGTAGTGTATAGGACAACATAGAACCATGGGGAGTCCCCTCCCAGAGTACTCACTTGGTGAACAATAAAGAACAATCCCTCTTTAGAGGCAACCTGTTTTTCCAGCCAAGTTCTATAGCCTGTAAGCGGAAATAGATTTCAAGAAAGTCAAGAAAGGACTGGTCTGTAAGGAGCACAAGAGTGGTTGGATATGAGGAAAGAAGAGTGGAATAGAGGCTCCCCGTGCCTCCTGTGAAATAGAGGAGTCATTAAACTTGTTGAGCTTCTGCCTAGATGGTGCTTGCTAGAAGCTGCTGCCTAGCTGTCCACGTCCACCAACACAGTAGCAGAAGAAGCACACAATTAACCCCTGATCCTAATCTCCTATTAATCCTCAAATCAGAGAAAGAGAGAATCTCTGAAAACAATGGAAGAGAAAGAACAATCCCTCCACAGCCCTGGCGTCCCCCATCCCCATGCCATATTCACTCTATGTGAAAATCTCCCTTGCTTCATAAACTCTGCCCATTAAAAAGCCCAGCCCTTGTTAGTAAGTGTTAAAGAGAGATTAATGCCTGAATTTAAGAGGTGGAGAAGGTAACAAAAAGGGAGAAGGCAGGCGAGGCTGTGGGCTGAGTGCCAGCATTGGGCTCTGAGCATTTCCACTTAGCGCTGAAGGCTGGCTGCACAGCAGTTTGATAAGGTTTATTGGGCCCAGATAAAGCAGCAGCAGCTCCCCCACCAAAACCGGCACCATTTATAGCCAGAGCTATGTCCTTGGGTCCTGAGAAGGCTGATGAGAATCCCCAGTTCAGAGATTTCATATGGCTGCACCTAAAACAAACAGAATGGAAAATGACAAGAAGGAATATTCATTCATATTCTCTCTCTCTCTCTCTCTCTCTCTCTCTCTCTCTCTCTCTCTCCCACCCCCAGTTTATTTTATTTCGAAGGGTATTTGAAGGCTATGGTAGGGGAAACTGGAACATCAGATCTTCTAAAAATAAGAGACTGATCTTAGAGGGAGGTCTGCTAGAGTCAGGGGAATAGATGAACTGACCCTTGGATGGAATTCCATTGCTAAATCTTCTTATTCCCTCATTTCCTACTTTACCTATATACCTCTGGCCATGCCTAGGAAAGCCATGGCTTTCAGAGTTCAGTTAGTGGAAGAAGAGATTGGTATATCAGGGACTAAGGATCATACAGGAAGGAGACAGTGGGAATAATAACTCACTCTGAGCATTACTTGGGAATCTTAACATATTATCTATGTTGTTTAATTCAGTCCTCATAACCCTATGGGTGCAGGTGCTATTATTTTCCCCTTTTGTGCAGACAAGAAAGCTGAGGCTCAGAGAGGTTAAGTGTGTCACCCAAGACTGTAGATCTATTAAACATCAGAGGTGATTCTATAAATCAGGCCATTCTGGCTGCACAACTCAAGCTTTTACCTTGTAGATTATACAGCCACCAATGAGATACATCTAGAAAACAAAGCTTGTAATTCCCTAATCTCCTCTTACTCCATTGAGGCCAGTTCTATGCAGGAGCTCCCAAGCTGAGAACCAAAGGGTTCTGATTAGCCACTAGGTAAGCAGATCCTTCAGGATCTCTACACTTTCCCCCCTTTCTCAGAATCTCAGGCAGAAGTTGGGAGGAAATTTTGAATTAAAGTAAAACACCATCTAAATAAATACTCAGAAAGAAGGTAAGAGAGGTGTCCTGAGTATTCTGATTGAGTGTGAGTGGGAAGTTGCAACTCTCTTGTGCCAACTCATCATCTGAAAGATATTTTTTAAATTTAAAAGAAAATTTTCCTATTGTGATATATTTATGCATACATACATATGTGTGTGTGTGTGTGTGGTGTGTGTGTGTGTGTGTGTGTGTGTGTGTATATATATATATATATATATACTTATATATATATATATATATATATAAAATCTTTTAGGGAGAAGCTACTTTGCATTTCTCTAAAACCTTGTGGTGAGTGGGGAATGAAGCACAGCCAGGGAAGGGTGTAAGCAGTGAAACCCTGAGAGGAAAATAGTGGTCTCCTCTGTCACTGAGATCTTCAGGTGCCACTGGGATTGTCCCCTTTATTCCCAGATCTTTACCCCAGGGGACTCTTAGGGAAAGATAAAGCAAGCCTGTGGTATCCTTTTCTAGAGGCTAAGCTTCTTACAATTCTTCAGAGCATCATCGTGGACATCCACTATGTAGATACCAAGTGATGTCAAAAATTAGGCAGTGTAGGGCTGGGGTTGTTGCTCAGTGGTAGAGCGCTTGCCTAGCATGAATGAGGCTCTGGGTTCGATCCTCAGCACCACATAAAGATAAATAAATAAAATAAAGGTATCATGCCCAATTATAACTAAAATAAAACATAAAAAATAAGCAGTGTAGAGTTTGTGTTGATACTTTTCTTTAGTTTTTGAGTTTGTCTTTTTAAAAATGTGATTCTTTCACATCTCTTTATTAAATGCCTCCTCCAAAAAGCAGAGGGAAAAACAATCAGGTGATATACATGTTCTGGTTAGTTAAATGTGTAGAAAACTAAACCAGAAGATGACTTCTTAGATGAGTAATTTCCATCATCACTCTTTCTTCCCATGGAGACCTGGTCAGTGGTGTCCACAAGGGATTCCCTTCCACATACCAAGTATGCCCTTCCTCTCATCTGCAAGGCAGAAAGTGACTTTTCAAAGAGGGACAAAAGAGGGATTACTTTTTTTTTAACCCTGGAGGTCTTGGGTCACTGTGACCCCAAGATCTTTGTGACTGGGAATGAGAAAGCTCTTTCTTCTCTCTTTCTCTCTCCCCAGCATATTGCAAATGGTGTTGGGACCTAATGCTGTCAACTCAAATAGCAAATCTGAGTTGTTATTAGTGCAAAGATGCCCTGAGGGGGTAGGCAGTGTGGATGAGATCTGCAACCAATGTTATGGGAAAGTGTGTTTATAATTATAATGGGATTTAATGTACACTGGGACCAGATGATGGCAGCCATTTAAAAAAGAGATGCTTAATAAGAGAGGTCCCTTAATGACAGGCAGGAGGGCTCAGGTTATTATAGAAAAGCACAGTGTTTCATTTGGTGTCACAAACCATGTGCCAGGTTTTACGGGGTTCCTAACAAAGCTTTGGGGCAAGACATGGCATCCGCCGCTTCAAGCCATTGGGCACATTGTTTTATTGTTGTTTTAGAGAGGGGCATATGCAGTCAGAGAAGGCATTTTCTCCCTTTCAGATACATGTGCCCACACAGGCCCTGGGCCAATACTGAGTATTTGGGGGTGTTTCTGGAAATCTGCTTTGTTCTGAAAAACATCTCAATTTCAAAACTAAAATTTTGTAGCTATCGAGGGGTGCATTTTCCATATAGTGTGCATGAAATGAAGCGGCATGACTCCCATTATAGGCAATGGGAATCCCACAGCTAAATCCCCAGGCACCATGCCGAAAATTAACCCCCAAGTCTTCATGGGAAAAACAGGTTTTTTTTTTTTTAAACACTCTGCTGTTTCTTTGTTGGGGAGGCAAGAAGAGGGGAGGGATGTAACATTTTCTTATGGTGTTTAATTGTTAATAACTAACTGTTTAAGTTTTGAATTGTTTGACCTATGAATTTCAACCCAAGGCAGCTGTTTTACACCGGAGTGCTGGTTATGGACAGAGTGTGGAAGGGCATGTGGAGGAAAGGCCACACTCCTTGGGATGCCTCCAGGGATGCCACAGTTCAGAAATATAACTCCATGTCCTCTGCCCTCTGCCAGGTTGTATTATTTTATACATTTCTCCCCTGATGTGAAAGAAGTATATGAAAACCATTTTATTCATCTAATACAGGACTCACCCATGGATATTATGTTGTTTGTTCACCAAACATGATTTGGCCAGCTGAGGAACCCTATAACAGAGAACAGTCATGCAACACACCACAATGTTTCAGATAATGACAGACCACACGTGTGACAGTGGTCTCATTAGATGATTTACAGGAGATTGTATGTATTGCCTACTGACATTGTAGCTGTCTTAGTTTGTGTGAGGACACTCTGACATTTGTACAACAAAATCGCCTAATAGATGCATTATTAACGTATCCCATCATTAGGCAGTGCATATTTATTTCATTTATCCAGAAAAGGCAAAGAATAAAATGAGTGAAAGCTGATAGTTGGGGGTGGTGGTGTGCACTCCTGTAATCCCAGCTACTTGGGAGGTTGAGGCAGGAGGGGAGGTTGAGGCAGGGATTGCAAGTTCAAGGTCAGCCTCAGCAACTTAGTGAGACCCTGTATCAAAATAAAAAATAAAAAGGGATGGGGATGTAGCTCAGTGGTAAAGCACTCTGGGTTCAATCCCCAATACCAAAAGAAAAAAAAGCGTGGCAGGGGGCTGGGGGGGTCGCAGTAAGAGAAAATTCAACTTCCAGTCACACATTCTGAGAGGCTTTAGAAGTTACTCTTCCAAATAGAAATGATATGTCAGGGGTACACAAGCCACAATATGAAACTATTTTACTCAATGACAGGTAATTTAAGCCAATTATATTAAAATTATGATAGCAAAACAAGCGCTAATATCCTGTGGAGTGGAATTCAAAATTTGCATGAATTTTTAAGATAACATGAAAGACTGTCTTGGGCTGGAGAAAAGCTCACTGTTTTCCCCTCAGGGCTGAGTGGGTGGGAGTCTGGAGGATACCCCACCAGTGAAAGCTGTCACAGGCTCTGAGCCAGACACTTGGATTTGGCCTCTGTTACCAGGCCAGGCTCATTTGTCTCCTTTGGAAGCCATTGCTAGCTCTTTGATGTAATCTTCTCCACTCCACCCTCCAGTAGGAATTAATTTCTCCCTCTCTCATAGTCCTCTCACTCTTTGAACATTTATCGTAGTATTTACCACCATCTGCCTTGTATCCAACTGAGTTAGGTACATTCTGACCACCTTCTCCATTGTGAGTTTCTGGAAGGCCAGCCTCAGTTCTGTTCAATTTAGTACTCCCACTCCCAGCCCCCAGAGCCTAGCACACTGTTAAGCAGGGCAAATGTAACTGTGGAAGAACTAAATGAATGTATGCATAAATGAATGAATGAATGAATGAACACAGGTACTGAGTGTATTAGGAATTTTGTGAAGGGACATTCTATATTCAAACATTTAGGACAGCATTCTTTTTAGCTATAAGATTTTCGCCAACCTTTGAAAGATCAATGGTATAGACAAGGGTTGATGATATCTGTTGAATGTAATTAT
Source organism: Marmota marmota marmota (assembly GCF_001458135.2). Classification (NCBI taxonomy): domain Eukaryota; kingdom Metazoa; phylum Chordata; class Mammalia; order Rodentia; family Sciuridae; genus Marmota; species Marmota marmota. Next base: position 10,269,119 of record NW_026000242.1, read on the forward strand.
ATATAGCCTGTTGAGGGTACAACTGGTTCTGTTTCAGTTTATGTCTTACCTGGTGGCCTACAACCAAGGTTCTTCTCAGTATCCTAGGAGCTTTAATAAATTTATTAATGCATTGAATTAAAATGAAATGGATTGATTTGAATCACATTGCTCATCACTCCCACAGCACCCTACTCATTCCAATCCCAAAAGGCTCTGCGTTCACCAGTTTGGGACTGAGAGGAGAGGATCTGATCTTTGTCTAGGGCCACTGGTGGGGGTAGGTCTGCTGCCTGAACCCAGCACAGGCTTAGGAGACAGGTGTTGACACTGACACATTCGCTCTCACTACTACCAGGATGACAGAGACTGGCTTAGTTGTTGTCCAAACTTCTTCCTGAGCTTACCCAGACCATATTTTCTAACAGTGCAGTTAGTTGCAGGCCGTGTGATTGAGTTCTATCCAGGAGACTGTGAGCAGAAGTCCTTTGTGCCACATCCAGGACTAGCCCATAAAAACTCTCACATGGTATCTTCCATCCCTTTTCCCTGTGACTTGATCCCATGGGCACAGTTATTTTAGAAGCTGAGTGGTGACAATAGCAGAGTCAAGATGGGAGGAGCCTAGATCTCAGGGCTCTCATTTAGCTGTATGGGCCTGTCTTCAGTACTGGGTCCACCAATGTAGGCCCAGAGTAAACTCAGGAAAACTGGAGTCTGAGTTGCAAAGTCTTCATCTATAAACTGGAGACAATAATGGTACCCACCTCACTAAAGTCCCTGGGAGAATACACAAAGGGTGCTTGGCCCACAGTAAAAGATCTGAAAACTGGTACAAGCCTAGAGTCCCAGCACTTGGGAAGTTGAGGCAGGAGGATAATGTGAGCCCAGGAGCTCAAGACCCTCTTGGGCAACAAAGTATGACCCTGTTTCAAAAACAAACAAAAAAAGATCTGAAAACATTAAATATTATTAGCAATGACGTCAGGTAATTGTTCTTTTCACTCTCCTCCTACCAAATGCCTTATTATAAGGATAAGATCTTATGATAGATTGATTTTAAATCTCTTTTAAAGAGTGAAATGTGACCTGGGATTCCTAGCTTCTACTTGTAGCTGTGTAGGACACAGCTGCTTGTGACCCTGTTCTCCCAGTCTGGTTCTGTTTATTCAGTTGAAGCAAGCAGGCAAATAGAGAGGGAGGCTGGGTGGGCAGGGGGTGGTGTTAATTTTCACCTCATAGCATGACGTGTTTATTAGTGTGTACGTACGTTAAGCGCAGCAGCCTGGTTTCCTTGAGTTAAATAGCAGTCATGCCCAACTGGCTCTCCATGTACCATTACTCCAAGTGATTGAGCCAATTTCTCCCTCTGCCTTGAGTTTAAGTTGTAAACCTCTCAGCCAGACAGGGAGGCAATGATGGGCTGCCTGTTGTGATTATTATTAACCTTTAGCATTACACTCACAGGACCAGGGGGTCTGCAGAGAACCTGCCAGCTCCCACGGGCCCACCTCAGCCCACTTGCAACCCTTCTTGACAGGACAGGTGAGCGTGGGAGAGTTCACTCTGGCCTTGTAAAGAGGCTCCAGCTGGCCAGTCTGCACTGAGAGATCCCTGGTGCTGGGTGAACGGAGAAATGTCTAGGGTCCTCTGTTCCAGTTGGCAGGGGATGAGGAGGAGCAACACAGGAGAGAAAAAAAGCACTTCTGTGGGCACCTTGATATTCATAAGTTATTTGCCAGTCATAATTTCTTCTCTTTGTCTTCTGTTTATTAACCAGATGGGAAATTATCCAGCTGAAACTTGCAGGAACATCATAAAGGATATGGAGAAAAAGTCCAAGGACCATTTTCCCTAAGCTTTATCATTTAAAATCCCAGACTTCAGCCAGAGTGAAGGAACAAAAAAAAAACCTCGCACCTGACTGGGACCTGACCCCACCCTAATGGGTCAGCTGACCCCAATACCAAGAAGTCCAGGAATTACCCTCCTGTCCCACCCTACATAACCCAGACCCTTGCTTCAGCCTACCACCATTTCCTGCCCCCAAAATAAGCCAGCCAGGGATTCCACCAATCGACTCCACTGCTGAATCCTGAATAAAGAAAAGCTTGCTGATCAGAGGTTTGCTCCCCATCTCCCTCCTTCGCTGTCATGTGTGCGTCATTGGTGCTAACACATCAGCCTCCGCCTAGGTGTTAGCTAGTTCACCAGCATGTTATTTGCTAACCAGGAGTCACCACAGCTTGCAGGGGCAGGAGAAAGTGTTAAGTAAGCCCTCTATCCAGCCCAGATCCACAGCTCTCATTGCTTCCCCTCTTCCAGCCTAGATTTTTTTTTTTTCTTTTCCTTAAAGGAATCAACCTTCTTCCTTGTGGATTAATCACGAATTGGCAGGGATGGCAGTTTCCTGAATGTGGGCAGCTTATTTTGCTTTTTTGAACATTTTGGTCGCTGAAAAAATCTCAGAAGAAAAGAGGCTAACCCCCCCCCCCCACACACACACACACACACTCAGTTCTGAAGCGTTTGTGTCACTTCTCTGTTAAATATTCAAGTGTACCTTTGGCCTGGAGCTGGATGAAGTCTGTGAAAGAGTACTTCTGCCCTCAGAAAGCTTACAGTCCAATAAACAAGGCCGGAGTGAGAAGGGCAGACGGGGGCGGGGGCTTGTGTTATTGCAACTTCCTTTCCCATAATAGCAGTGAGTATGGGAGGGACAAGGCACCTGGAAGACAAGACACACAGAGAGATACTGTGTAACCCAGGGAGCCCAAATCTGGCCTTAGCACCTCCTGTGATCTTGCTAAAACTCCTTCTCAGTCTCTCGGAGAGGCCCCTGCCAACAGGATGATAAACTGTAGTTTATGTAGAGTAGACATTGACTTGATATGGACTTGGCATATTAAACAAATGTAAGCCAGGCCTCCAGTTTTTTTTCACCATAACATTTATGGAACTCTGCCCATGAGGTGATAACCACGGCTCACCCTGAGGATTGACTGGGCACCAGGCACTGGTCCTGGACACTCACCATCTCCTTTACTCCTCCAGAGAATCCCATGAGCTGCTACTCTTGTTATTCCCATTTTACAGCTAAAGAAACTGAAACAGAATGCAACTTCCTGAGGCCACACAGCTAACTGGCAGCCTGCTTCCAGAGATGCCACTCTTGGGACCATTTGTCATTGTTCTGCTTTGGATTAATTTCTACTCCCTGTGGCAGAGGTGTTTGGTCCTTCACCAATGGAAGGGAAGGAGGTGGGATAAAGTCAATTTACAAACCTCTGAGCTTTTTTGATGTAACTGCCAGGCTATTAGACGCAGGTGGGGGGATGTTCCTTTGGAACTGGATACTTGGACACTTGCTAGCTTTCTGGGAGCAGGAGTGCAGGTCTGTAACAGGCTTTCAGTAAGACCCAAAGACCTGAGTTTCTTCACAATTCCCTACAAACCGAGAGGAAAAAGTTATTTCCCAGCCTATAACCCATTGAGGAAAAGTTGGACAGTAGATTTACCAAGAAGCAGCCTTTAAAGTGACAGAACCTGGGGATATCCATGGTGGCAGTGTAACACTGCAGGAATCAGGACAAGTGAGCCCAGGTCCCAGAAGAAAGCAGTTAAAGGGACCCTGAACAGGTTGGGCATAAGGAAACCATACATTTTGATCTCCTTTTGAATCCTCTTTGTGTCCTCTAGGTTGGTAGAAGGACACGAGACAGCAGGGTTATATGAAAAATGGGTAAGCTGAAAAAGTTCTTCCATCTATTTGTACATGAGAACCCACCTGGTTCTCGTCCCCAACTCCTATACATTAGGTACAGCTAGGTGGCAAGGGAGTCAAGTTTGTCATAAGCCCACAGGAGCTTGCCCTCTTCAAAATTCCTGACAGACTTTCAAAACCAAAAGGGACTTACAGCTGTCCAATTCCACAAGATGAAGTAGAGCTAAGAGGTGGTACAATGTCTCCAAAGCCATATGGTCAATCAGAGCCAGGACTTAGGACCAGAGCTGTTTGGGGGCCATCATGAGAATGTCATTGAAACCATTCAGACATTCTTAGAGATCTTTTGGAGGTGGTTTCAAAGCATTTAGCATTAACTTTTTGAAAGTCTTTGGTCATTGGCTGAGCTTGGTGGTATACACCTATAATCCTAGCAACTTGAGGGTGAGGCTGGAGGTTTGCAAGTTCAAGGCAAGCAACTTCATGAGGCCCTAAGCAACTTAGTGAGATAAATAAAAAAAAAAAAAAATCAAAGCCTGGGAATGTGGCTCAGTGGTTAAGTGCCCCTGGGTTCAATCCGAGGGTACCAAAAATAAATAAATAAAGCCTTTGGTCATGGCATATCTTGCTCATAGACGGAAGATAGGATTTTCAAAACTAGATCAGAGGGTAATGAAGCTGGGTAATAAAATTTGAGGTCACAAACAAGTGGAATTGGAGAATAGCATGTATGCGATTCTCCTGTGGCTCATAACCTGGCAATAATAGCAACAGAGTTTTAGGAAGTATATATCATCTTTCTCAGTTTGACTAGTTAGAAGCATGTACTTTGGAAAAAATATGTTATCTCCTTATTTATGTGTACATATGTGTTTATGTATGCATGCATATACATGTGGATATATGATGAAGTGTGTACATAGATAATATATAACCTGACTCTCTAGTTTAAAACTGATTCTGTTACCTGCCAGTTATGGTTCCTATGTGCACAATACATGCATTTATTCGGGGGTTAGCAATGGCGACAGTCCCAAGGAGAAGCAGTGTGCTGTGCCAGAGCCGACTCTGAAATCATACCAATGTGAGTCTCAGACCCAGATCTGTCATTTAATAGCTATGTAAAAATTGGCAGTTTTCTTACTTAAGCTTCAGCTTCTTCACCTGTATAATGAACACACTTAAAGTCTCTGTAACCTCAAACAAGTTGGAGAACTTGACCAAGATCCCATGTTTGTAACGGACAAAGCTGGAAGTAATCCGAGGCCTATCAAGTCCCAGAGTTGGTTCTGTGGCCTAGGGCAGCGAGGGCAACTTCCCAAGAAGGAATTGTCACCACAGGGATTGGCCCAGTCTCTCTTTTGTAAAGCTATCACTTCTATCCTGCATGAAAGAATAGGTTGAAATTTTATATAGGTGAATATTATGTATGATTCTGGTGATATGTATGTTAGACTTTGTTTTTTTTTTTTTTTAAATTCTCTCCCACTCCCTCACCCACAACTAAAAATAAAATGCCAAAAATATTACCTGGAAGAGAAATTTGGTGGAAAGCAGAGAAGACTATAAATTGACTATGGTCTACTGCAAGATGTGGATTTCTCTGGTTTATTGAAGCCCCATTCTGTAGAAGCTTTTGGTCACTGGAAGACATTTCTAGGGAAAGCATTCAAATAAACTATACCAATATTCAACCACATGGAAGCTCTTTTCAAAGAAAGGCTTAATATCTACTTTTTCCAGAAAAAAATAGTTTTCCTTCTATTAAATGTACTGCCTGGTAAATCTTTAGTAACTAGGGGAAAAAATAATGATGGAGAAATGATAATTTTTTTCTCCCCCATCATCTCTTTGGAATGTTTGCTTAATGATTTTCTATCAGGTATGGAGAGAGCATGGTGCAATGACATGAATGTCAGATTTTTATTCAGAAGACCTCGACTCAAGGGCAGCTCTGCCAAAAACTTGCTGTGTAACCCTGGGAAAGTCATTTAACAACTCTGTATTTCAATTTCCTCCTCTGTGAAATGGGAGCTACTATATGGAAAAAGTCTTTGACCATTTTAAAGTACTTGCTCAGTTCTTTGAGAAGAGCCCTAAGACCTGACCCTAGTATACTTTCTGTCCTTGAGCAGGTTACTTCCCCTCCGGGGAGCCTCAGGTTGTAGATAACATGAAGATGTTGAATTGGTTTTACCCCTAAGCCTATGAAATTCCATATTACTCCATGAACTGTGCCAGACACACTGAAATGAGGTCTGGCAACTTTAGATAGAGAGAGGGCCTGAGGGTGTGATTAAGGGAAGAAGGGCTGTCTCCATCATGACTTTGATTTCCACGATGAGGTAACCCAGGTGCTGGGGGACCTCTACCCACCGGAGCAGGTAGAAATGAAGAACAGAGTGAGAGCAAGCTGGGCTTCCATGAGGGCAGGAAATGGCAAGGTGCTTCTGCCAATGATGGCTCTGTGGTTCTAGAAAGGAGAGGAAATATCAGTGGTGAAGCCGAGGCAGGGCAAAGGAAAGGATAGAGGTGAGGGTGTGGTGGTTGTAGTTATAGGAGAGTTTAGCTGTGACCAGAATAAGATGGCCTCGGTACAGAGGAGGGGATGGAGAATCAGATACATATTTAGATCTGTTACTTTGCCTCCGGTCTAGAAACACATTCTTTCCTCCCTTGTTCAGATATCATGTCCAAATACGACAAGCCTGACTCAAAGCAGGTAACATAACCGAAGGTTGCTGGTTCCCACTGGGGGTCCCTTGTGCTTGCTGCTCCCCCTGATTGTAAATCTCTCCCTCCAGCACACAAGACTGTGCTCTTGCTTCTACTGATCCTGGAGATCTCAACTAGAGCAGCACTTCCCCCCAGAGATCCTCCCTACACCTGCCCTATTTGGAGCCGCCTCCCACCAGCCCCTGCCCTTCCCACCCCCCCACCCCTGCCCTCTGCCCCTGCTCAATTGTTTTCCTAGTACTTACCACTTACTACTGGAAATCGATTCCCTTGTTTACCTGACTGCTTGTTTACTCCTTGCTAGCCTCCCTGGAGCCTCCTAGAGCTCCGCTCTAGTTAAAGTAAGCTTCATGAGGGCAGAGGGCTGGACTCAGTTTCACTTTGTGTATAGTAAGTGTATAATAAATATTTGTTCAAAGAAGGGAAGAACAAAGGAGGCGCTTTCTCCCCCCTCCCCACTGCCCTTAAGACTTTTTAAAAACAAACAGGCAGCATGTGCTTGAGCATGCAGGATTCAGGCCCAAGCAGTCAACAGCCAGGGAAGTGAGAGGAATATGTCCTTCCGCAAGCTCTGAGGTAGTGATGGCATTTGCGTCCTGCAGTTATTTTCACTAGTAACTGCTACCAAAAGAAACATCCTCAAGCATCATTATGTCCCTGTTCTAAGGGTGTGCCAGCCAAGAAGGCAAAAGGAGCGATAATGCCTGAAATTTATACATCACATTTACATAACAGTATCTCGTTTTAACATTTTATAAATGAGGAGATCCAATCTCAGGAGGCTGTACAGCTTGACTGAGATTGTAAAGTATAGAGTGGGAACTTGGATGGGGGCTGCCTACGCCGCCAGCCAGCGCTCTTACCTTTGTGTTTAAACATTCTACAAATGCATACAGGCTTGCTGGCTCCCCAGGCCTGCCCTTCCCCACAGAGAGGCCACAAATGGACCTGCAGATAAAAAAGGCAAAGACAGTCTTATTGGCAGGGCCAGGATGAGAGTGAGGCCATCGAGACGGGAAAGGTGCAGAATTGAAAGAGGTGCCTATCTCCACACTTGCATGATCCTAGGAGTGATGCCTCTTTGGATTTTGCACCATAAGAACCACAGTTCCCTCACCCAGTCCTGGCCCTGCTCGTTGAAGCCTTTTACAAGTGTTCTGTGCTTTTCCTTCATGTCATCTGATACTTCTTTGTCTAGATATAGCATTAAAAATAACTTGAGGCAGAATTGACCTTGGGGGAGGATTTAGCCCGCCTTGCCAACTTGCTTCTAGCCACCTCTTGGCAAGTTCTCCAAATGGCCACTGGTGTTATTTGTCTAACAGGCAGATCTGCCACTCCCCTACCGAAACCCTTCAGTGGGTCTTCTCGTGGCCTACATTCAGCTACTTAGCATGGCCATTCTAACCTTTGCCAGTTGGCACCATTTTTCCTCACCAGTAAACCACACCCCACTCCCCAGACACACCGTCACTGTCATGGGCTGTGCCTTCTACCTGAAGTGTCCTTTCTCTTTCTGTCTGGGACAAAATCATTTCTCCTTCAAGGTCTAACTCCAAGGTCGCCCGTGGCCAGTATACTGTCTTGTGGGTCAGAAAGTCTGAAGAACGCTTGGGTGGATAGATGAGAGAAGGAGAGACCTTCCAAATGAGAAGCACGAACATGCTGAGATTTTCTGCAGCCCCCTCGGATTCCAGATTTCCTTTGGCAGGTTGCCACCAAGAAGGCTCAGGAGGAGGTGAACGTGGTTGGGAGATATGAGGAAGGACAGATGTAAATCCTTGCATTCTCTCTAAGTGTTGAAATATGGATAAGTAGACAGCCAGACCAGAGCACAAGGTACCCTGTCCTCACTAGACCTGGCAAGTTCACACACGGTGCCATGGAATTTCAAGAGGCCAAAGATGCCATATCTGGCTGAGGCTCTGGGGACCTGGCCCGACCCTCCTTTGGTTTTGTGTTCCCCAGGGTTGTCTCAGAGATTGGAGCAAAATTGAAATAATTTAGCTCATAACTAGTGGCCAAAGGGACAGGCAGATCTAGGGTGTCAGTACTAGATATAGGGTTGGATCCTAACAGGCCAGCCAGCTAGCAGGGCCTCCCAGAATTCTAGCCCTCAGTCCCCTGCATACAAGATGGGTGGGGAGTTGTCTCCAGCCCTGGGCCAGGCAGTGCTAACTTTACATTCCAGCTAAGTGCAAATCAGCCTTTGAACCACCTCCTTTATATTTTCCTGTAACAATGTGTCCTAGTTGTTGGTCATGAAATGAAAAGAGGTTCCTAGGTACCTGGGACCTCCCCATCCTATCAGGACTCATTTTTAGACTTTGCCTTTGGCATTTTTGCCAAGCTGCCAGGGTCAGGGCTAAGTAGCAGCTTTAATACAAAGGTCTTGCAGAGCCCAGCCTGGGGTGGCCCCTTCCTTCTTGTTTAAGTTGCGGCCTCTTTGCTCTCTCCCCACCCCCATGTTTAACTTTTCTGCCTTCTTTGCATGATCTTGAGGATAAAGTCAAAGTCAGGCTGACATTTTGGCCTAGTCTCCCCAAGGAACATAGATCTAAGATCTTCATTTCTGGAAAGAAAGTTTATGTGCATGTTGGTTCAGAGAGATTTTAGAAAAGAAAGAAGAACATGTATGAGTGCTGTGATAATAATAACTATAGTGGTAACAAATAATAATGATGTCTGCATTTACTGAGCATCAACTACTTAGTGACTGTGCTGAGTGATTTTTTTCATGCTTTTTATCATTACCCCATAACAATCCTGGTAAATGGGTATGACCACTATATATTTATTTTTTTTATAGGGGGTGGGTACCAGGGATTGAATTCAGGGGCACTCAACCACTGAGCCACAACCCTAGCCCTATTTTGCATTTTACTTAGAGAAACGGTCTCATTGAGTTGCTTAGTGCCTCAATTTTGCTGAGGCTGGCTTTGAACTCACAATCCTTCTGTCTCAGCATCCCAAACTGCTGGGATTACAGGCGTGTGCCACCACGCGCAACTGACCGCTGTATTATACGCATTTAAACCGGGGCATTTGCTATAGACTGAACATCTATGACTCTTGCAAATTCATATGTTTGAGAGGTGGGGCCACTGGGGGGTCAGAAGGTCATGAGGATGGAGCCTTCCTGAATGGGATTAGTGACCATAAAACCACACATGGAAAAGAGCCATTACAAACCAGGAAATGGGCCCTCATCAAACCCTGAAGCTACCTACACCTTAATCTAGGATTTCTCAGCCTCTAGAGCTGTGAGAAACAAATGTCGTTCTTAAGTCACCTGGTTTATGATAATGTGTTAAATCAGCCCAAAAGACAGACATATTTATATCTATTTCCAAATGAGAAACTTAGGTTCAGAGAGTCACACTCATCACTGAAGGCCACACAGTAGTAAATCGGGCCAAAGACCTAGTTGGCTTCACAGGCTTTAGCTCTTACTAGCTGGTGGCTCTGAGCAAGTCACTTCTCTCTGAGGCTCAGTTATCTCGCACTTATCAAAGAAACAAGGAGAAAGTTTTACTTTATAAGATAGTTAGGATGGTTACATGGGACAAGGGATGAGAGACACTATGCAAGACTTGGTAGTGATTCTCATGGAGTTGGAAACATAAGACACCAGAAATGTTTTTTACAAACAAAGATTATGTATGTATTTCCATGTTTTTTTTTTAAGGTTTCCGAACTGAGATTATCATCCTTTTCAATGCAGGCACTTTGGATACTTTTGTGTGTTTAAAAAGATGGTTTGAATAGCTGGGCACAGTGGCATACACCTGTAATCCCAGCAGCTCGGATGGCTGAGACAGGAGGATCTTGAGTTCAAAGCCAGCCTCAGCAATGGCGAGGTGCTAAGCAACTCAGTGAGACCCTGTCTCTAAATTAAAAATACAAAAAATAAGGCTGGAGATGTGCCTCAGTGATTGACTTCCCTTAAATTCAATCCCTGGTACCTCCTCAAAAAAAAAAATGGTTTTGTGTGGCTGGGATTATGGCTCAGTGATAGAGTGCTTGCCTTGCATGCGAGGGGCACTGGGTTGGATCCTCAGCATCAAATAAGTAAAAAACAAAATAAAGGTATTGTGTCCATCCACAACTAAAAATAAAAAAGAAGTTTAAAAAAAAGATGGTTTAGTTTGTGCCTCCTGCCCCTCTTGGGAATTAGGTAGGAGAGGCAGGAAAACTGCACCACAAGTGGCTGTTAGGAGGGTGCTGAAAGCAGGGTCTCTTGACATCATACTGTGGTCCCCCTACATTCCTTCATGCTTATGTTGGGGACAAGGGGGCAGGGGACAATGTTTACAGCATCTGCCCCTCATCATTTAAACATCATTTCTATCAAGCTCTCTAAGATGAGGCTGTGGTTAACTATTTGTCATGATGTATTTTTTCATCATTTAAATAAATGTTTTTAAACTTCTCAATTATGCTATTTTCTTTTTACATTTGGAATCAATGCAATTTGTCAAGTGGCAAGCCCTTTATAGACCTTTGTTGGATCAAGGTACTGTGTCCAGGATATCTAGAAGAGCTAACAAGAGGTTTATTGACAATAGCTAAGCTATGGAACCAACCTAGATGTCCTTCAACAGATGAATGGATAAATAAATGTGGTATGAATACACACTGTGGAATATTATTCAGTGATAAAAAAGAATTACTTTATGACTTTTGCCAGTAAATGGATAGATCTGGAGACTATCGTGCTAAGTGAAATAAGCCAATCAATCCCAAAAAAACCAAGGCCAAAAAAACAAATGTTCTCTCTGATATTCGGATGCTAATACACGATAAGGGTGGGGAGAGTAGTTCATTGTATTAGACAAAGGGGAATGAAGGGAAGAGAAGGGGGATGGGAATAGGAAAGAGAGTAGAATGAATCGGACAGAACTTTCCTATATTCATATATGCATACACAACCAGTGAAACTCCACATCATGTACAACCTCAAAAATGGGAAGTTATACTCCATGTATGTATGATATGTCAAAATACACTCACTGTCACATATATCTAAAAAGAACAAATTTAAAAAAAAAAAAAGGCTTTATTCTCTGATTTCAAGGTGGAGCTTTGGCCAGACAGATCTGAGTTCAAATCATATCTCTAACTCTTAGTAGCTACAAGTCCTGAGCAAATTGTTTAAATTCTCTGTCTCATCTATAAAATGGAATTAGAAATAAAAATGGGTGATATTTTTCAGTGCTACCATATGTTTTAATATAATGAACATAAAGGTGTCTAGCCCAATGTCTGGAATGCAGTAAGAGCTCACTAATTGTAGCTACTTTTAAAGTTTGTTTCCTCCACCTGCCCCCACCTCATGGAAATGGCTCCCTGGGCAGCCTTCTGACTAGATCTTTGTAAGAAGGGAGACTGGGCCCAAGAACTCATCAAAATCCACGTCTCTTTGGAGCAGCTGTGAAAGGGGGTTTGTGTGTGTGTGTGTGTGTGTGTTTTGTGGGTTTTTTTGGTGGATGGGGGTTACCAGGGATTGAACCCAGGGGCACTCAGCCACTGAGCCACATCCTCAGTGCTATTTTGTATCTTATTTAGAGACAGGGTCTCAATGAGTTACTTAGTGCCTTGCCATTGCTGAGGCTGGCTTTGAACTCGCTATCCTCAGCCTCCAGAGCCGCTGGGATTTAAGGCGTGCACCATTGCGCCCAGATGAAAAGGTTTTGATGGAGGTCAAAGCACAGCCAGGTGGGGACCAGGCTGCTGGATAACATGTAGGTTAAACCCCAAATCCTCAGACCCCTCTGTCCACCTGCTGTCTTTCATTCTTTTCCTTCTGTGAAGGGCCAAGATGAGAAACCATATTCACAAGGGTCTCAAGTTAGTTGGGGATTTGGCACTGATGCACAAGAACCTGAGTCTGATCCTCAGCACCAAAAAAAGAAAAAAAGAAAAAAGAGAGAAAACAAAGCCAAAAAGCTGGGTGCAGTCAGGCATCATGGCACATATCCTATAAGCCCAGCAACTGAGAAGGCTGAGACAGGAGAATCACAAGTTCAAGGCCAGCCTCAGCAATTTAGCAAGGTCCTAAGCCACTTAGTGAGATTTTGTCTCAAAAGAAAAAGAGAGATGTAGCTCAGTGTTTAAGTATCCCTGGAATCAATCCCCAGTATTCCCCTCCCAACACAAATAAAAGATTGGTGCAGTAGCACAAACCTGTAATTCCAGTGACTTTGGGGAGTGAGGCAGGAGGATCTCAAATGTGAGGACAGCCTCAGAAATTGAGAGAGACTGTCAGAAACTTAGTGAGACATTGTCTCAAAAAAAAAGGTTGTGGGGGGGGGACAGGGATGTATCACAGCAGTAAAGAAACCCTGGGTTCTATCCCCAGTACCAAAAAATATGGGGGTGCACTGGGGTTGTATCTCAGTGGTTAAGTGTCTCTGAGTTCAATCCCCCAATACCTCACACACATACATAAAATAACCCAAGGGCCCCAAGTTCCATGCCAAGTTCACTACCCTCCAATCATCCTATAGTGGAATATGGGCCCAGAATGTTTGCCCAACTGCAGCTGCTTGGATTGGGAGGGAACCATAAAATAGGAGTGAAGAGAGAAACCAAGCTGTTGAGAGGATCCAGCCCATTGGAGCAGAAGAGGACCTTGATGGCCTCTGCTAAGAACAGTGAGGACAATTCACAGCACACCCTAGCAGGAGGACAAAAGGATCGCAGTCCCTGTGGCAGGATCAAACACTGGCCTGTCTCCCTGGACAAGGGCTGAAGGCAAGCCTGGACAAAAAACCCAGCCAGGATGGCAGGAGTGGCATCTCACTTCTTTTTAAAAATTTTAGAATCACTGGAGACACCTCTCAGAAATGCAAATTCCTGAACCCCACCCTAAGCCTACCCAGTCACTGTCCCTGGGGGTAGGTGGGTGGTTGAAGTTCAAGAATCTTCATTTTTTTTATAAATTTCCCCCAAACATTTTCAGGTTAAGAATGGGAGACTTGGGGATTGATCAGAGAAGGATCTAGAAAAAATTCTCTGTGGGTTGATTTTAAGTATTTTGCAAGTAAGATTCCAGACATGATTGACGGAGACTTTTTGGTTTGACAAACATTTATTGAGCATTTACTATGTGCCATGAACTTATTCTACCATGAAGCAGCCTTGTGGCTTGGAAGGAAAGATGCCCTCCACAGAGAGTAACCATGATGCGCAATAGGAGCAGTGCAAAGAGCCAAGCAGGTGTCTGGGAGCTGGAGCCTAAAAGGAGAAACAGGATTGAGCAGGGTGGCCTTTCCATTTTTCATTTCTGAGGTCAGATATTTTCAGTGGCAGATTAGCCTTCCTTTCATTTTTCCTTAAATTGAAATGAGGGAAAGCCTCCTTGCTCTCTGCTCTTGATATTCTTCTTGAAGATGATAAAAGAAGTTTGAACCTCTAGTCTATTTCTCCTTTCTCATCTGAAATGGGCTCAGTGAGGTCGTGTGTGCCAGGTCTGCGCCAAAGTAAAGGAACTTTCTGCTTTCCTCTTCTCCAATGAAAACAGCAGTAAGTCAAAGCAAACAACCTTTGGAATCCAAAAGCTGGCTCCTCCTATATTCATTGGGTTCCCGGTGTGCAGGCTGTATGTGAACATTAAGCCCAGACCCAGCCCGGTATGATGATGTGCGCCTGTAATCCTGGCAAAAAACTTGGGAGGCTGAGGCAGGAGGGGAAATTGAGACAGAAGGATTTCAACTTCAGCCTCAGCAACTTAATGAAACCCCGTCTCAAATTTTTCAAAAGGGCTAGGGATGTAGCTCAGCGGTAAAGTGCCCCTGGGTTCAATTCCCAGTATTAAACACACACACACACACAAATATACCTGCACAAGAAGCCAGGCAGGGACCAGATCAGAATACCCTGGTGCAGAGAGGAGGCACTTGCTGCAGGAGGCCAAGATTGTGAGGGCTTTAATCAGGACAAATCTCTTAAGTGAGGTTGACTTTTCTGTGGCTCATAGGTCTTGATCCAGCCAGCAAGCCACCTTCGCTCCCTTGCGGTGGTGTTTCTCTGAGCCCAGGGACTGACAGTTCCTGACCTGCATCCCCTGGGACCAGACAGGGAGAAGGCTGGCGGGGTCAGCCCAGGAGAACCCAGCAGGAGGACTCTGTTAAGGCCACCTGCAGCCCCTTCCTCCAAGCCCTGCTGACCTCTAGTGGCCAAAGGGCAGAACTGTACAAGTGGATTCCTTTCAACCAGCAGGTCTCAGCTCTGGTCCAGTTAGAATCACCTGGGAATATGGAAAGCCACCACTGTCCAGACCCTGCCACAGTGTTTATTCTGAATTACGTCAGAACCTCCAGTAGCAGGACCTTGGCATCAGTATCTGTTTTTAAAGCTCCCAGGGAATTCACGTGCCTCCAAGATTGAGAGCCCTTGGTCAAAAGTAGGCATTTGGTCACTTCAAAGGAGGTGAGGGAGAGTAGGTAGCTGTGACGTCAGCATCTTATATGGTTGTGTCCCTCTTGATTAATGTGACCCTGTGTGGAGCCCCTGAACACCAATGTGGGCTTCCTGCTCACATCCAAATGTGCTCATGTGATGCCCGTGGTGCCTGACCATGTGTGAGTCCATGTGCCTGGATCTAGGCTGCGTGGGGTGAGTGAGCTGGGGTGGACCACGCACTCTTGGCCCAGACTCAGGCCCCGTTAGTATCTCTTCCATCGTTAAGTTAGAGAAGATGGTTTATAGCCCTTTCACCCATCTTTGGATGAGCACCCACAGTTTGTGCTCTTGGCTACTGGGGAGTTCTTCCTATTCTCATTTTTCTCCTCTAGGATAAGTCTAGATTGAAAAAAAAAAAAAAACAGTTTACCTCTCAGCTTTGGTAGCAGCCATCAGAGTGGAAAGTCTGGCCAGGAGCTACGTATCCAAGGCCACCTGGAACAGTGGGGTCCTCTTCAGTCTCAGCTCTCCACCAGGCCCTGGATGAAATGGATTGGAAGCAAGAAGAGCCAGCGCCAGCACAATTAAATTAATCTCCAGCAGCTGCATGAAATTAAAATCACCCAGTTCTCCTCTCTGATCTCTAATGTTCCTGAAAACCATCTCCCGATCCTCGGCTTCTCCTCCTCTTTCTTCCTCATGGGGGCAGCTTTTGGCGTAGTCCCTCCTGACCACTCTACCTGTCCCAAGCAGCCCTTTCTTCCATGAGGCTTGGCTGGAGGGCCATGCCCCCAGGTCTCCCTGGCCTGGTGCGCCCCTGCTGGGCAGGGACAACATCAGGGGGTAGCATGCCCTCAGGAGTGGTCCCATCTGCCATGGTGCCTCAACCCTCATGGAGGTCTCAGGGGAAGTGGAGCCTTGGTCTCCCTATAGCCCATACCTGTCAGAGGAAAGGGGTCCCCATGTTACAGTGAGTACTAGAATCCAAGAAGAGGGCTCAAATTCCTATGCTTCCATTAATCAATCATCTGCTCTCTCAGCCTTAGTTTCACTTCTGTAAAGTAGAAATGAGCAGGTTGTTGTGAAGATGGAAATAATTTATAGAAAATATACATATAGATAGAAAATAAAACCTGGCTCACATAGATGTCACACATAATATTCATGATTATTGTAGTTGCTAACATTTACTGAGTGCACACAACAGGATGATGTTTTCGACTTATATATATTCTCTAATTTAATAATCATAGCTCTTCTCTTAGGAGGATTCTCTCATTTTTCCCACTTATAAATGAAACTCACTTATAAATGGGAAAAATGAGGTAGAAAGGTGTTGGTGGTAGACTGGAGAAAGTGAGCTCTGGGAATCAGATTGTAAGTCCTGTGTTATGGTCTAGATATTAGGTGTTCCCCAGAAGCTCATGTGTGAGACAATGCAGGAATATTCAGAAGTGAAATGATTGGGTTATGAGAGCCTTAACCCAGTTGAATTAATCCCTTGATGGGATTAACTGGGTGGTGACTGAAGACAGGTAGAGTATGACTGAAGAGGTGGGCATTGGAGGTGTCCCTTTGGAGTATAGATTTTGTACCTGGTGAGTGGAATCTTTCAGTCTGCTCTCTGATCATCATGTGAGCTGCTTCCCTTCATCACACTCTTCAGCCATGATGTTCTGCTTCATCTCAAACCCCAGGAATGGAACTGGCTATCTCTGGACTAAGGCCTCTGAAACTGTGAACCCCAAAATAAACTTTTCCTCTTCTAAAATTGTTCTTGCCTGGTACTTTATCACAGCAGCAAAAAAAAAAAAAAAAAAAAAAAAAAAAAAAAAAAAAAAAAAAAAAGATGACTAATAAAGCAAAAAAGCTGAAAGAGTAAAGATGTATCACTGGACTGTACACACGCTGTATTTGCTTGTCTCTGCGCATGTTGGAAATGCACACACACACCTTTGTGCACCTTTGCATACTGTACCTGCATAGCTCCAGGCCCTGTACCCTTCTTCTTCCTCAAAGAAAACACCACTTGGGAAAATCAAGGGGAAATGGATTCATCAACTGAAACTAGTGGGAGAAAATCAACAGGAAAGGAAGCAGGTACTCTTGGACAGAGTTTGGAAAGAGTCCTGAGGAGCTAGCTGGGTCGAATGGTGGGGAAGCCCGTCCCCACACCTTGAACTTTGAAGCAGGCCCGTGAGAACAGGAACAGACTTTCCTGTGGTACCATCCTTGCCAGGACTCACTAGTTTCTTTCTAGGGACTCTGGGCCCAGCAGAGGCCTGGGAACAGCTCTCCAGTGTTCCTGTGCTGCTCATCACCAGCTGGGGCTGGTGGTGAGGCAGAATGACACAGTGGGACCGTGATGGATGCAGCTGCTCACTCACGGTGGCCCGGATGCAAAAAAGAGAAGAATGGGACAGGGTCCCCAAAACCCCTTCAAGGGCACGCCCTTGATGACCTAACTTCCTCCCACCCAGCCCCACCTTCTAAAGGATCTACCCCTCCCAATAGCACTGTGGGCTGAGGACAAAGCTCTTAACACATGAGTCTTCACAGGACTTTCCAGAGCCAAACCAGAGCAGGGATAAAAAGAAACATCAGAGCAAAGAAAAGAGGTGATCCAACAGCACCTTTCCTACACAAGCTCCTGCTGTGTGGCACTTGATTGTGCCAGCTATTGTCCTGGGCCCCAGAGAGACCAAACTGTCTAGTCTTCCAGTGACCTTTTTAATCCCCATTTTACAAATGAAGACCCTAAGTCAGAGAAAGTTATCCAGCAGAGTGAATTCTAACACTAAGGTTCAAAAGTAGGGAGTCTTGCTCTAGTGTTCATAATTTTAACTATTGCTTATGTTGCTTTCTGAAGAGGGTTTCCCTCAGGCTCAAGGGATCCTTTGAGAAAAAGTAAATCACAAAGCATCTTCTGGAACATGTGTTGGAATTCCACCCAGGCACACCCTCCTTTTCAGAGGCAGGTCATAGCCGGGAAATGAAGGGAGCCCCTCACAGCTCCAGAACCTGCTTAGTAAAAAACTAGGGCAGGGAGCCCCTCCTATTTGTTGAGTGGCCCCAATGCAAATGCCTGGCACGTCCTCAACCAGAGATAAGGAACAAGGAAATGCTTTGTCCTCTGGGGATGGCTTTCTCAGATTGGCCCTTTGAGGTGCACCTCTCATACCCTTCTGATGGTCATCTTTTCCTGCTCTGACCTTTCCCATGTCCGCCCTCCACAGTGGGTGCCCAGGCCCCGATAGAAAGTTCAACACAGGCAACACGGACACGGGTATCACTTACCAATTTCTGCTTAAAACACTAACTGAAGATGAAGCCCTGAGGTGGGATGAGCAAAGCAGGCAGCTGGGGCGAGATGACTACTATAATGTAGATCTCAAAGCATCCCTCCAAGGTCCAAGTGTTAAAGGTTTTGTACCCAGGGTGGCACCACGGGAGGTACTAGAACCTTTGAGAGGTGGGGCCTAGTGGAAAGTCCTTAGGTCATTGGGAGGCATGTTTTCAAATAGGACTGTGAGACCCCTGTCTCTTCCTCTTTCTCTTCCTCTTTCTCTCTTTTGCTTACCGGCTGGAGTGAGTGATTTTGTTCTGCTACATGCTCCCACTGTGTTGTGCTGCCTTGACATGAGCCCCAAAACAGTGAGGTCAATTGCTCCAAAACTGTAAGCCAAAATAACCCCTTTCTCTTTATAAATTGATTATCCCAGGCATTTTGTTATAGTGATAGAAAGCTGACTAACACAGTGGATAAGCTGCAATAGACTCCAAAAGCCACCCTCACCCCATCAACAGCTCATCCCAAGGCCTTCCTGGTTAGTTGGCCTCATGCCACAGAAGTAGAGAAGAGGAAAGGTGGAAGAGAAAACAACCCCAAAAAAGAGTGGGGAGGAAGATGAGTGAAAGTCCCAGCTGATGCAAATATTGACATAACCATTATGAGGGTAAATAAAACTCCCATTTATGTTATGCAAGCACGATATTCTCTGAATACTTTTGTCTTGAGGAAGTTTTTATTTCGCCATAGAAGAAAAATGTTTTCATATTCTCTCCCGCCGCTCAGACCCAGAACCCAGCAAGGCCTTGTGCCCCCGAGAGCCATAATATTATTTGTTAACATTTTTATGATGCCAAATGGTCTGTAGGAGAACGGGCGCCATTCTTTAGCTGGGAAACCATATGGCACGACGAGTAATAAATAAGGTATTGTGATAGTTAATGAACCTAATTGCCAGCAAAGGCTTTAATACAGAGACTCTGCTGCTGAGAATTTAGCACCGCATTAGGGATGCTGTGGAGCTCCCCTGACTTCTGAGGCTTAATTTAAGTTCTATATTGCAAACTCCAGAAAATAATTCCAAACCCTCCTGCTGGAAAAGCAACCTGCTGGTAGACTGTGATTATACCGAATTACTAAAATCGCAATCAATTTTATACACACAGTTAACCCTTGCCAGGAAGTGCTCCTGAAGAGGAGTGGGATCAAGATAGTAACCCATTCTACTTGTGGCTCGGAACTAAGGACGAGAGAGTCTGGAAGGGTGAGGTGCATAAACAGGAGCCAGATGGGGTCTTGTTAAGCCAAGAGGGCAAGTAGGGGGAGATGCCCACAGAAGATATGATCATGGTCACAGCCTGTGGACTTCTCTGATATCTGGCAGAGTCCCCTTTGTGGCGGGACAAGAAGACAGAGGGACTTGGAAAGAAGATCTATGCTCACTCACCACTCCTAAACATCAGGAATTCCTGGCAGGAAAAGAATGGAACCATTCCTGCTATTATTCCATAAGTCAAGGTTATTAACTAGAGAAGATCAAATCACGGCAGTCAAATAACCTTGCACTGTGTAAAATGTAAATGCCGAACAGCTGCCGCTGAACTTTCAGTGGTGTCTGGAAGGGTCCCTGGGTAAAAGGAGCTCACCGCAGCAAGGAGGAGAAGAGCCAGGGGAAAGTCGTTTCTACCCACCTCCTTTTGGGAGCTTGCAACAGGCCTTGCTCACCTTCCAGCCCTGGCCAAAATGGAGGCGGATGGTGGGCAATATAAAGGGGGGTCTCCTGGGAGCCGTCCAAGCAGATGTGGGGGGACAGTGTGTGTGGCTGCTGACCCCAGTGCAACTCTCATCCACCAACCCATGCCCGTGACAATGCCCCAGATATGTGATTGGGGAGCTCAGAAAGGTCCTCTGCAGAAAAGCATCCTGAAAGAGATGGGGGACATTCGGCAGCCCCTGAGCTAAACCTTCCTACATCCAGAGACAGGTGAGTGGGGCAGGGGTAATTTAGGAAGACAATGGAAGAAGCTAAGGCTGGGAAATCAGCAAAGCCAGAAATGTGCAGAAGAGAAGTGAGGAACATCACTGAGGCCAGGGATCAGGCAGAGGCAGGAACAGAAGAGAGATCTGCCAATGACATAAAATCCATAAAGGGGTGACCATGTAGTCACATGGCTCTTTCCAAGACCTGGAACAAAGCCCATGCCCTGCTGTGGACTAGGGCATATTTGGCTTCATCTAGGGGTCGAGGGACAGGGATGGACAAGAGATCTTGGATAGATTCTGAGGGCCCAGCAACAGGGTTTATGGAGGAGATGCCTCAGGAGCTTTGGCATTGAGAAGCTCGGGTACACAGCAGAGTATGAGGCTTGGGAGTGAGATGGAGGGTGAAGAGCTGCTGTTGATGATGAACTTCTTGGAGGCAGGAACCCATCCCATCTCAGCAGCCAGTCTGTATACACTCAGGTACTTGAATAGATGGAAATCAGAGGAATACCTGCCACAGGTGACCAGGAGAGGAAGCACTGCCCGTCCAACTTGCCACTTGAGTAACAGCTCATCCAGGAAGCAGTGCTGCTCAGCTGCTGCTGTGGTCCTGAAGTGGGTGCTGTTAGCTGCCTCGTCTTAAGTCCTCCCACCAGAGCCCAGTGACAAGAGAAACTGAAGCCCCAGAGATCTTCAACCCCTGCCTAGGGGGTAGGAAGAGAGGAGGAAGGGCCATGGGACCCCCAAAGGCCCTCTCTAACCCTGGTGGAGCTTCAGAACCAATAGGGAGCTCTAGAAAACACATGCAAGCTGAGTCAGGAGAATCATGAGTTCAAGGCCAGCCTCAGCAACTTAGCAAGGCCCTAACCAACTTAGTGAGACCCTGTCTCTAAATAAAATATTTTTAAAAGCAGGGTGCTGGGGATGTGGCACAGTGACTAAACACACCCAGGTTCAATCCCTGGTACAAACGAACAAACAAAAATCAATAACAACAAAAATCAAACCAAAAAACCCATGCCAGGACCCAATTCCCAGAGACTCCAACCCAATAGAACCAGGATGTGCCCCTGGCCTGTGCAGGGGTTTAAAGCCCACAGGTGTTCCTGATGCAGAGCAGGATAGAAAAAGGTTTCCCGGGGGAGCTCTACATCTTGCCCTCACTCCAGCCTCCCCACTCAGCTCCAGGATATGGAAGGAGAAATGCCTAAACTCTCCCCGGTAAGCAACCGAAAGAGCAGATTCTCCTTAAACCAAGCAAGATGCAGAAAAGGCTTTGAACTCCAGGTGGTTATACCTGGTCAAGGGCACAGGCAAAGTTGCTGAATTCCCACCTCTGGTGACCTTTCCAGGTAAGATGGATGCACATCTGGAGGTAGAGGGTTGAACCAAATGATCTTTAGATCATCAACTTTTCTAACTTTGTATTTTATAGGTGAGACACGTGAAGGACAGTAAGATCTTATGACTCTCAGAAGGGCAACGTGAGAACTGACCGGAGCCCAGGTATCTTGGTTCTAAGTGTGCTCTCTTTTTGCCACATTTTGCATCCTATTCCTTCAAGTTGTATCAGCTGGGTTTTTAGAGAATAAAACAGGAGGGAGAAAGGTTCCAGGATTCATGTTCAGACATTGAGTGAGGGAGGCAGGGGTATTCCTGAGAAGGCTTCCTGTTCTGAATGTAAAGATGCTCCAGGAGCTTGTCATCTGATTGAAGATACTTTTACAAAGATAATAAACCCATATATTAAATATGCAACTAAATAGGAACATACTGGACCTGGGATGAAGGACCTACTCAGACCTTACTTCCTGGAAAGGGACTCAAAGCAATCACTGTTCATTGTGAGCTGATTATCCAGCTCTGTGCCAAAGGCTTTGTGAAAAGCAAGGTAGAAGATATAGCTAGTGCCTGCCCACGGGGAGCTGTCAGTCTGGTTAGAAGCAATACAACATGAGAGGGCCTGACCATACTTGAGCAAACAGGTCATTGAGTCTAAGCCAGACATGGGTACTGTGGTCTCATAATGGATCCTCACTTTCTCTAGATTTTGGAAATGAAAGAAGTTGGGCTAAATTGGACTAACTCTCCCTGTGGCAAAGGGGACCTGGGGAAGAGCCCAGAGGTCCTGGAATAAAAGCTACTTTCTCAAGGTCAGAGTAGGGTGAATTGAAGCTGGTTAGGAGCTCCTGAGCTGGAAAATCTGTATCACTGGGTCCTAGGGTCAACCCAAGGGTCTCAAAGACCCCAGCTCTTCCTCTCCCAATGGGAGGAACTGGGAACTCCTCACAGGTCCCAAACCCTGTCAAATTGGGCAAGTGCTGAGATGAAGAGCCACCAAGTGTGATTTAACACTGTATATAAATACACTTTACAATCACAAAGAAGGCTTTCTACTCTGAGACCATTGGAATATTTTATAGTGATGCAGATCAAGTGAAAAGAAGGAGAATAAATAAAAGGGAAGATAATTATTTGATGGAGTTCTGTTAGGATACGCCACAGCAGGGAATACTTACAAAGAATACATATTACTAGAGAGATATGGCTATTCACGCATCAAACCGAACTATAAATTGTCAGAAGCGAGAATGAAAGGAAAGGAAATGGGAGAGATTTGGGTGCCCACCATGCCATTAGCACTGGGTTCCGCTCTCCACCTTGCTCGCAGCGGCTCTGTGCACCAGCCACAGCACAGTCCCACAGAAGGGAGACGCCGCCTAATAAATGTCTCTGGAAAATTACGACTGTACTGCTACAGTAAAAAGATGGCGCCGTTTATCTCAGCGCCATCTGCACAGGCTCATTTGTTGCTCCGCTCCTGAGGCAGCCCATACACACCCAGCAAGTTTGCAAGTCTCCAACACTTGGAGTGTTTTCTTCACAAGGATGCAGTGGGACTTGAGATGCTAATTTCTCTTTTGGCTCCCTGGGATCAAGCTGGGGGAAACCTGCCATTGGTCATCCTGGTTGGAATGTGCCACCCACTGTAGCTTCAGACCTGGATTCAGGGTGAGGACCAGAAACCTGGACTCCTTCCCCTGCAGGTGAAAAGGAATAGGGGACATAATTCAGGGTTCATCCATTCATTCCTTCACTTGACAAAGATAGGGAGTAGTTGCTAAGTGTCAATTATTCTGATGGAAATGAGGGATACCTGCATAACTTCACAATTCCTGCAGGCTCTCAAAGTGTTATCTTCTCAAAGAGGTCTTCCCTTGGGTCCCTTTATCTAAAATTGCCACACTGCCTTTTTGTGAGGGATGCTATCCTGCTCTGCCAGTAGCCCTTTAGACCATAGGCCATGTTCATGTGTCTGGACTTTCAGCAACTGTGACTCTGTGTGGGGGAGCTGGTGGGCCCTACTTTGCTGGAAGTCCTTGGGAATGCATAAGTCAACTCCCACCCTCCCTGGGCAGAGCCCTTAGGTAGTGATTGATGCTTGCCAACCCAATGACTCATTGTGATGAGTTTGGTCTTATTGAAATATAAAGGATTGAGGAGGGGCAGCAGTTATCAAACTAGAAAAGTGTAACTGCTGATTGCACAGGGTCTGTGGGCTTTTACAGAGTATGCGTTGGACTCATTCCAATGGCGAGGA
Source organism: Marmota marmota marmota (assembly GCF_001458135.2). Classification (NCBI taxonomy): domain Eukaryota; kingdom Metazoa; phylum Chordata; class Mammalia; order Rodentia; family Sciuridae; genus Marmota; species Marmota marmota. The sequence continues at coordinate 10,292,837 of NW_026000242.1, forward strand.
CAGAGGTGGTATTGCTAAAGGTCAGTAGCAGGGAGATCCAATGTGCAGGTGTGGGGGATAAGACCACAGTCCCTGCTCTGACCTCCCCCTGGAAGACACAGCCTTTAGCATTTCATGTAGGTCCTTCACAGCAGCAAACAGGACCATAGTGGCCAGTCTTCCAGCCTAGCTTGAGACCCCTCCATTCTCTCTTCAGAAGTTTCCCCCGTAGATTCCCTCTGTAGAGATAAAACCCTCTCTGCCCTCCTTCTTGCCCTCCCTCCTCCCTCCTCTATACCCAGCCCTAGAACCTCAACTCAGCTAGCTTTGTTGCCTTCAGGAGGAGGGAACACTGTTCTCTCTGTTGTGTATAGAAGCCCAGGTTAGACATTGCTGTAGGACTAATGGGGAGGGTCGATGCTGGGGGAGACAGGGACCAGGTTGTGATGCTGCTTGCTGGGCTTTATTTGGTAAGTGATCCAGAGCCAGTGACAGTGTTCCTGGGGTCAGAGACCTCAATGGAGCTGCAGGAAGGTAGAGAATGAACCAGCTGGGCCCATGCCCGAGATGCAAGTCACAAGAGGGTAGCCCTCAGGGCAATCTGGGTGATTGTAAAGTATGGGCGATGATAGAACCCAGGAGCTGTGGAAATGGCACCAGAGAGGAGGGAAGAGTTGGCGACTGTTTGTGAAGTTTAATTAACAGAACTTGGTGACTGAATTGACAAAATAATGGAGAATTCCCCCACACCACTCACCCAAATCCGGGGGAGAGCAGAGTTTTGAAGAAAGGAGAAATGAAGGACAGAAACTTAAAAAGGGGCAAAAAAGAGGGACAAGAGATACTAAAAGGATGACAGACACAGAGAATGACAGACACCAAGAGAGATGGAGAAGAAACAGTCAGAGAGTCAATGAAACTCCCCTCCTGGAGAACCTTCCTTCCTTCTTTTTTTTTTTTTTTTTGGTGGGGGGAGGGTACCAAGGATTGAACTCAGGGGCACTCACCACTGAGCCACATCCCCAGCCCCATTTTGTATTTTATTTAGAGACAGGGTCTCACTGAGTTGCTCAGTGCCTCGCTTTTGCTGAGGCTGGGTTTGAACTCGAGATCCTCCTGTCTCAGCCTCCAGACCAACTAGGATTACAGGTGTGTGCCACCGCACCCAGCCCTTCCTTCCTTTTTTCCTTTTTTCTTAAAAATTCTTATTCAGAACTAATTTTAGACTTCCAGAAACATTGGCAAAATCATAGAGAATTCTCACACAACACTCACCCAGCTTCTCCTGAGGTTAACGCCTTCCATGATCACAGCACAGTTAACCCAAACAGGACGTTCATGTTGGTTATTAAACTACAGACTTTAGTAGAATGATATGAGACAAAAGTCCTCAAGTTCCTCTTCCTAGGAGAAAGTTTAGACTGTTGACATGAGTGTCTGAGGGCTCAGGAGGGCTCTCTTAGCACGGGCCATATGCCAAGTGTTAGGACAATCAAGGGAAGCAAACCTCGGATCAGCAGGATTTTCTTTATTTGGTATTTAGCAGCAGAGTCAGTTGGTAGAAGCCTGGAGTGGCTCATTTGGGGGCAGAAAACGGTGGCAGACTGAATCAAGGATCTGGGTTATATAGGGTCCGTTCAGGGTGGGACAGTAGGGCAATTCCTGGGGCCCATTGTATTGGAGTCCTGCTGACCTATTAGGGTGGGACAGGAATATGAATAGGAAATTTCCTGGGGCTTATTGTATTGACAGCAGGTGACCCATTGGGGCTGGAGGTCAGGTGCCAGACAGGTGGAGTTCCTTTGATCTGGCTGAGGTCTGGGATTTTAAATGCTAAAGCTTAGGGAAGGGCTGGGGTCCTAGCTCAGTGATAGAGCACTTGCCTAGCATGTGCACTAGGTTTTTTGTTTTGTTTTGTTTTGAGACAGAGTTTGGCTAAATTGCTGAGGCTGCCTCAAACTTATGATTCTCCTGCCTTAACCTCCCGAGTCACTGGGATTACAGGTGTGCACCACCCTGTTTAGCCTTTTGCCTTTTTGAAGCTTCTGTAGCATTCAGGATCTACAGAAGATCTTGCTGAGAGAGCTTCATCCTCCCAAAGCAGGTTCCTCTGGTAAAGCCCCTTCCCTTCCATGCCTTCTTCCCGGCCCAATCAGGGCAACCAGATCTCAATTCTGTTTCCTTTGAGTTTACAATTCAGGGGCCCAGGGGGATGTTTATCACTGTTGTGCAGAAAGGAAAAGAGGCTTTTTACCCAACATCGGAAGCCTGAGCAGCCTTGTCTCTTTGATTTGGGAACCAGGCAGCCTAGAAAGGATGGACTATCAACCACCAAAAGGTTCATTAACTTCTCTGGTCATGGGCCCATCCAGCATGGCGGGAAGCCAGCCAACAGAGAGCAGGTGTGGAAAATGGCCATCCAACTGAGGCTCCCCATGTCCCCTTCTCAGCTGGACTCAAAGGCCTATAAAAGTGTCCCATGTCCCAGCCGGCCTGCTTCCATAACAGTGACATGTGTGAAGGCTCCTTTAACAAGCTCCTTTTTATAGTTGTTTCATTAAGGGAGACAAATTTGACATTTTGTCCCCTCTTGATTTTACCTCTAGTGACTGGGCAGACCCTGGAATCTCTTGAAGGCCAAAGGCAACCCTTAGGGGGTGGTACCAGAGGAAAGAAAATACAGAAACTTTGATTAGCAGCAGATGGCAGGGAACAGCTATGGCATGTCCCTAACATCAAAGGACCCATGATTCCAGGCCAATAGAGATGGCCTTGTTGGAACTCCTAGGCCATCTCCAAATAAGGCATGTGCATGAATGTGTGCATGCCCGTGTGTGCACTTGTGCAGAATGGGGGAAGGCTGGGGACTGGGAACACCCATTAGTTGAGGGATATTTATATTGATTTGGATAAAATTATTTCTCACACACCTCCAGGCACCAGGAATGTACACAACAGGATACCCCTCATCTGGGCTCTTGAAGACCTTCCCAGGGTCCCCTGGCTATTTAGAGGTAATTGATCTTTATCTTAACTAGTGGAAAGCCAAAGAACTGCTGCAAAGAAGTAGCAACCACAGAGAGGAAACAACTTTTCTCAGGATTCTTGTGTTGTCCTATTTGATTCAATTCCCCGCCGCCATAATAGAAGAAATTGGTCAACTTTCATCTTTTCCCTAATATCAAGGATAATAAACATCTGACTTCTGCTGGAGCAGAAGAATTCAATTTAGCTGTAGTATCCAGGATTGGGCCTAGCACATAGTAGGTGCTCATATACATAGGAACTTAACAATGAACAATTAATTGATACAGAAGAAACCTTGGTAGTTGGATGATATTGTGGAAAGAGCTTTGAAATTGGACAGAACAAACTGCAAATTCTGGTCCCGCTCCTTCCTGTGTGTCCTTGGGCAAGATGAATGTCCTCCCTCATTCTCTGTCTCACTTACAATAACAAAGATGACTAGATACCTTCTTCAGTGCTATCATGAGAATTAAATAGATTGTCGATGTGCTAAACTGAATAGCACAATGCCTAGCATGAGGATCGTAAAATAGTAACTATTTTCTGATCATTTTAAATAGTTGGAACCACTCATATTGGGATGGTTCTAGAGAACAATGGCAAGGAGGACAGACTTGGGGTTACTTGAGGACAGTCCTGACCAAAGGCAGAAGGATGAAGACCCCTGCCTTGGGGTCCTAGGGTTCTTGCCTCCCATTGTGGGTGGGGTGGGGTTGTTCCCTATAGCCTGGGCCAAGCCAGCTGCTGACACATAAAATAAGCAGACGTGTCACACAAGCTTCCAGGAGGTGTGGGCCTCTGCAGCCCATCAGTGTGCATGTGGCCACCCACTCCTCTTTCCCGTTTGTTCTCTTTCTCATTCTCACATATGTCTAAGATGATCCAGTCAGGCAGGAACGATAAGAATGGTCTTAAGCACTGGGACACACTTTTCTCCCCAGTTTACCAGATGGCAATACCTTAGAGGGCAGAGAATGTGTTTTACTACTGTGGGCATTGTGCATACCATAGGTGCCTAATAAACATTTGTAGGGGTGCAGATAAGCAACCAGGGTGCTTCAACACAAGGGCAGGCAAGGTGGGCCGGGCCGGGTGGGGGTGGGGGGAGGTATGGCAGGTTGGGTTGGGTCCCATCATGGTTGGAAGCATTGACCTGGGTGAGGAACCTTTCTTTCTACCTGGTTCTAACTCCGTGGCCCTGAGGGTTTTTACAAGTGGGTTAACTACCTCCGTGTCTCTCTCTTGCTCTCTCACCTTCTCCCTTCTTCTTCTTCTTCTCTTCATACTGGGGATTGAACCCAGGGGTGTTTTACCACTGAGCCACACCCCAAGCCCTTTTTAATTTTTTATTTTGAGACAGGGTCTCACTAGGTTGCTAAGGTTCTTGCTAAGTTGCTGAGGCTGGTCTTGAACTTTCAATCCTCCTGCCTCAGCCTCCCAAGTCTCTGGGATTACAAGTAAGTACCATCATGCCCAATTTGGGGTCATGGTTTCTAAGGCCATAGACTGAAATGGAGGTTTCTGATCCCAAATCTGGTGATTCTTCCCCTGCACCTCAGCTGTCTCCCCTATGCAGAGTACCTGCAGAGATCCCCATCGATGCCCTGAAAACTGTCTCCTTGGAAGTCTTACAGAGGAGTTTGGGCTTTCTGTAAAGACAAGACCCTTGGGAAACAGGACACTTTGGGCTCCACCACCAGATGGGAAGGTCCAGGGATGAAGGCTGCCATCTCCAGCCCAGTTCACGGCCCGCTAGAGCTCCTTTTACAGGGTGTTTTATGATAGACTTTTCAGTGCCAGCATCAGGGTGGGGTGAGGGGCCGGCCCTGGCCCCGTCGGAGGAAGGAGGAAACGGCAGCCTGCTCAGGGGGGCCCCTACCGCAGGGTAGTTTTAAATCGCTACTGTATTTAATAGTTAACCAAGCTACCTCATTGGTTGTGGAGATGGGGAAGAGGGAGTCAGGCAAGCTCCATCCAGGAACAGAGCTGAGAGGTGTTGTATTTCTCTCCATTTGGGGCTCCCTGGGGATTCTGTACAGAGCATCCCCTTGGGGACTCAGCAATGGAGTTTGTGTCAGCCTCTGTGCTTGATGGGTTCAAGGTTCGTGCCTCTCCGTTAGTGGGACCCAGGAGGCTGGGGAAATGAGCTGCTTCTGCATGCATCTTGCTATTCCTGCAGGCAGGGACTGACTTTGACCTTTGTGAGTCCTGAAATAGAAGAGCTAGCAGACAGCATCCTAGAGCTCAGCAGCACATGCTGTCACAGGGCTCTTCAGGGCCTCATTCTAGCAAAGTACCTTCACAAGGGCTGTTGGCGGCAGGGGGTGGCCACAGAGGCCCTGCCAGCCTGAAGTCACAAGGAGCTTGTGTCTCCTTGAACCTGGATGCCTGGAGGTGAAGGCAGGTACCCTGAAGTCTGGGCATATTCCAGACCATGGGCACTTACCCACTTTTCGCCTTTTCCCTATAGGAACCCAGGACTACTCCTGTCTTAGAGCAATTTAACCCACTCCTGGGTGAGGACATGGGACTGAGGTAATTCTCCGTAGAGAGAATGATAGCAATGACAGCTGTCACTTTTCAGGGCATATAAGTGTTGGGCACTGTCCACATACTGCTTTGCTGAAGCATTTCAATGACCAATGACCTGGGTAGTACTGTTCTCAGGTCCATTTTGTAGATGGGAAAACTGAGGGATTGACTAACATGGCCAACACCATGTAGCTAGATAGTGAATGACATGGGATTGGAACTCAGGGGCTTCATCCTCCAGAGTGTGAACCTCGACCTCTCTCCCTTTCTACTGCAGCCTATCTGCTCCCCTTCTCAATTACTGCCTGGGATGGCTAAGGAGCCCCCAATCCCATGTCCTCCAATTGTGCCGCCACAATCAGCAGTGTTCATATGGCATGCAGGGGTATGTTACTTTGTAGGGAGTGAAGTGGCAGGAAGATGGCAGTGGGGACAGAGGCTTTTAAAAGAGACCAGGGGTGACCCTAGAGACTGGGACATAGCAGAAAGCTATGGAATCAGAAGACTGACTTCCTCAGCCTCCTACTAAGTGACCAGAGGCACTTACCCCGTGAGGCTTCAGTTTGCTCATGTGTAAAATGGGCACAATATCACTGGTGTAGGCTGAATTGTGACCCCCAAATTCATACGTTGAAGCTCTAACCTCCAGTATCTTTAATAGAAATAATTAAGGTAAAATGGGTTCAGATGGGCATCAGGCCCTATTCACTATGACCAGTGTCCTTATAAGAAGAGATTAGGACACAGACACAGAAGGAAGCAGGTGAGGACAGAGGGAGAAGACACCATCTGCAAGCCACAGAAAGAGGCCTCCAAAGAAACCAACCCTGCTAACACCTTGGTCTTGGACTTAAGCCTCTAGAACTGTAAGAAAATAAATCTCTGTTATTTAAGCCACCCAGGCTTTGTTATGGTGGCCCTCAAAGATGACTGCAAATGTCCCTATAGTGCTGCAAGGACTTAATGACAGTTAAGTGAAGGTTCTTACCATGAGGGGGTCTTGAGGGGGGTCTTTCTAGAGACAAAGGAGACATCTATTTGGACCTTTCAGACTCTTGACATGTCACAGAAAAGAATTTAAAGAGACATCAGATTTTAGCAAAGAGGAAGAGCTTTATTAGAAAGCAGAATGTGGGCTATCTTGAGTGAGAAGGAAATAAAGATTAGAAATTGGAAGGGATCAGTCCAACCAGAGGAGCCACTTTTGTCCAAAGGCATCAGGAGGGGGAGATACAGGATCCTATAAGAGGAACAACCCAGAATTAGAGGTAAGAGAATTGTTTCAGATAAAACTCAGGATTCACCGGAAGCAGTGAAAAGAACTTGTTTTTCCTGGATTAGTGGGGACTGATTTGATGGTTTGGCTTCATTCATTCGTTCATTATTCATTCCTTTCAGCCTATAGTTGTGGAGCATCCACTATGTGCAGGCACCCAGCCTGCACTGAGGGCATCAGGCCAACTTCCAGGAGTCAGGGACTCCTGAGCTGAAGCCTCAAGGAGTGAAAGGAGTAGGTGACAACTGTGTAGTTGCTCCCTCAAATATGTCCTTTAGCCCTCCTTAATCCTTTGACCCAAGAGAAGCCCCACCTAGATGTTATCTGCTAAACCTTTCTTCAGATTCCTAGGACCCAGGTGGCCTTTGTAACATGCTTCCTTAGTAACTAACTTCAGAAGGTCCAAGCCACTGTGATATTCTGGAGAAGAGGCTGCCCATAGGAACTATTTCCTCTCTCTTCTTCTAAGCTGTCCAATAAATTTGATTCTGCCAGTTATGGTGGCAAAGCCTGTGATCCCCAGATTCTAGGGCGGCTGAAACAGGAAGATCTCAAGTTCAAGGCCAGCTTCAGCAATTTAGGAAACCCTGTCTCAAAAATAAATATATAAAAATAAAAAGCACTGAGGGTGTTGCTCACTGGTAAAGTCTACCTGGGTTCAATCCCCAGGACTGGGTAGTGTAGGGACCTGATTCCATTTTACTGAGATAGGCTAGAAAAGAAAGCAAGGTAGGTGGAAAGGAGGTAAAAGGGAAAAAAAGGAGACTGGCTTTAGTCTGAAAGCCAAAAGTGCCTCAGACCTTCTCTCCCTAAGCTTGTCACTCCCAAATTTCTGAGAAATCTACAAATCTTAAAATTACTGTAAATTCACTCAGAATCTTAAAGTTACTGGAAATTCACTTATGACCCCCTGGGCAATGTACTAACATGTGTATTTTTAAAACAGATTAAGCAAAGGGAGATACAATTTTAAGAAACCTGTAATATAGGGTAATTCCAAATGTTATCTATTGATCAGATAATGGAAACAACATCAAAGACTCTGTGAACAGCCAGATCACCATATGTCATCTTGCTATCACAAGACTGGTGTCACCCCCACATACCTTTCAATGCCCACCCTCACAAAATTTCCTTTAAAAGAGGAGCCCAAGACCTGAAAGGGTTGCTTCTTAATAAAGATAGCCCATATTTTGCTTTCTAATAAAGTTTTTTCTCTTTGCTAACATCTGATGTCTCCTTAAAATCTTTTCTATGACATGTCAAGTGCCTGGAAGTTCCAAATAGATGTCTCCTTTGTCTCTAGAGAGACCTCCTCAAGACCCTTCATGGTGACATTACCAACACCAGTCTTTCAAATATTGATACTTGACTCACAGTGGCCCAGACATTTGAATCTGGTAACAAGGTCAGATTAAGTTTGGATTGAGAGAAAGACCAGATGCAAACCCTCTCCAGTAAACCAAATAGGATTTCTTTATTTACAGACTAGGAAAGAAGCCAGCCATGCCAAGTTGTTAGCAGAGACACTAACAACATTCCCTGGGCCGGGGGCCTGTCGTCGTGGATGAAGACCTCTGAGTGAATTCCGTATCAGATTTTATGGAAGTCTGTCTTTCTTGAGCAAGGATATATGTAGAATCCTCTTTAAGAAAAATAACATTATCAATTCACAATGAGGTGCAAAGTAAATATTTATGTAAAATGAAAAAACAAATCAGAGCAAATTACACATTTTTTTAAAAAGCTGGAAATTTCAGCAAATATTCATTTTTCCAAGTCCTTCAAAGGGACTTGAGCAAATGAGGGGTCATGGAATTTGGATTCCCATAACTCTGCTGCTGCTTACACAAGTAAACACATATCCACACCTAGACACAAGGCTAGAGCATGCAGTATATGAACTGCACAGCATTCTTGCCAGGGACCCCTTACCTGGGGACATCAAGTGCCTGGTCATCTTGTTGGCCATGGTGGTGCACAATATATTAAGGCATAATCAACCCCTCATCCAGAATTTCAGCACATCCAGGTTGTGCACATTCCTGAACTCTGTGCATAGAACTGGAACAAGATTTGTTCCCAGGAGGCTCTAAGTCAGGCTATCAAGACCAAGTATGGGAGCTTTCCTATCCAGGCATTCCAGGCAGGAGGAATCACTTGTGCAGACTCCTGGAGGGAAGAGGTGTCCAGGCCTTCTGGAAGAACTGCTAGTAGTTCAATGAAGCCGGGGTTTATGCCCCTGTGAAGATGTAGGAAAAGGGAAGACACAGAGAAGAAGGGGAAGGGTTAGTGAAGGATTTCATGTAGATGCTGAAGAATTTTAATTTTATCCTAGGGGTAATGGGAAGGAAGCTAGATGTATAAAAGGCATATTCAGATTATGTTTTGGTAAGATCACTCTGATAGCAATGCAGAAGGTCAAGGTGGCTTAGTAAGGCGGGGAGAACATTCAGGAGGTTACTGCAGTAAGCCAAGTGTATTAGTCAGTGTTCTCCAGAGAAACAGAATCAATAAACATGTGTGTGTTTAGAGAGAGAGAAAGATTATAGGGAATTGGCTCACATAATTACAGAGGCTGAGATGTTCCAAGATCTACAGTGAGATCCGATGTAGGGAGATCCGATGGTGTAGATCCAGTCTAAGTCTGAAGGCCTGAGACTCAGGAGAACTGTCGGTATAAGTTTCAGTCTGAAGTCTGGCAGTCTTGAGATCAGGGTATAACTGAGGTTTCAGTTCAAGTTCAATAGGCAAAAAAAAAAAAAACAGTTTGTCCCAACTCATAGCACGCAGCCAGGAGGAATTCCCTCTATTGTGAGGAAGGGTCAGGCTTTGTTCTAGTCAGGCCTTCACTGGTTGCATGAAGCCCACTCGTTCTATGGAGGGTCATCCACTCAGTCTACAGATTCAAATGCTAACCTCACCCCAAACACCCTCAAAGACACACACAGAATAATGTTGGGCTAAATATCTGGGCCCCTCATGGCCCAGTCAAGTGGAATAACAAATAAACCATCATGCAAAGGTGGTAAAGATAGTAACTTGAATGACAATAGTGGCCACAGCCAAACAATAACTATAGATTAGAAAATTATTTAAAAGTTAAACAGGAGTTGGCAATCAATTAATTTTGAAAGATGAGGGAATAAAGTATATGGTAACCCCTGCATTTGGCTTTGGAGTTCACTAAGTGATTGATGGTTACTTTACTGTGATCACATCATCTAATTGTCCCTTAGCCTCACCAGTTCATGGGAATAGATGCTATGGCATTAATAGTGAAATACTGACTTCACTGTCTCAGAGTCCCAACATTCAGATCCTTGCAAAGTGCTCCCCCCAAACCCCTGGTGTCATAGAGTCTTCACCTAGATTCATGAATCAGAGATGTCATTGACTGATATCCCTTTGCAGAAAAGCAACACTGTTCAGCTGGAGATCTGCTATACCTGCCTTCTCATAGGCCTCAGCAGCCAAGAGGCACCTGGCCCAGGTGTGCAGAAGCTGCAGGCAGTTAGATATGCCAAGTGGCCACCTGCCAGCAGATCAGCAGAGGAATAGTCCCTCTCCTCTGGCTATAAGGCTGTCAGCTACCATATAGCATATTCTCCCAGATCTTCAGCTCCACCTTAGTTCCTAGAGTTCACACCCACCACCCACTGAGTTCCATGGGTCCTCAAAACCAGCTGCCTCACAGAACCCAGATCACAGTTCTCTTTTGACCTCCAGACACAGTTGTCAGATGTCGGTGTCACTCCAGTTTTCCCTTATGGAGAGCTCTCTGCCTGAGCACAGAAGTCTTATCATGTGGCCTTTGCCTGCTGCCCCCACGCTCCTCCCCTCCACCCAGTGCACTTGGCGTGGCTTCATGTGCCTCCAGTCCTAATGGAAATACTTAGAGTCCCAGTTCCTGCTCATGAAAGATCCTTGGCCCAGGTGTATTGGTTCACGTAGATACCTGAACCCCGAGTATTGCTTAAATCCTGGTGTCTTGTTTCAGCTCTTGGTCTGGTGTTTTGCGGTTGTTTCCTTTGTTTTATTTTGCTGTGGCTCTCAAGTGCAGAGGACTGAGCTAAACAGAGCATTCCACTCATGTTTTCTCTGAGGTGTCTGTGCATGATGTCCCTCTTATCTCTTTATTCTCCTTACTTCTGTAACCTAGAGTGACAATATCTTCACCACACAAACACGAAACCATTTCAGAAGAAAAGGAGACACTTTAGTAATTATTATGTTCAAAGGTGTGAACCAGGACTATCATGACCAAACAGGACACACAGTTTTACGGCCACCCAGCTTGAAAAAGCCATTCTATTTTGTTTGTGTGGTTTTGTTTACATATATTCTCATAAAATGTGTGTTTTTATTTCATGTGCATGCATTTTGAATATATAGACATGAAATTTTGATATGGCTCTATTTCTATTTATTACCTTTCCCACTAAGCTCCATCCATGTTCATCTGTTGCTTCCAAAGGTTGCATAATGTTCCACTTTGGGTAGCCATCACAAGGATTGATTGATTACACACACACACACACACACACACACACACACAAGCAATGTCCAGGTTGCCCAGCCTCTCCCCATCAAGGTAATGCCAGAGTGATTCTCCTTGCTTGGGAGCTTCTAAGACTGGAGAAATGGAGAGCTGCTTCAGGATCTCAGGAGTAGAACTGGTGGCTTTCACTGGAGTAATGCCAGACTGCTCTCCAATATTTGCCTAAGTCTTGGTGACTTCTGTTTAGATCTCAGCTTCAGCCTAGTTGAGACACCCAAGAGAGAAACAGCCGAGAGGAAGTGGGTGTGTATATGTGTATGAGTGTGTATAAATGTATGTGTTTGAATGTGTACATGAGGGTGCATGAGTGTGTGAGTGCGTGTGAATGGCTATATATATGTGTGCATAAGTGTATGTGTTTGGATGTGCATGTGAGCATGTGTGAGCATATGTGTGTAAATGTTGTGTTGGGTGTATAGGTATATGTGTGTAAATGTGTGAGTGTGCATGAGTGTTAATGGGTGTGTGTGTGAGTGTGCATGAATGTGAATGGGTGTATTGTGTGAGTGTGCATGAGTTCATAAGTGTGTGGGAGTGTGGGAATGTATGTATGAGTGTGTACATATGTATGTGTGTATGAGTGTGCATACGTGTGTCTAAGAGTGTGTGCGAGTGTGAGTCTGGGTGTGTATGTATGAGTGTGGGCAAGTGTTGTGTACATGTGAAAGAGTGTGTGGGTATGTGTAAGAGTGTGGGTGGAGTGTGTATAAGTGTGCATGTGTTGGTGTGTGTAAGTATGTGTGACTGTGTGCCTGTATGTGATAATAAGTCTGTATGATTGTGGGTAAGGTGTGATTGTGTAAGTGTGTCTAAGTGTGTGAGTGTGCGTGAGTGTGGGCAAGTGTCTATGTTTGTGATTTTGCAAGTGTTTGTATGTGAGTGTTTTTGAGTATGTGATTGTGCAACTATATATGCATGTGTGGGTTTGTGTGTGACTGAATGTAACTGTGAAGTATGTATGTGTGTGAGAATAGGTCTGGATGAGTGTGAGTGCATGTATGATTGTGTGTGTTTGAGTGTGTGAGTGTGTATGAGTGTGGGAAAGTGTGTGTCAGTGTGTTTGTAAGGGGTAAATGTGATGTTATGTGTATGCAAGTTTGTGTATAATGTGTGAATGTGTAAGCATGAATGGGTGCATGCATTTGAGTTCCTGGGAAGTGCTCGTGGAGTGCCGGTGGAGTTCGGGCAAGAAAGGAGTTCCTGTTTGAACCTACAAGTGCCTCGTGGCTGCTTGGTTATTTTGTGCCCAGCAAGACTGCGGCATTCATCTATTTATAATGCACAATATAGTGGTTTTTAGTATATTCACAGAGTTGTGCAACCACAATGATCTAATTTTAGAACATTTTCATCACACTAAGAAGAAACCTCATACCTAGGAGCAATTGTCCCTTTTCCTCCTTCTACCCTTTCCAGTCCCAATCCCAGAGAACCGCAGGTCTACTTTCTGTTTATAGATTTGCCTACTGAACATTTCACATAAAGAGATTCATACAATATGTGACCTTTTATATCTGGCATCTTTCTGTCACTGAGTATAATATTCAAGAGTTCACCCCTGTTGAGCATGCATACATTCCTTTTTATGACTGAATAATATTCCATTTTATGAATCTTCCACATTTTACTTAGCCACGTGTCAGATGATGAAAATCTGGGTTGCTTCCACTTCGGGGCCATTAATAATAATTCTGCTATGAACATTTGTCTACAAGGTTTTTTTTTTCTGGATATTTGTTTCCATTTTTCTTGAGTATATTTCTATAGAGAATTGCTAGATCATTTGAGAAATTCCCACACTAATTTCCAAAGTGGCTGCACAATTTTTACATCCCCAACAGTAATCTATGAGGTTTCCAATTTCTTCACATCCTCGCTATCACTAGCTATGGTCTGTCTTTTATTTTAGCCAGCCTGGAGGCTATGAAGTGGTATCTCGTTGTCATGTTTTGTGTGTGTGCATTTTGGGTGTTTTGAGACAGGATCTTGCCAGCTATGTTGCCCAGGCTGGTCTTGAACTCCTGGCTCAAGGGATCCTCTGGCCTACAGTAGAGTAGCTAGGACTACAGGGACACCAAGCCCAGTTCCTCATTATTTTTTTTTTGATTTGCATTTCCCTGAAGACTGTTGATATTGATTGCTTCATGTGTGTGTTGGTCATTTATATAAGACTATAGGACAGATTCATGGAGTAATGAGTATTTAGGCCAGACTAAGTTACAGAAAGGATTGAAAGTGAGAAGGGGGAAAAGCAAAACTTAAAGATATTTTGAGAAGTTTTCGCTTGGAGCAGTTTCAAGGGAGGTTCCTGTTTGGGGGGCTTTTTTTTTTCTTTTTATGTATGGGGATTGAACCCAGGGGTGCTTAACCACTGAGCCACATCCCCAGCCTGTTTTTATATTATATTTAGAGACAGGGTCTCACTGCATTGATCAGGGCCTCACTAAGTTGCTGAGGCTGGATTTTTGAACTCACTATCCTCCTGCCTCAGCCTCCTGAGCGGCTGTGATTACAGGTGTGTGTCACTGCACCTGGCTGTTTTTGGTGCTTTTTATGTAACAGAGGACACTATCGCTTCTCAGCCTTGTGACTAAGACACTAGAATCTGTTTTTATGAGAATGATCCAGTGCTCAGGGTGGCATGATGATACAAATGGAAGGGCAGGTCTAGAGCCTGGAGATGGGTTTTCTTTTGGAAGGACCGACGCCCTTTGTCCTCTGGTCCACTTGTGGATCTGGTGGTGGAAAGAGGAAAGGGGTATTTTCCAATGGATCCTGTTTTCTCAATGAATTGAAAGATGAGATCATTAACCAAGAAGCAGAGCGGATCAAGTGGGGTGTGTTTGAAAAAGGAAAAAAGAAGAAAAATAATAAAATAATTACTTGGAGAATGTTATGGTTTGGATGTGAGGTGTCCCCAAAAGCTCGTGTGTAAGACAGTGCCAGAAGGTTCAGAGGAGAAATGGTTGGGTCCTAAGAGTCTTAACCCAATCGATGAATTAAACCCCTGATAGGGATTAACTGAGTGGTAACTGGAGTGGTGGGGTGGGGCTGGAGGAGGTGGGAATTGGGGATGGGGCTTTGGGGTATCTATTAGTATTCAGCAAGTGCAGTGTCTCTCTGCTTCCTGAGCCTCATGTGAACTGCTTCCCTCTGCCACACTCTTCTGCCATGATGTTCAGCCTCACCTTGAGCCCTGAGGAATGGAGCCAGCCTCCTATGGATTAAGACCTCTGACAACTGTGAGCCCTCAAATAAACTTTTCCTCCTCTACAGTTGTTCTGGTCAGGTCTTTAAGTCACAGCAGCAAAAAAAAGCTGACTAAAACAGTAAGAAATCAAACTTCAAAGAGAACTGTAGGTTTGCCAGGGGATGCTGAATGTGCTTCGTGGTTCACGGCTGTGAATTTGTAGTGAACCCGGTCCGTTCCACTCGATTTCCTCAAAGACATTCACCTACTCAGAGGTGGGAGCAGAGAATGAGGATAACTAGACTCAGCTGGGGTGTGGCTTTACCAGGTGAGTATGTTACCAATTTTTGACCCCAAAAGCTGGCTCCTTTTCTCTCTCAGAATTGTGGAACTGAAATAGGAACTTGGGGACATAGAGAAAAAAAAAGAGTCTTAGAAGAGACACTGGAATGCAGGAAAAACCTATAAACAACTGAAATGCAAAACAAGCACCTGCATCCAGGAGCCCAGCTCCTTGCCCCCAGGAAATAGTAAGTGCAAGAAAAAAAAAAACTGTTGTGAAATTGTATAACCCCGCCCTGACTCAACCTCCAGTTCAGCCCCTAGCTATTAACCCTCTGTAAATATTAAAATCCCAGAGCAAGGCATGGCTTCTCACTCGACAAAGCCCACATTCTCCCCCGAATGTGACTCCTTGTTTTCTTAAATAAAGTTGTGCCTCAATATCTAATGTGCGCCAAAATTCGTTTCCATCTGGAAAAGGACCCAGTTATCATACTGGATTGAAGTCCCCCTCTCTGAGACCTCCTAGAACCCTCTTCCGTGGCAGAACCAACAGCAAGTTGGAGCACTGACTGAGCAATGGAGACTTTCTTGGCAAATCAACTTCTCGCCTTTGGGAGTTAGGAGGTTATAGATGTAGGATAAAAGAAATAAGGGATAAGGAGAAGCAGGCGAACAAAAGAGAGATGCGCATATCTTATCATAATGAAGTTAGAGGTTAGGAACCTCTGGAAGTCCAAGCGTCGGGGCCATTCCTTATCAGTCATTGCCAAACTTCTGGTCACATTTCCCAGACCTCTAAATCCTTTCGTCTCTCCTCTGGAATTTCTGCACTACAACCAGCCAATTCTGGAACACGTACCCTCATTTCTGTCTTCTGAAGGCCCAGTTTCCGACAGTTCTGGATGGGGTCCTCTGAGAGTCACTTCTGGCAGGTGTCTTAGATTCAACCAGTATTAGCCAGCCCATCTGAAGAGGAACTTCAGGACTCCTGTCCTCCAGGACAAGCAAGCTTAGGGTGTGGTAGAAATTCAGCGAGGCCACCCAGGCAGAACAGGATCACAGGTCCAACAGAAAAGGAGCTGGATGGGGAGGGGGGAGTAATAACCCCAAGGACCAAGGCCATGGCTCTCAGCCAGCAGCATAACCTAGAAACTTGTTGGACATGTCATTTGGCAGCCCCTCCTAAAACAAAGATGTGGGTTTGACGGGATTTACTATAAAGAACTTTGGTAACATTTTAACATAACATTTATCATGTTCTGGTTTGGATATGAGGTGTCCTCCAAAGCTCCTGTGTTAATACAGGAATGTTCAGTGGTGAAATGATTAGATCATGAGATTTGTAACCTAATCAGTGGATTAATCCATTTGCTGGATTAAGATTTGGGATTACTGAGCGGTAACTGTAGGCAAGTGGAGCGTGGCTGGAGAAGGTGGGTCCCCGAGTGCTATCTTCTCTGTCCTGCTTCCCGGCTGTAATGAGCTGAGCAGTTTTTCTCTTAGACACCCTTCCACCACAATGTTCTACTCCATGTTAAGCCCAGCTGATGAAATTGGCTGACAATGTACTGAGATCGCTGAAATCATGAGCCAAAATAAACTTTTCCTCTAAGTTGTTCTTGTCAGGTATTTAGGTCAAGGCTATGAAAAGCTATCACAGAGCTCTAGAGGAAAGTGGGTAAGAGTTGCCTCTAGGGTCCTAAACCCTCTCCACTGAGCACTGATAACAGCGCCTCCTATAGCTGGGAACTGGCATGACGTCACTTCTCCCACATTCCACTGAGGGGAGTCACAAACCCCAGATCCAAGGGAAAGGAACTACTGAAAATGTGAATGCAATCAACATTATATACCATTGTGTAGTTAATGATTTTTCTGTACTGCTACAAAATAGACTTCTATATTTTCTTTTAAAAGCTGTTTATTTTGCTTTTCACATTTATAGCCATTCATCTAGAATTGATGTTTGTGACTGATATGGAGTAGGAGTCAATATTGACTTTTTCCCATGAGGATGCCCAGTGAGTTAATAAGATCACCTTTTACCGTCAAAATACAGTACCACCCTTGTCATAAACAAAATACCTATTTTTGTTTTTTTGTTTTGTTATTTTTGTTTTTTAATTTATTTCTGGATTTTTAATTCTGTTCTATTGGCATATTTGCCTGTGCTTGCTTATATTTATGTAATAAGCCTTGATAACCAATAATATAAATCTTTCAATTGTGTTATTTTTCTCATAAGATTTTATTAGCTTTTTAAAAACATGAAGACATTAAAATATAAAAGGTAATAAAGGAATAGTAAGATTGGCATAGAAGGAAAAAAGATTGAATAAAGTTCTAATCCCCGTTATCTCAGAATGTGACCTTATTTAGAAATAGGTTCTGCAGATGTAACTGAGCACCCTGTTCCAATATAAGAAGAGAAGGAGACAAAGACAGGGGACCACCGTGTGACAAAGGGGCAGAGACTGGAGTGATGCAGCTATAAGCCAAGGAATGCCAAAGACTGACACTGTTATCGGAAGCTGGGAGAAGCCAGGACAGGTTCCCCTCTCCAGGCTTCAGAGGGAGCTGGGCCCTGTTGACACTTGACTTCAGACCTCCAGCCTCCAGAACTGAGAGGTAATGATTCTATTGTTTTCAGTCACTGGGTTTGTGGAATCTTGTTATAGTAGTCCAGAAAACTAACACAAAGATGTTATAACAATTTTACTTCAAAAACAAAATGAGAATTTCAACGAAATGGCCAGATTTCTAGTACTACACAACTTACAAAATCAACATAAAACGAAATTGAAAATTTGGAAGATCCTTTATCTATTAAAGAAATTGAATCAGTAATTACAAAAAAAAAAAAACTACGAAGAAGACTAGACTTAGATGATTTCACCAATGAATTTTACCAAATTGTAAGAGATCTTCCGTCGTAAATTGTAAGTAATGAGGAGAACCGTTCAAGGCTAGGGTTAGGTGTTACAATATCCCATTCGAAAATGATGAGGATTTACATTCTTTTAGGGGAAACAAAGATGGTAAAGAGATGATAGATACAGCAGATAATAGAAAAGGAAGAATTAATAGGACTTGCAGATGTTTGAGACATGAGAGAAAAGACGGCATGATTCCTGAATTGTAACATTCACTAAAACAGGACCCACAGAAAGTACACCTTGAAGGAGGGGTTGATAGTGGATTAAAACTGGACATGCTGAGTTTGAGGGGGACCTTCCAGGGGGCTGTTAGGCAGGCACTGAATATGTGATTCAGGAGTTCAGTCTAGATTTGGGATAAACATTTCACAGTTAGGACCCACTGAGTAGTCTTTGAAGCTTAGAATAGACGAGATTACCCTCCCGTCCAAAATCAAAGAGGAGAGAATCAAGGATAGACCCTAAGGAATATGAAAACCTAAGGGTTATCTACCAGGAAGCTATTGTAAATAGGAAACTAAAAAATAAAACAAACAAACAAAAAATAAACAAACTCTATCCACCTAACTTAAATGATGAAGGAAGTTGATTTCACATACACCAGTGGTCTCAAGGTAGGGGGGTTTTAGGGTTGATTTACAGATCACAAGGACCCTGTATTAGTTTCCTAGGGCTTCCATAGCAAATTCCCACAAACTGGATGACTTAAAACAACAGAACTTATGATATTTCTGCCTTGACCTACTGATTAGCTGGGACTACAGGTGTGCACCTGGCATTTGATATCTCCTTTAGATTCAGAGAAACCTTCCCAAGAACTTCTTATAAAGCAGACTTTCTCTCATTTATCATTAGCAAAAATTTACCACATATCCATGCCTGATCACAGGGAAAGGGAAGAAGGTCACTCATCCTGATTGGCTTAAATCAGAGATTCTCAAATCTGAACAGGCTCCAGAGTCACTCAGAGGCTCATCGAGACACAGGTCAGACTGGGGTGTAGTTCAGTAGTAGAGTGCTTGCCTAGCTGGCTCAATTCCAGCACCATACAAAGCAAAACAAATCCACAAAACAAAATAAAATTCCATTTATTGCAGGGCTCCATCCCCCAAATTTCCAATTCAGTAGCTCTGGAGTGAGGCCTGAGAATTTGAATTTCTTCTTTTTTCTTCAAGTTTTATTTTATTTTTAATTGATACATAATGATTTCATGTGTTTATGGAGCATAATGTTTGTGTTTTCTTGATACATGTATACATTGTGTTACAATCACATCAACATAATTAGTATGTCTGTCACCTGAAACACTTTTCAGATCCTTACAAAGAACCTTCAAAATCCTCTCTTCTAGCTCTTTAGAAATATACAGTGCAACTGGGCACAGTGGCACATGCCTGTAATCCCAGCAACTCGGGAAGCTGAGATAGGAAAATTTCAAGTTCAAAGCCAGCCTCAGCAATTTAGTGAGACCCTGTCTTTAAATAAAAACTTAAAAAAGCAGTGCTGAGAATTTGGCTCAGTGGTTAAGCACTCCTGGGTTCAATCCCTAGTACAAAAAAAAAAAGAAATATACACCATATCACTGTTAACTATAGTCACCTATTGTGCAATAGAATACCTGAACTTTTCCCTCCTAACTGCCACTTTGCACCTGTTAACCAACCTCTCCCCATTCTCCCTTGCCCTCCCTTCCCAACCTCTGGTAACCACGATTCTACTCTCTACTTCTGTGAGATCAACAATTTTATCTTCCACACCTGAGTAAGATCATGAGCTATTTGTCTTTCTGTGTCTGGCTTGTTTTACCTAACATAATGTCCCCTAGGCTGGTCTAGAATTTGAATTTTTAACAAGTTTCCAAATGAGGAGAATGTTGTGGATCTTGGACCACACTCTGAGAACCAGTGGTTTAACCAACCAAGATTCATCTCAGAGCACTGGGCTGGACTCTTGGGAAATGCATTGCTATCAAAAAGAGGATGCTGGACCAAAATCAGAATTCCATCAGAAAGAAGAAAGGGGAGAAAACTGTTGGGTAGGCACTAGTAGAGTCCACTCTGCTATAGAGTAGACGAAGAATGGCCAAGAGGAGAGAGAGGGAGGTGTCCACAAGTCAAGAAGAAAGTCAGAATGTAGTGGTGTAGGGGAGTCCTGCAGAGGAGACTCAGGAAAGTGTGGTCAACACTGTTGATATCACAGAGCCAGGAAGGTGACCCTGGAAGAGTGCCCATTGGATTGGACAACTAGAAGGGCTTTACTGATCTTAGCAAGGGCAGTCTTACTTTAAAAATAAGATATGAGGACAATTTTACAAAAATACAAAGTTATTCATCACTATCTGCTACTGACGCCAAGTGCTAGAACTAATTCTCAGAGCTGGAACTGGCTTTCCTGGAATCCAGGTGACAAGATGAATAAGAGAAGCAATGGGGCTTTTATCTACTGGTGAACTCAAATGAGTTTGCTTAGACAGAACTTGGCTTCAAACAAAACCACCTCCTGAGTTCTGAGTCACCGACAAGAGGTCACAAGGGTGAGGAAAGGTTTGTACATCCTCATCTATTTGCAGGTCCACATACCCATCCCCACATCTGTTCAGTCATGTCCACTTACCCATCTGTCCCATTGCCTCCTCTCTGTTTGTTGTCTGACTGCACAAATATACACAGATCTCCACGGACAACTCAGGGTTCTGCCTCTTGCTACTGGAACACCTCTCTTGGCCTCCATTTTCACATCTGTGAATTAGAGATTGTAATGGTACTTCACAGAGTTGTGAGTATTAAGTGAAACCACAAATATAAATAACAATGTGTATGTAAGATAATTTATTATGGCTACGCACTCATTGCACTTTTTTTTCACCACTAATTACAGATTGATTTCCAAATGTTGGATGAGTATAATTTTAAAACTATATTTAGAGATATTGACGTATATCCTTCAAAATATGCCTACACCTAGAAATATATGCCTTTGCTTCCAGCATTGCCTAGAAACATTTACACATCTAGTCTTCCGTCTTTCCTTCCTTTAACCCCACCCCTCTCTCTTTTGCACGTGGTAACTGGGGATTGAACCCAGGGGCACTCTACCACTAAGCTTCATCCCAGCCCTTTAAAAAAAAAAAAAATTGAGACAGGGTTTTACTAAGTTGCCCAGGCTGGCCTCCTATGTCAGCCTCCTGAGTGGCTAGGATTGCAGGCATGTGCCCCCACACGGGCCCAGCTTGCACCATGTGTCTTTCTAGTAGCTATCTCCGTAAACAGTATTTAAACACAGCGACTCCATCAGTGATATTCATGCAAACAACTTCCCTTCCGTATGTAAATAAGAGGCTCACTATTCCAGGTCCTCTGAGAATCAGATGCCAAGAGGAGATTAAATATACAAGGATTTCATTAGGGGACATGCCTAATTAAAGGGAAATGAAACTGGACGCAGCAGTGCATGCTTGTAATCCCAGCAGCTCGGAAGGCGGAGGCAGGAGGATCTCAAGTTCAAAGCCAGCCTCAGCAACTTAGTGAGGCCCTGTCTCAAAATAAAAAAGACAAAAAGGGCTGGGGATGTGGCTCAGTGGTTCAGCACCCCTGGGTTCAATCCCCAGCACAAATAGATAGATAGATAGATAGATAGATAGATAGATAGATAGATAGATAGATAGATAGGGAAAGAGTTTTGGAGAGCTAAATGAGCAGTTTGACCGCAATTAAAGGCTGATGTGAGTGAAGGGGGTCAGGAAGGAAGGTGTGTGTGTGGCGGAGGGACTTCCTAGACTGCTGTGCAGCTTAAGGAAGGTTTGGTAAGGTTATTGGAATCCTCCAGCTGATCAGCCATCAAAGGAGTCCCCGTCTCCCAGTAAGTGGCCTTTCTTAGCACCCTCGCCCTCTCGCTACTCAGTTGGTGCAAAGGCTGCCATGGATTTCAGAAGAGCTCTGCAATCCTTGGTCAGTTAGGCTGGTTGAAGTTGGGGGTCCAGGGAAGGCACATTCCTCCTGGCCAGCATAGGAGGTATCCTCTATTTTTGCATTTGATCCAAACACTACAGATTAAATAATAAAAAATCAGTTCAATCTCAGAGAATTTCCTTGAGGACCAGATTGTCTGTGTGGTCCTCTCTGCCATTGTGACTGTTTTAGATGCTGAGATTGTCCCTGAGACTGGTATCTTAGCCAGGACAGTGGTTGCCCCTGAGCTTAGCAGGCAGCCCAGGTTAAGCCTATTTCTGCTGCTCACTGGCTACTTTCAGGGAAGACTCCCTTACTCGGTCTGCCAGGACCCAAGTTCAGGCACAGGGTGAAGGGGAAGCACCTGCTCTGGGATTTCCCACCATGTCTCCCTCTCCCAGGGTCCATGACCTCCTTCATGGCAGGGCTGCTGGTTCAGCCCTGATTAGAGGACAAGGGATTGACAACGGTCAACCAGATCCGTGGCTTTGGTGAATCACCCTGTGCTCCAAAATTGAGTTGCACTGAAGGAATCATAGGGAGCCACAGTGGTCCAAGCCCAGTACTGTACAGATGAAAGTCTTATTTATGTGAAAGATATATCTGCAGAGGGAGCCATAAACTGCAAAGCAAAGTATGAAGGTTTGCAGCAAATGCTGTAAAGTTTTATATTCCCGAAAACTAGGGATAAAAGATATAATCATTTAAAGCAAAGTGGATAAAAGGGGCTTCCTCATGATTGTAAAACAGCCTTATAATAGTTAATTGCTAGTTTCTTATTACAACAGAGAGAGTCAAAATAGCCTTTAAAATGCCCAACTTTGGAAAGTAAGAGGAGAAACGAGGCCGGGTGGGAGTGACCTGTTAGAAAGATTTGAATCATGTTTCCAAGCATTCTCAGAAGAGGGATTGCTGTCATTCCTATGACCTGTCATTAGCTGGTTTTGGCTGGCTGCCGCCCAAGTCTGTCCCACATGTTTCTACCCAACCCACCATCGGGATGAGTAGATGAGACGCTTTAGCTCCCTGGTCTGTAGCATCTGCACGGTGAAAGCATGCAAGATCATCCTCAGCCCATACATTCCAACTCTCTGTCACCATGATTCCCTGGGTGTCCATATTCCAAGCACTGTGCTAGGAGGGTGGATAGGAAGAAGGTGAGAAGATTAGGTGCTATGGTTTAGATATGAGGTGTCCCCCAAAATATCATAAGTGACACAATGCAAGAATGTCAGAGGTAAAATGTTTGGGTTATAAGAGTCTTAACCTAATCAGTGGATTAATCCACCAATATGGATTAAGTGGGTGGCAACTGTAGGCAGGTAGGTGTGGCTGGTGGAGGTAGGTCACTGGGGGCATATCTTTGGGATTTATATTTTGTCGCTAGTGAGCAAGCCCTCTCTCTCTGCTTCTTGGTGCCATGTCCTGAGCTCCTTTCCTCTGCCAGATGTTTCTGCCATGATGTTCTGCCTCACCTTGCCCAGAACAATGGACTCAGCCATCTATGGACTGAGTTTTACGAAACTGTGAGCCCCAAATCAACTTTTCCTCCTTTAAGTTGTTCTTGTCAGGTCTTTTGGTCATGGTAACAAAAAAAAGTTGACTAAGACAGTAGGGAATCCATGGAGTAGGTCATAGAGCAGAAGATGTGTGACTATGATGGGTACCTAAAGAAGGAGACCCTAAGGCTTCACAGAGGAGACGAAATCTGCATTGGATCTTATAGGCTGAATAGCACAACTCCAGGGGAGTCATTGACATCAAAGTCCCTGTGAACAGTGCCCCCAGGACTGTGCAGTACAGTAGCCCTGTAAAGCTGGGGTCCCAGATGCATGCTGGGGATGGTGAGCCTGACCCACACCCCTGCGTACATCACAGGAGGTCTTCAGGAGAGGAATTCTTAACTCACCCTCATTTGTCATCATCTTTGACATCAGGTCCTTGGGGGGCTGCCACTTAGACATGGCCTCACCCTAGGAAGATTTCTATTCTGCTCTCAAATTCTTGGAAACCCCCAAAAGCTTTCAGGAAGCTCAGGAGAAACAAAAATCCATTTTCCCCTTTAGGAAAAAAATCCATTTTCTCTGTACTCTGCAAGGGGAGGTCATGAATTTCTTCTCTATAAAAAGGAATATTAATGGAAAATGGTCAATGGAAAAAAGAGGATGGCTTATCTAGAGATTCCTTGTCAACTATCAGCCCATGGGGCATGTCCCCTCTGCTTGCAGCATCCCCTCCACACTGGTCTCCCCCCACCATCCCACATGTAAGGTCATCTCCTGAGTGTGAAGGGAGGTGCCAGAACCTCTTCCTTCTGCTGATGGCGGTGGGGTGACCCCTCAGCCACCTAGCACTGCTACTTCCTGCTCCAGAATCAGTCCATCCTTCTTCCTTGAGGAGGAGAAGGAGAGGCCAAGCCAGGTCTCCTCATAGCTCTGCTGAGACACATGGCCTTTGACCTGCGACCTCACAGGAAATTCTCCTGACCTCTGAGGTGAACCTCAAGATGAAGACCTGACCCCACCCTGGACAAAGGGCTGGACTGAGGCCTCCCTTCCCCCAGTCTGAGCTCTCTTGCCAGGTCGGAAAATCTGGAGCCTGGGCTTGGGTCACAGATCTCAGCCGCCAAAGGAGCCAGAGGGACCCTGGGGAGGTAGGGTAACCATATACCCTGTTTGCTGGGACAGCCCCACTTTATGGCCGCTCATCTGTGTGCAATTATTACTAGCACCTCTATTCCCAGGACAGAAATGCTCCAGGTCGGATGATAAGTTTTATGGTCATCATAACAGAAAAGGGACTCCAGGGAGCCCACACTATCATCCCTTCATGAATTCAGCTGGTCTAGAGCCTCGCCCTGTGCCAGGCACAATGTCCAGCTCTTTTGCAGTACGGGGAATCCAATGAGGTCCCTGCTGAGGGAGCTCACGCTCTGGACAGACACAACCTCAGACTGTCTACAGTATGATGTGGAAGTTCCAGGAAAAAGAGATTTGTTCTCTTAAAAATTCAGAGAAGGTTCACAGAGGAAGTGATTTTGGGCCTCCTCAAGGCCACCTGGCCTCCTCAAGGCGACCCTACCCCATGCCCTTTGGGCTGCCCAAATCTCTTTCCTGCCTCTATTCTCTGCTCCCCACCCTGACTCTCAGTGGTGGGGAGGATTTCAGATATCTTCTCCCCTCTGCCTGGTCCTCAATCTCTTTTCTCTATCACAGGTCACTCGACTGGTTTACTAAATGCAAAGCATGATCCAGGTGTCAGAACTGTGCAAGTGGTGGATAGGATGAGAAATACCTGCCTTCAGCCATTTACAGGCTGGGAGCCAGGATAAAGTGCTAAATGAATCACAGTAAATGCATGGATCACAATTATTATTAGGGTAAGGGAGTCAAGGAGGGCATCAAAGGAGTGTGTACCTGGTGAGCCTGCACCAGGAAATGTTCTACCACCTTAGAAAACTTCTTAGAGTGACCTATCATGGGAACTGTAAGCCCAATGACAAAGATACAAAGCAGATAAATTTGAGGTTCATTTGTAAGGACCAGAAAAATGGATCCTGGGGTGGAAAGGGCAGGGAGTGGATATGTCGACCAAGAGGATAGATTGGAGCACAGAGCAGGAGCTTGGTCCCCTGATGGAGTGTCACATAGGTAGAAAGGTGGGATTCCTTGGATCTGGAGCTGGGAAGGTCCTGTCAAGGATACCTCCCATCTCCTACTTCCATGTACAGCCCTGCACTAGGAAGATGGATCTGAAGGGGCTGTGTGGTGTCTAAGATTTCTAGGGAAATGACTCTACACCCCATTCTAACACCTTTTACCTCAAGAAGCCCTTACCAATGTCTAAACACTTCTTCCCCCAGAAGGATAAGTGATCCTGGGAGACGGAGGAGGCAATGGAAAGACAGGCTGCCTTGAGCCTGGTCCCCTGCCTCCTATCAGGCTGGGGTCCTAGACTGATTGCTTCATGATTCTACTTTCGTGTTCCACATAGCTCAATATTCATCAGCATAAGCTGTTGCACATATTAGTATTGCCTAATAGAAAGTATTATTTATTTACAGGATTAGTTCAGTGGGTCTGTGATGGACCACACCACAACTTGCTGTGTTGGATACATTTAAGTGTATGCATAAGAGCAATAATGGAAACACAGTTAAAATTTATCAGTAATTTACTTTGTGCCTGACTCTTTACTTGCATTGACTCTCTCAATCCTCAAAACAATCCTAAAAGGCAGGTGTTGTTATTATGTTGATTTTACAGATGAGGAAACTGAGGCACACAGAAGCTAAGCAACTTGCTCAAGATCTCTCACATTAGTGGACAGAATAATGCCTCTGTCAAAGATGCCCACCTCTTGGCCTCCAGAAGTTGTGAGTATGTCATGCTACAAGGTAAAAGAGACTTGGCAGATGTGATGAACTGAAGGATCAGGAGAGGAGGTGATGAGCTGAGATGATCCAGGTTATTATCACAGAGATCTGTATAAAGGAAAGAGGGGCCAGGAGAGCCAGAGAATATGTGAAGGCAGAGGAAAGAGCTGAAGATATCTCACTCCTGACTTTGAAGACAGGAAGGGTCCATGAGCCAAGGAAAGAAGGTGACCTCTAGAATCTGCAAAAGACAGGGGGAAGGATTCTCTACTAGAGCTTCCTGAAAGAGCACAGTCTTGCTTGTCCATTGCGGACTTCTGACCTCCAGAACTATACCATAGCAAACTTGTGTTTTATATTGGTGATTTTTTGTAGCTGGAGTAGGAAATCCACAGATGGCACATTGACAGCAGCAAGTTTACAGACATTTTCCCAGATGGGTAAAGAAATCATGTCATTAAAACTATCTGGGACCAGCACCATACCTTCAGTCCTTTCCCTGAGCTCCTGATAAGTGTGGTTCTCCCAGACACCTGCCTTTCCTCTTCAACCACTGACCCCACCTTCCCTTGCTCCTACTCTCAGCACCTCCCTCTGACCTTACTTTTCTTAGGAACACAGAGAAGCCTCTCAGGGCCTTAGAGACATGGTCAGAAGAGACAGACAGAACCCCCCATGGGCTTGTTACACATGTGAGCATGGGGTTAAACAGCCTTCGTCACCATCATCAGCAGTATCTTCATCACACAAACAGAAAGAGAAAAAGCTAGAACAACCAGTGTATGGCCACTGTGCTGTCCAGGCCTGAGCATGTATGCAGCAGGCTCAGGTGCCAGCGATCAGAGTGGACACGGGCATGTGACAGGGAGGAGGTAGCAGGGCCACCTTTGCCAGAGCTTAAGAGAAGGATACAAAGCAATCTGGAACATCATTATTAGTGCTGGCCCGAAGGAAAAGTCTGTCTTAAAGGAAAGAGATTCCAGAGGCTGCTGGAGAGGGATGCAGGCCTTTATTTGGGAAGGGTAACAGGGAAGAGGGCAATAAAATGTTTGGTACAGGCTCTTCCATAGAACTTCTGGACTTTGCTGCCACCTTGTGGACATAATCTAGAAGGCAGGGCTGTGGCTGACCTTGGTGGAAGAGTGACATTTTGCTGGAGGGCTTTAGCACGGATACTTTTTTATGAGTCTTGAGTCAGGAGTTCTCCCAGGCACATGCAAGCAAATTCCTGGGATCCTATGATCCTGTTATATTCATGATGTGTCTTTCTGCCAAGTTCTCTTTGCAGACCCAGGGACACACTGGGTGGCACTGCATAGGGCAGACAACCAGAATCAGGATGGGCCCTCACAGTATCTCACACATTTTCCCCAGAGCAGGGACTCAAAAGTGGGGCTTTATAGGGAACTCTGTGCAAAGCAGTTCTGAATGTGCAGCGATGAGGGAGACAGGTAGCAATGGGAGAGAAAGGAGCACCAAGGTACAGGACACAGAAGTCTGAATTCAGCCTGGTGGGGACAGGAGCCTTAACCCCTAAAATGGGGAGAAGGAGAAAGGCCTCTGGTCCTCTGTCTCCTAGGAGCAGTTCTCACCCACTCAGAACATGATATGAGGGTTCAGGAAGGACTCACAGGTCACTAGACTGTACCCCACCTGTGATCTCCCCAGGCTTCTCTAACTAGAGCAAGGTGCCCCCAGCCCAACACACACCTGTGAGTCAAGCACAGGCATGATCCCCATTCTACAGATGAGAAGTTGAAGCACAGGAGGAAACATGCCAGTCAGAGGCTGACAGCTGACCTGTAATGGGCCAAGTTCACACTTGGGGTCTCCCACTCTACACCGCACTCCTATACTCCTATATTGTCCCCAATATGTATGTTTCAGAAAGGAATGGGAGTGGGCAGGCCTCAGGGGCCCTAGCTCTGGGCTCCTCCCTCAGAGCTCTGATAGAAGTCCAGGCAGACTTTCTCTTCTCTCTGGTCTGCCCTTCCCAAGCTAGAGAAATAAAGGTCTCTCTTCAAAGGCTTCTAGGGGACAAGATTCCATCCTTCCCTTTCAAGTTCCCAATCTGGTTTGTGTCTGGAATGGCATTACCAGAAAGTTCCATAGTCTAACCTCCACTCCTCCAGATAGAAGAGAGAGAGGATGTGGAACAGGCTTCTATTTCAGGGAGGGATGTTCTTGGTCCCTAAAACCAGGGTTTAATTCTCTAACCATGACAGTCAGGACTGGCCAATCAGAGGCCTCAATGGGATAGCTTAAATTATAGAGAACCAAGTTGGTGGTGGGGGGGACCCACCACCAACAAAACAACTCCCAACACTAAAACTCCCAACACTGCAGCTGATCACTAATTATCTGCTGTTTGTGTGCATTGGTGGGGCTCCCTCGACCTCTTACTGGTCAGGGTGCGCAGTGTGGCCCAGCCAACGAGATGGTGTCAAGTCAGGGCATGGACTAGACCCTTCCCGACTTCGTCCTCCCCCCTCCCTTCCACCCCTCCACTCTCCTCCAATCAAGGGAGGAGCTGCCCTCTCTTGCCCACCACCCCTCCCCAAGCACTCAGGAGGGGGAGAGAGGGAGCGATTAGCATGGGGCATTGTCCCCGGATAATGGGCCCCAGCTGCCTCATGAAAGAGGAGACAAAGCGCCTGGCGGCTCCACACGCATTATCCCCTCGTTAAATCTCTGTTATTAGATTAGATTCAAAATGTATTGATTCAGAGGCTGGGGGGCGGTGGGGGAAGGAGGAGAATCTGGCTTCTGAATGCTGAACCACATTTCCCCTCCTTCACCCAGCCAGGAAACTTTTTCTCCTCCATGTTCTCTCCAAGAAATCTTCCCTAATAAGCCGCTATCCACCCTCCCCCTGCCCTAGCTCAGCCATGCTGCTGGTCTCTCCTGAACGTCCTTGCAGTGCCCACTCCTGGGAGGGGACCCTTGAGACCCTTGGGCCTAGGTTGCCAGCTTTCGGGAGCAAGGCTACTTTCCTGCTTCCGGGGTGGTGGCAGCAGGCTCCAGGGCTGTCAGCAGCACCAGGCAGGAGCTCACAGAGGGCTGGAGGGTTCCTGCTGGACACACTGGCCTCTGGGGGAATCTTTTTAGTATACATGAGGGTTTTGGAAAGCAGGGTGGATGAGAAAAGGAGATGAAAACTGGGAGTATTTTGGAAGTGAATGGAGCTGCACAGAGAAGTGGAGATGAGAGAGAACTACACTTATAAAGATGTGAGTGCTTCAGATTTTCTCTCTCCACCTAGGACAGAATGAGAGGCAACTAGCCCAAGTGATCAGAGGTGGGAGGAAGCAGGTTTCAGGAGGTACACCAAGCAGAAGGGAAATTCCTAGTGTTTCATTCAGCTAACAAAGCCAAGGTCTCCTTGGGAGAAGACCAAGATCCGTATTGATGGGCAGGAATCAGTTCACGGGGGCTCTTCTGGCCCTGGGCCTCAGTTTCCCATCCCTGGGCAGCACTGCCCAGATGCCAGATCGATGAGTTGATTGGATGTGGCTAGTGGAGCAGAAGATGTTACAGGAGGCAGCTCGTTCTCCAAGTGGTTAATTGGTTGCCTCCATGCTGGGCTCTGTCGCCCCATTGATTGTGGGTGAAGGGTGAGGAGGGGGAGATGGAGAATCGATAGGTTGATTAGTGTCTCACTAGCTCTCTGGTTGGACACTTTGTCAATAGCCACACACTTACTGGCCAGTGGTGCATTGACAGTACCAGACTGTCCGCCTCTCTATCCCTGTGGCCTGAGACATGAGGATCACCAAACAGCATAACTGGCCCAAGCAAGTCCTGGTGGAGTGGGGCAGCTTTTGATTCTAAGACCAGGCTTCCCTGGATGGGCTTCAGAGCCATCCTGAGTGGGGAGAGATGAACAGTCCCCATCAGTAGCCCAGTCTTGCTCAGTCAGAGGTAACAGGGTTGAGTGAGGACCAGTTCCCAGTGCCACAATCTCCTGCTCTATGCTGAAAGACCCCGAGTTCTACCCATCCACAAAACAAAAATAAATCTAAACTCTGAGTAATCTCAAAAGCAGATATGTTGGGTGAGGGTAGCAGATGAGACCTCCCACATTGCCAGTTCATCTTAGGATCAAATCGCCAGTCAGTATTTAATGAGTTCTTTCTGAATGCTGGGGGCTGGGGTGAGAAGAAGCGGAGGGAAGCTAAACCAGATAACCCCCTCCCTCAGCCTCTAGGCTGTTTTAGACATGGAGAACTCAGGCGTCCACAGTTATGTCCTCTACTTAGCCTCTAGTATGATTTATCACCTACTTGCAAAGTTTGGGGTTAGGGGGATGTATTACTTCAGGTGTCCCACCCTGAGCCTTTTATAAGGCTGGCCTGGAACAATGGGGAAGACAGTGGAAATGTCAGAATTCATCCCAGGTATTTCTTTTGGGTCCTTTCCTTTTAACTCCTCTCCATCATAGTTTCTCTGACAGAGAGCTCAGGACAGACGAGAGGGTAAATTTACAGTATTTCTGAGCCCTGGGAGAGGCAGAGAAAGTATTCTCCATACACTGCATACACTAAGACAGGTCACTGTTGGTAGAGTCTAGCATTCCTCTTCTCTGAAAGCTTGTTAGGTGGATGGAGTTATGGAGATAGGGTACTTCTTGGCATGTTTTAAACCCTGATGTCTGGAAGAGGGGGCCAGGATATGAGGAGTCAGACCAAAGACCATTGTTACCAACTCTGCTTCCCTCATGGTCCTGCGTTCTGCTGGACGTGCCAGGGAAGGCTGCTGAGAGTTCCCAAAGGAGATAGGTAAACCCAGGCCTTGGCTTTCTTGCTGTTTTCTAAGTACAAAAACCAATTGGTGCTGACCATGGTGCTGAAGTTCTTGTCTCCATTGCAGGATCCTCTTTCTGAGAGAGAGCTTGCTCCCAGCTTCACTGAGAGACCATGGGCCAAAATAATAAGAAGAACGTGTGGTCTCTTTCAGCACCTCACAGCCACAAAACTGATCTTCCCTTCTTCCCTCTCCATTGCTAAGTGTTCACAGTCCTGACCTTCACACCATCAATCCCACCCCCTATTGTTTCATATTCATAGTAGCTACCATTTCACCCTCCAGTACCCTCATCCAGAAAGCATCAAACAACTAAAACTACAACTAATTCCAGAACCCCATTCCTACTAGTAACTTTAAACCTCTTCTTCCACTCATCCAATCTTTCCCCAAAGCTGTTAACAATGGTCAAGAAGAGAGTTTAAGGGTTTACAGCATTTTATTCCTCCCCCCCCACTAGCTGCTGGAGCATGAATATTAGGGAAGTGGCCACAGGTGACAATGAAGAAGGAGACATTAGAGCAGGATTATCAGGCCCCGGTAGCAGAGAGTTAATTTTGCCTTCAAACTAAAAACAAGGTTGGCGAAAATAAGCAGAATTCTAGGGAAGTGCCAAAGGGAAACTGAGACTTGAGGCCTAGATAAGGAGAGTGAAGTTATGGAATGCGTGGGTCTCTCCTAATCTAAGATAGCAGGATGTAAAGCCATAACAGGCAGCTGTGGATAGGGGTTCGCTGTAAGGATCTTAAACACTAAATTTTGGGGCAAAGAGTTCAGACCATAGTTCAGGATAGCTTAGATGAACTGGCATTGGAAATGGGGTATGGGACTGCATCTGTGTCTTGGGAATGTCCCTGACATCCTCTGGGCCCTGAAGGAACTAAGTGGAAATCCTATGTCCCCATCTTAATCAGCCCTGTACCCCTTACCCTGCTGGGCTGTGCCCACTCAAGAATAATGCCAGATGGACCAGAGTGTGACCAGGGTGATGCTATAGGCCAGCACTGCCAGAAGGTAGATGCGGAAGAGCAGCTTGTCCAGCACAGAGCCCACCCGCAGCCAGTCCCGGGCCACCTCGCGGATCTCATCCCTCTTCTCCAGGTAGTGTCGGATGGAGGACAGCTCTTGCAGCAGCCCACGCACTGCCAGTGAGGCTTCCCGTGGTGGTGGGGGAGGGCCGCCTCTGCCCCTCAGGGTCTTCTCCAAGTCCTGGGGTCCTCCCAAATGGCTACAGTGGTTTCCCATGGCTGGAAGAAGGACAAAGAATTGGCGGAAGAGAGGACTGTTGGATGGTCCAAATACTGTCCCTTATCTTTCTACAGCCTGTGGAAATTTTTCTATGAACAATTTTAGATACAAAAAGTATTGAGAATAACTTACACATCTGCATACTCACCATCCAACTTAAACAAATTTTTAAAAACCAACATGATGGAGGATTCCTGTACTTCCTCCTCAGTCACATTCTGTACCCCTTTCTCAAGTCACCAGTTTCATGGAATCAGTGTTTATCCTTCCTGTGCATTTTTTAAAAACATCCTGTGGGTTTTCCTCAGCAATCTGACATCCATTATTTCATTTGAACCTCACAGCATCCCCATGAGAGAGGCAGAGTAAGAGTGATTACTATCCCTGCTTTTCTATGACAATGCCGAGCTCAGAGAAGTTAAGTGATTAATGCAACTGGAGCATCATTTAATGGTAAGACCACTAAGGCCAGGTGCCTGGACTCCCAATCCACTGCTCTCTCTCTGCTTCATTATATTACCTAAGAAGGGAGTGGCTAGCAGGAGTCCCTGTCCTCCTCTCCATGACTCCATGTCCTTCTGGACTAGCAAATGCAAACTTAACAGATAACTACCTTAACCAAGGGAAGTTGAGCATTAGGCTGGTGGGCTAGTTCACCAGCTCATGATGAAATAGTGTTGGATACACTACAAGTCTCACATAGAAGGCTTGAACACAGGAAGAAGGATGAATAGGAGCTGAGCAGAGAGAGCCCGGGCTCTGTGATAGAGAAGGAACTATTTAGCCTCTCCATGCCTCTGTTAACTCACTCAATCCTACTGGGTCATCCTGAGTATTACTCGGGATAATGTGCACAGAGCGCTTCATATATTCTTGGCACAGAGTGCTCAGCAAGTCAACCAACCAAACACTACCATCACCAACAACAAACAGCAGCTACAACAGGTCCTCAGGAGGTGGTCCTCAGGAGGTGTGAGCTCCATGTTTAGTGTCTTTCTACTTCATAGATGATGGAAATTCTGAGGACCTGGCCTTTGAGCGATTTAGAATGAGAAAGTTTAGGAAGTACCAGCTTCACTATTTGACCAGATGAGGCAAGGAGGCCAATAACTACCTGCAGGGCATCCATCTGACCTTTCCTCTAGGCCCATCTTAGAGGCCATTTGCTCAGCTTCTGACATGCTCAGACTCCAGGCCTCCTACCCTCTTCATGCACACCTGAGCCAATGAGAAGTGCAAAAGTGAAGCACAAGTCCACACTGACATCTTTGCTGGCATGGTGCAGGAATGCACCTAATTCCCAGGCCTTGCCCGGGATCCTCCAGAGACTCCCTACCATGTTCCTACACCCAGTCCAGAAAAGGCCCCTCTCCTCCTTCCCTCTCACCTGAGCAGTTGTTGGTCTTGGTGGCCTGGGTGGTGGCTGGGGGCCTACAGGAGGTTGACTGCTCCCTTAGGCAAAGTAGCCAGGTGATCCTTTCCAGAACTAAGTGCTGCAGCCAGGTGGGCACAGGCTGCTGCAGGTCTTGCTTGTGCACCAGCCGCACAATGAGGATGGTCTCGGCCAAGCTTATCACCAGCAGAGCCATGCACACCACGAAGTAGACACCTATGTGCCCCAGGGCAGAGAGAAGAGACATACAGAGGAGGTGGGAGGGGGCCAGGTTCACCAGACTGAGCTCCTCTCCCAGGAGGGACCTTACCAATGAGGGGAGTGCCGATGGCAGTGGCAGGCAGCGTGTCAGACACAATGATCAGAAAAACCGAGTAGCCCAAGAGGAGTGTGATCTTGAAGGAGACCCTCTCGCCACTGTCTGGGGGCAGGTAGAAGCCCACGATGTCCATGACCATTAGAAAGATACTGGGAAGCAGCAGGCTGACTGCATAGAAGAGGGGCCGCCGGCGGATGACCACCTGGGAACAGGAGAGAAGCTTGGGAGAAGCCTGAGGCGGATGGGCTCTGCACGCAGGAGCTACCACCTCTAGCCCACACCCCCTGGCTTCCTGGAACTTCCAGCCTGGATTGCTCAATGGAGGAAATGGACAGTGTCCACATCCTGCCTGTCAATCTAGGCTTGCAACTGTTCAGGTGTGTAAGGGACAATTAGTTGAGTTTCCCTCTCTACTTCATTGAAGCTCCGGACCTTGGAGCTGGGAAAAAGGCTAGGGAAGTTTTTTCCAATATGCCTCCATAAGCCCCCCTGGTATGAAGGTCTAGTAGTTTCTGTCACCATTTTACCCACATCTGCTCCCACTCACGTAGAACTTCATTTCTGCGTAACAGTCACTGCTTTCCATAGTGAACTTCCGGAACTGAGGCAACACCCCCAGCAACTCCCACTCGCCCTGATTCATGAAGATGCTCTTGTCAGACTTCACTTTTTCTGGCAAGCGCCACAGGGAGATGTTGATGTCATTGACTGAGAGAGAAGAAAAGAGGCTAGTTATGGAATCTAGTGCTTGGAGCCTGCCAGACCCTTAGAAAGTGGCGCATGGGGCTGGCAGTAACCAGGGAACGCTGATGTCAGGTGAGTGGGACCTCATGCCTTGCTCTAACCTCCAGCCTCAGTTTTCTAAGCTGTAAAATGTGCCTTTCTCAGGCCTGCAGTGTGGGCAGAGAAAGCCTTGAGTGAAAACACAGCACAGCACGAAGAGCCATATAAGCCATTCATCAGAAAGCCCAGACAG
Source organism: Marmota marmota marmota (assembly GCF_001458135.2). Classification (NCBI taxonomy): domain Eukaryota; kingdom Metazoa; phylum Chordata; class Mammalia; order Rodentia; family Sciuridae; genus Marmota; species Marmota marmota. The sequence continues at coordinate 10,327,684 of NW_026000242.1, forward strand.
AGCCAGTCAGAATGGCAGTCATCAAGAATAGAAACAACAATAAACGCTGGAGAGGATGTGGGGAAAAGAAACACATTTATACTGTTGTGGGGTTGTAAATTAGCGCCACTTCTATGTAAATCCATATGGATGTTCTTGAAAAGACAAAGCATGGCATAAAGAAAAATAAAATTAAGTCATTTGGAAGGAAATGAATGGAATTAGAGACCACCACATTGAGCAAAATAAGTCAAACTCAGAAAGTCAAAGGTCATATGTTTTAAAGGAAAAAGAAAGGTGGAGGCAGATCCTATGAAAATCAAAGGGAGATCAGTACAGGAAAGGGACCAGGGGTGGGAAGTGAGGAGAGAGGGGAGAAGTGCTGGGAGTGATATTGGCCAAATTATATCTTTATATTTTGTGCATTAATGGACAAAAAAAAATGTGGTGTGTATATAAACAATGGAGTTTAATTCAGCCATAAAGAAAAACGAAATTGTCATTTGTAGGAAAATGAATGGAACTTGAAAACATTGTTAAGCGAAATAAGTCAAACTCAAAAGGTCAAAGATCGTATGTTTTCTCTCATATGTAGAAGCTAGAGAGAAGAAAGGAAAAGAAAGGTGGGGTAGATCTTAAGAAAATCAGAGGGAAATCAGTAGACTCGAGCAAAGAAACCAGGGAAGGGAGGTCTGGAGGGAAAGAGGAAATACTGGGGAATGATATTGGCCAAATACAACAATTTAAAAAATGTGGAAAAGAAAAAGAAAGTTCACACATAGGCCAGGTGTGGTGGTGCATGCCTGTTAACCCAGCAACTCAGGAGGCAGAGGCAGGAGATGGCAAGTTCAAGGCCAGCCTCAGCAACATAGCAAAATAAAAATTTTAAAAAAGGACTAGGAGTGTAGTTCAGTGGTAGAGCACTTGCCAAGCGCAAGGCCCTGAGTTCAATCTATAGCACCACAATACATGCATACATAAAATTATCCATTTATGAAATGAAATATAATACAGGTTTATCATCTTTGCCTTCAGAGCAACCTGTCTTTAAAGTTGAACTAGAAAAATGAGAAAACTCCTCACTTCTGGCATAGTAGTTCTACTTCTCTATATCTATACTAAAGAAAAGATATGCATATGTGCATTAGAAAGGACCAGAGTATCCACTGCAGCAAAATACAGAAAAGATCTAAATGTCCATCAATAAGAAAATGCTTAATAAATTATGATAGATCCAAATCATTCTATGGCAATTAAAATTCATGAGGATCATCTTGAACTTGCCATCTTGCAATAACATGTAAAAACATCCAGAAGCTATCACTGAGTAAAAAGAATCAAGTACTAGTATATGGTAGTATATGCAGTATTTCTGTAGATATGTATGTGTGAGTATAAACACATAGAGAAGAACCTGAAAGAATATACTTTATGAAGTTTATACTGATAAAAAATAGTTAACCTTTTAAAATACTTTTTTTAGTTGCAGGTGGACACAATACCTTTATTTTGTTTATTTGTGTGTGCTGCTGAGGATCGAACCCGGTGCCTCATATATGCAAGGAGAGTGCTCTACCACTGAGCCACAACCCCAGCCCAACAGTTAACTCTTATTGCATGGAATTTGGGGGGAAGTGTTTGAGATTGAGGGTAGAGGGCAAAGGAGATTTTGGCTTTCTCTGTAGTTTTGGGGTTTTTTTCAAGGATGTTATTTCACTGCCATAATTTAATATAATGAATAAATCGAAATAGAAACAAAGGCTGCCTTTTTGCAGTCAGTTGGATAAGGTTCATTCCCTAGCCCTCTTGGAGGCACCTGACACTCATACATTTAATAATTTGCCAGATGTCTTCCTGTGTGCCAGGCCCTGTGCTAGAAATCTAAAGGTGGGGCACAAATCATGTCCCTGCCTTCTCTACATTTGTATCTATTTCAGAAGTGGACACCAAATAAGTACTGACAGGGTCATACAGGTGGTGAGAAAAACAGGGTGTTTTACACTTGCAGGACAATGATGGGCTCCTCTGGGAGTTGGGGGGGGGAGGGTCTCCCAGGTTGCTAATACTTAGGTGGTGTTCAGAAAGTTGAGCAGAGGGGGCTGAGGATGTGGCTCAAATGGTAGCGCGCTTGCCTAGCATGAGGAAGCACTGGGTTCGATTCTTGACTCCACATAAAAATAAAATAAAGGTATTGTGTCCACCTAAAACTAAAAAATAAATATTTTTTTTTAAAAAAGTTGAGCAGAGAGGTTGGCCAGCCTGGGTATGGATTTAGGGCAGGAGGGGGAGCAGTGGGGGAAGTAGCCTAGGAGGGGAAAGAGCATGGGTGAAATGGAAGAACAGGGGCTGTGGGCCCAAAGAGGAAGGCAGCTGGGCTGGAGCAGAGCTCCCAGAGTATGCACCAGATGAAGCTGGAGAGGTGGACTGTGGGCAGGACTAGGTCAAGGATTTGGAATGTGTTCCAGGACTGCTGGGAAGCCATCAGGGTTTTAAGTGACACAATCAGATTTGCATTTTAATAAGAGTTCACTGGCTGCTGTGAGGAGCATGAATTGGAGGGGGACAAGAACAAATGGTGAAATCTGGGCAGGAGATGAGGGTGGCTTGGCTGGGGGTGAAGAGAAGTGAGTGGGTCTGAGAGACCTTAGTGCCAGATCCTATTTGTGATATTTGGAAAAGAACTGTCCCTTAATAAGCATGTGAAGTTGGTTCACGCTGTCTCATGAAATCCTTTCCACTACTGGGGGAGGCAGTGAGGATAGTGATATTGACCCCATTTGGAGGATGAGGAAATAGAGCCTCAATGACATTAAGAAGATTAGCAGTTGAGACTCAGGATGTAGCTCAGTGGTAAAGCTTAGTACGTGTGAGGCACTGGATTCAATCCCCAGGACCCCCACCAAAAAACAAAAAAGAAAGAGAGGAAGGAAGGAAGGAAGGAAGGAAGGAAGGAAGGAAGGAAGAGAAAAGAAAAGAAAAAAAAAAGTAAAGAAAAGAGATAAGTTAAGTAAAGTGGGTGATAAGGGAGAATGCTTCCTCAGTGCTCCTTGCCCAGGTGTCCTTGCTCCCACCTCTGCCCCCACCTCCCAAGGCCCACGTACTCACTGGTGTGAAGCCAGCTGGTGAAGGTCAGCGAGCAGTTCTGCACATCGAAGGGGAAATTATAGATGTCGAGGCTGCAGGCGGTCACCACCTGGAGGGGCTTGTAGTTCTGGACCTCACCCTGATGCTGAACATACACGTATGGGATATTTGGAGACTTCCCCACGTCCACACTGGTCAGGGAAGAGAGATCAGTGTGGAGGCTCAAGAGGCAGATCCAGCCCTGGGAGTATGAAGATCTCTGAGCCCAGGAGGGAAAGAAACTCAGGGAGGGTACAGGCAGCAGGACAATCCAGAGGGTTTTGTCTGGCCACAGCTTTCCAATGTTCTTATCTATCTTAGGCTTCCTAACCCACCATTGTCAGGTTACCTTCCAAGTAGGAAAGGGCACTTCTCCTTTACTCCTCTGGAAACTTAGCCACAAAAGGCAGGGAAGCAACCCAGGAACCCCAAAGCTTCGTGCTGTAGAAAGCCTGTCCAGTTGCCCTCATGCACACACACACACACACACACACACACACAAGTGCATGCACATGTACACCCAAGCTGGGTAGAGCTTGGCTCCCAGAACCTCTAGGACTGAGATTACAGGCAAGAATGGAAGCTTATGTTCTATTTGACTCTGATTTCTCTTTACTTCCCATTTTTAGAAGTCCTTGAAAATGAATATACTCTCCAGCAGAAAAAGAACTAGAGAAATCATGGATAAGAATTCGGGGAACCCAGAAAAATCCAACAAGATTTCATCTCACTCTTTTGGCTGATGCTGGACCCTAAGGCTCTCCCAAGTGACCATAGTGGCAGGAAGTGGGCTGAGCCCAGGGTCTGAGCCTTCAATCTTCTGTGGGGAAGGCTAAGAGATAAGAAGTTAAGAGGAAACCTATTTCACTATTGAAAGTGAAGATTCAACCGGAAGCAGATTTCCCAGAAAGCCTCCAGCCTGAGCTGTGCAGGGCATTGAGTGGTGGGTTCATGGTCAAGAGCCTCCCTTGAGAAAATATCAAATGCCCTGTGGAGCTGGGCAATGCAGTGGGTACTGGGTGGACCTCCTTGCCACCTTCCCCTTTCTGTCCATCCCTCCCCCACACATTTTCCCTGCTGTGCAATTCAGAAGTTCAGTTGGTGAACCCTAAATGAACCTGCAGGAGGGGGAGAAGTTCTGTTGGCTGAAGCCAAGTGAGACTGTTTGGCTGCTAGAAATAAAGACGGGACCCGCTTCAAGCTGAAGGCACAGACGTGGCCTGGGAGGTCTGAGCGTGATCCTTAGCTCCAAATCCCCTCTGTGGCCAGGCACGGTGGCTGCCATCAGTGCTCCATTCCTTTCAGAAACATAACTGTCCTCTTTAAAAATGCAGCTGTCCCCATTAGGCTATTATAACTCAGTGTGAATTCATTCACTGGCTTCTTTTCCTGAGATGAGGGCCCTTGGACTAATGAAGTACAGAGTTTCAACATCAGGCACAAAAAAAGATGAATTTTAAAAAGAAAAGAGAACTTGAGCTCTAGCTAACTTTATGTATAGTGGGTGAGTCTGGCTGGAATATCTCGAAGGCAGTGCCAGCCATCTTGTCCCTCAGCCACCCCACAGCCCGGACTTGGGTGACAGTACTCACAACTCGTTGATGAGAATGTCTGGGACCCAAACGCTGTCGGTGGGGACGGACAACTTGGTGATGTTGTCAAAGTCCTCAGGGTTCCACTGGAGAAACTCATCAGTCCAGAACTAGGGGAGGAGGAACGATGGTCACCAGAGCCCCCTCCATCTCCAGGGAGGGTTGCTGAAAACCACGCTCACTGGCTTCCCTCCTCAGGCCCAGACAACAGATGGGCATCGGCTCAGGAAAATCTGGGTGTCAGTGGCACCCAAAGCACTCAGCAGTAATGGAGAGCCCCTCACCTCTGTCCTCACACTCTCCCTACATGCATAATATCACGGACTGAGGCAGCCTCTCCCTGGGAAGGCCTACAACCATTTCCAATGTTAAAGGACTCCTAACCACCAACCTCAAACTTCAGAATCTTTTTTTTTTGTTGTTTGTTCGTTTTTTCAACTTCAGGATCTTGAACAAATAACTTCTTGGGTCTTGGTTTACATACGTAAGAATGGGAAGCCAGGCATGGTGGCACGTGCCTGTAATCCCAGTGATGCCAGAGGCTGAGGCAGGAAGACCTCAAGTTCAAAGTCAGCCTCAGCAACAGCAAGGGACTAAACAACTCAGTGAGATCCTGTCTCTAAATAAATATAAAAAAGGAATGAGGATGTGGCTCATTGGTTGAGTGCCCCTGAGTTCAATCCCTGGTATTAAAAAAAAAAAAAAAAAAAAAAAGGAATGGAAATAAAAACATCCACCTCAAAGCAGAGGTGGATATTGTTAGGTTTGTTTGTTTGTTGTTTGGGGAAGGGTACCAGGGATTGAACTCAGGAGCACTCGGGCACTGAGCCACATCTCCAGCCCTATTTTATATTTTATTTAGAGACAGGGTCTTGCTGGGTTGCTTAGTGCCTCACTTTTTCTGTGGCTGGCTTTGAACTTGCAATCCTCCTATCTCAGCCTCCCAAGCCACTGGGATTACAGGCATGCACCACCGTGCCCAACTATTGTTAAGTCTTGGTCAATGTGTTCTCCACTCTTCCTATGCCAGAATGGCCAGTCTAGTCTGATCATAGCACTCTTTTGCCCCATTTCTCTTAGGGTAAAGTTAAATCTCAAGAACCATGTGAATTCTACACTCCTTCCACATGGAATTAAACTGTTGAAACTTCCACATCTCTGCATCCCATATACCTTCTCCCATGCTCCTTGTCTTCTTTGCAAAGGTACGTTGTACTCATTCTTCCAGACTTAGCCAAGGTATCTATGCCCCCTTCTCTAGGAGCCCTGTTGTGTTAGGTGTACTCCCTCTGTGCTCTCACATTCTGGCCATGATGAGCAGCTGTTGTGTTGCATGCCAGGGGTCTGTCCACTTGTCTGTGGCAGATCTGGCTTCCACTAGTCTGTGAGCTCATCATGCATAGGGCCTGAGTCTAGACTGCATTTCCAACTCCAGTCCCTTAGCATTGTTGCTGGTACATAGCAGACTGACCTTCCCTCACTGCAGACTGCAACCAACTGGAGCAGACAAGTGACCCTAGAGGTAAAGAGGAGGGACCGAGGCTGATGTTCCAGGGAAAGGAGGTCCAGGATGCCTAGCCATGTTCAGGGTCCTTCCTTTGAGGAAAAGTGTTCTATATCAAAGAATCCTTCTAAGAGGCAGTAATGGAGCAGTATCTCAGACATCAACTTTCTAACTTCTTCCTCAACCCTACTCCCTGCCCCATGAGCTGCTGATGCTGCTGGTGGAACATGTCCATGAGAGTGGGCAAGGATTTCACAGAGACCCATGTATACCAGCTGTGTCTGCAGAGCCTCTCTGCTTGACCTCTGAATAGTCCTCATCCTCCTGCCCTTCTCTTCAGCCATTTTAGTTTCCCCTTCTGCTCTGACTTTCCCACATCCCTAGCATCCACCAGAGCAAGCCCTGCCTATAGGCAGCCACCTCTCCTGTTTCCAGCTCAGAGCTAGGGCTTAGTCAAGACCTCAGAGATATCCACCTACCAGTGCTGGGTCCATGCCCATCAGAAACTGGATAAGAGGGGACAGCCAAGACTGCGAGGGCTAAATGGATAAATTGTTTCAGTCACCCAATTAACTAAATTGAAGGCAGAACTTTCTAGTAATTAGAGCTGCTTGAAAGTGAAGGGGCTGCCTCATGAGTTCCCAGGTGCTGGAGGTCCTTCAACAGGGGTTGGACAAACACTTGTCTGGGATGCTGTGAAGAACTTCAGAAACCAGAGGGCTCTGAGGGATTTCCTCTCCATTTAATTTTTCGTGTGTGTGGTTGGGGGGGTAGTTGGGGATTGAACCAAGGGGTGCTCAACTACTGAACCATATCCCCTGCCTTTTTTTTTAATTTTTTTTTTTTGAGACAAGATCCTGCTAAGTTGCTGAAGGCATTGTTAAGTGGCTAATGCTGGCTTTGAACTTGCAATCCTCCTGCCTCAGCCTCCCAAGTCTCTGGGATTGGTGTGCACCACAGTGTCCGGCCTCCACTGATCATTAAGCTTCCTTCTACTCCCTGTCCTGAGAGAGGAAGACTCAAGACTCCTGAATCTCATGCTGAGCATGCCTTTGAAACTCTCCCCGCACCTTTCCTCACCAAGACCACTGAGATCCCTGACTCTTTCGAACAGAGAAAGCCTTCCTAGAAGTCCCTGTCCTAGCAAGTGGGCGTGGGCAAGGGACGGCTCTGCTCACCTGCCGGTACCAGATGTAGGTTGTCAGTACCTGGTTCTTCTCATCCTGGGAAAAGGAAAGGGAGCTTAGACTGGTGGCCCTGCATGCACCAACCCAAAAAAGAGCTGCTTCCTTGTTCCCCTATTCCCCTGGGAAGGAGAGTGAGCAAAAGGGGCCCAAGCTGGAGATGCTTGGCCAGTCAGGACAAGTTGGCATTTTATTAGGGCACGCTACAAGGAAATATGACTTCCTTTCAACTTCAAAGATGTGTATGTATATATGTGTGTGTGTGTATTCACACACACTTATAGTATATATGTTATATATGCTATATGTTATACAAAGGGCACAAATACACTACATAATAATAGAGACTATACAATAGGTATAAATATACTTTCTGTTATCTTCTATTATATTACATGTAACATAATAGATGATAATAATAGAAGGTATACAAAGTATATATGCACAAAACCACATGAAGTGAAAAGTCTATCACTCTCCTTCCCTTCACCTAATCCCAGTTTTCCTTCCTGAAGCACTTGGTAAGCAGTTTTCTGGGCTTCTTTCCAGAGATGTTCTGAGGGCCATGACTGCATCCTGCATCAAGGGGCCAGGGTGACTGTAGTAGACTGTGTAGTCGGGTTCTGCCTCCCCCACCTCAAAACAGACACCACATGTCTACAGTTGCCTTCTCGTTTATAACTCTGCACAATGTCTGACCTCTGCTGGGCAGGACACCCCACCCTGCTACAGTAATTGATGAAGAAACTCATTACTCAATTGATTTGTTGGTTGACAATAGATCTATTATCAACATTTAGTGACACCTGCCACGTACCAGGACCTGTGTAAGGCACTAAGGGCATAGAGATGAATAAGAAAGTCTTCACCCCCCACATGGCTGACATAGGGAGGTGATGACCAGGTTACTGCATGGACAACCATAGGCAGGAAGTGACCACTGGCTGTAGATGGCCCAGGCTCATGGTTTGGGCAGCTGTGCAGATTCTGCTGCAGTCCATCCTCAGCTGTGGTGCCAGACCTCAGGTTCTAGGGCTCTATCCTGCTCAGCAGGTGACTTGGCCTCAACTTTAAGGATCCATCTCTGCATTGAGGGGAGGATTTGAAGTCTGGGGCCACACTCACCACGTTGAGGATGGCGTAGACGATGACATCAATGGAGATGGTGGTGGGCCTCCTCCAGTCCCGCACTGGCCGCACGCCCTTCCTGTAGTTGGCCAGGAGGTGGTCGGACAGCCTCAGCAGGGCAGGCCTGGTGGAGTTCTGGGCCTGGGAGATCCCCCTCTGCCTGGCTGGAAAGGAGAACAGTTCAAAGTGGAAACCAGAGCCCTGAAACGTTCCCTGGTTCTCTTGCTCTGGTTTGTAAGCTCTTGGAAGGAGTGTGTCCCCGCCTCATGATATTCCCAGATCCCCACAACAGACTGAAATTCCCATCTTTAGAGCATTTTGTTTGTAGAGATTCTTGCCAAAATCACAATGGGCAGTCTCCTAGGACAGCCTGAGCACTCATTTACAGGAGGGCGGGGAGCTGGCTTGCTAGGGAAGGTGAGGAGGAGGTTGGAGCAGCTAAAGGGAAGTGGGCTGTGGGTGCACGTGCTATGAACAGGCAAGAGGACCACAAGAAAGGGTCTCAGGACCCACTGCCGCAGGGTTTCCTCAGCCAAATTCAGATAGCAGCATGCACACAGCTCACTGTCTCCTTCTTGATCCTGGGCTGCAACTGTCGAAGAAGGAAAGGTGGGCATCCCATGAAAGATCCCCTCTCCCTCCTGCCAAAAGCCACACACACGATCCAAGATAGCCACTCATGATGCCAGGTCCTTTTCTAATGTGGCCTGGTGGGCAAAGTGGATGAGGTTAGGAAGGAGGTGAGGGTGAGGTATGGAGATACCCAGGAGGAACCAAATTGCTCCCAGAGCAGAAGGTGGCAGGGGGGCTGGGGGGATGGGAAAGCCCAGTGCCTCGGACCTGGCCTTATTCCATGGGATTTCATGTGTACCCCAGCTTCCTTCTGGGAAATAGTAGGAACAGTTCCTAAGGAGAGACGTGAAATATGGGGTGGGGAGGACACAGCCTAGAGTAGGGTACATATAGCAAGGAAGAGATGGAACTGCAGGGTCCACAGGGCTCTTTCCAGACCAGGTGCAGCAAACCTGGCTTCTAATACACAGCATAGCCTCCTCTCATCCTGTCTCTCCCTGCAGGTCTGCAGCATATCCGTCCTGTGGTCCCCTCCTGGGTCTCACCCACCTACCCGATAAGCTTTCAGCCTCCCTCAGAAGGACAGAGACAAGCAGAGAGAGAGGGAAAGCAAGAGACTGTTGTGTTTGTTGTTGTTGTTGTTGTTTTGAGAATCTCCTTTGCAATAATATCCAATAATACAGTCTTCATTTCAATCTCTGAATGGCAGCCCATTTCACAGATAAGAACACCTGAAGCTCAGAATGGTGAGAGCTGTGCCCTGAATGTGGAGGAACTGAGTCTCACACCCAGACCACTGTGTCTCTTCAGGACACCCGTGTCAGTCCAGATCCCATCTACTGGGACTCTTGTTGTGTGGAGAGCCCCCAGACTCATCCCAGGGGCCCTTGGAGGAAAGGGCCGTTGCGGGAAGGAGGTTATGTAACCCAGTCTAGGAAGCCCTGGACCAGTCATCACCTATGGATTACATTTGCTTCATCCTCTGAGCTTCCCCCAATGACAGCTCACAGCAGAAAATCATCTTGCCCACAGCCCTTTATACCTGTCCAGCCCCCGGGTGGCATCCACACACACCATGCCCCAGTGAGGCTGGTCCAACCCACTTCTGTAGGAGGAGAAAATTTCCTGGTCTGCAGCAGAAGGAAACAGTTCCTTTTGTGACTAAAATGCCCAGTTTTCAAGGGAGTTAGAAGGGAATGGAGAGAAGTTTGTTATCACTGGAAGTTAGCCCTGAAAGGGAACTGTAGGAAAGAGACCCAGAAAACCCATGCAACAAAATCCAGAGAAGATGAAGGAAGATTTCTAGATTAGCTCTGGTTCCCACTCTGCTGCTGACAAGCTGTGTGACCTTGAGTGAATTACTCCTGCTCTCTGGACCTCACTTTCAACAGGAAAAAGTGAACCAAATAAGCTATAAGTTCCTTTGCAGCTGCCACTTGATGAGTTTAGGGGCAGGGCAAAGAGGAGAGGAGCCTCTCTCCTGGCGCCTGTCTGCATATTTCTGCTAAACAAGCTACTGCTCTGCTCCCCTCTCAGAAGCCCTGCTGTCACCAAGCTCAACTTCCCCAACTCTAGCTTGACCATGATGCCTCGAAATGCTCTCATGCTCACATGTGGTGAGACACCTGACTTTCCTGCAGCAAGACTGCTCCAGACTCTCCTTCCCTCAACCCTTCAAGGCCTCCCCTACTCCAGGGCTATAGATGGCCAGTCCAGTCTTGCATGTGTCCCCGGAGCCCCTTACCTTCTCCCTGTGCCAGGAGCGTGGGCAGCAGCCAGGCAAGCAGCGCCTGCAGGATCCACTGCTTCATGGTGAGCTTCCCACACATAGGAGGGCCTCAGAGTGGACACTCAAGGTGAGTCCTACCAGAGGCCAGCCTGTTAACTCCCTGCCAAACTTGTGTCCCAGCCGGCCTGCTTCGCAGCAGCTGCCTGCACCTTCTCAGGCTGCAGCTAGCCACCAGAGTTGGGGAGATGCCAAGTTTTCCTGCAATCAGTCCTTCAGCTGGATCAGGTTTCTGGGCGGGAGGGAAGGGGGCGGGACCACCAAAGGGGAGCCCGCCCTGGCTGATGTCATGTGGCAGGAGCTCAGGCACCCATTCAGCCAGGTGGCTTGGCCACGTTTCGCTAAGAAGTAACTTGGGGACAGGGACTGACAGAACCCATGGAGAAAGGGTACAGCCTGACAGCTGAGGGGTGCACTGGGCTGCTGTTTCATTTATGTCCCTTGCCAAGTATGCTTCAGTGGCACTGAACTGGGTCTGTGGGGTGGCTCAGACCAGAGCAGGAGAGCCATTCTCTTGATCCCCAGAGGGACATAATTCACTTAGCCAAGCAGGTGACAGGCACCTCTGCAGACAGACAAAGGATCTGGAGTCACCACAGTTCTGCCCTTTTTTTCTCATCTAAATATTCATATCTAAATAGTAAAGAGTATGCATTTTTATAGCTTACATATTTATTTTTACACACTTTACTAGAAGTAGTAAATATATGTAGAGAAAAATGTAATAGTAATACATGCTCATTATAGAAAATTAGGAAGTGCAATTAAAATCATCCACAGGCTTCCCACCCAGAGACAGTCACTGATAATATTTTGGTCTATATTCTTCTAAAATTTCCTTCCATGAAATGTGTACAATTAAGTAAATGTGCAATGTCTATAATTTAGTCTCCCTCCCCTATCATTTCACAGGCATTCTCAGTACCTTCCTCTAAATGTGGTTTTCTTGAAAGAAGTATTACTTTTCTCTCTGTAAGTTAAATATGTGAGTAGCTACCCCTCAGATACACAACTGTGTGTTCTAAAATTTGTCTCAAAAAGAATTGCTGTGAATTTCTATTTGGAGGAGTCCCATACCAATTCACCATATAGGCTAGTTGGACTTTCCATCTCACTTTTGTGGAAAGCAAGATACACTTGTATTAATCACAGCAAGCTTCAACAACAAAACATTTTCTTTTCTTTTTTTTAAGATTTGTTTCTTTTTAGATATACATGACAGTAGAACATATTTTGACATATTGTACATACATGGATTATAACTTATTAGGACTCTACCCTTGTGGTTGTACATGATGTGGAGGTTCATGTGGTATATTCATATATGAACATAGGAAAGTTATGTCAGGTTTTTTTTTGTGTGTGGTGCTGGAGATTGAACCCAGGGCCTTGTGCATGGGAGGCAAGCACTCTACCAACTGAGCTATATCCCTAGCCCTAGATTTGTTCTACTGTCTTTCTTATTTATATCCTTCGCCCTTCCCTTCATTCCCCTTTCTCTAGTCTAATGAACTCCTATTCTTCCCTTCCCCCCGCCACAACACACACTTCTTTTGTATTGGCATCTGTGTATCAGAGAAGATTCTACCTTTGGTTTTGGGGGGTTGGCTTATTTCACTTAGCATGATAGTCTCCAGATCCACCCATTTACCAGCAAAAATCATAAAGTCATTCTTTAAAAGCAAAACATTTTCATTCTTTTTAATTCCATTTCCAGCTGAATATAAGTATAAAATAGGCCGAGGTCACTGTAGGAATGATTTTATATGCACTATGATGTCTGTAGTATAATCATTTCTTCCTTTTTCTTTCCTTCTCTCCTTTCCTTCCCGCCTGCCTTTTCTTTAAGATGGGGTCTTAGTAGGTTGCCAAGGTTGACCTTGAACTTGTGATCCTCCTGCCTCTGCCTTCCGAGCTGCTGGAATTACAGGCATGTACCACTGCACCAGGTTACCTTTCTTAATAGGGTCCCTTCATAGAGCCATTAGCCAGGGTTTGGTTCTAGAAGATTTAATCAAGCTCAGGGGGCTCAGGCTACCCTTCTCTTAAGTCGTGCCCTTCAAAGCTGTAAAAATTTTGACGACAGGGCATAGACTAGGAGGAGTGGTAAAATCAGGGACTTTAGACTATAGACAATGTATACAGTCAGGTGTTCCCAGAATGAATGTGTTCAGACTATATTTTGTGGTACTAAGGATGAAACCAGGGGCTTCATGCATGCCAGGCCAGCACCCTGCCACTAGGCCACCTCCCCAGTCCAGACTTTGCACTTGACAGAAGGAAAGGCAAGCCAAGGAGAAGCAGGCTGCCTCCAGGCAGCTGAGGGCTTGAGTCCAGCAGAGCACTGTGGATTCCTCAATGCATCCTTGAGCCCAACAAAGACTCTTAGGCCCCTGCTCACTTCTAATTAGGACCACTGGCAGAAAGCTGCTGCTGATTGCTACAGAATTTCTCCTCTTCTTCTTGGGGCATTATGAAATACGTGTATAGTATTTTACCATTTGTTGATGGTATTCCTTCACAAGGCCATAAACCAGGGTTTGGTCTTTGGTGGTAGCACACTCCCTTAGGGTTATCATTGTAGTCCCTTTGTCATTAACAGTCCCCCCACATCCTAATCACGACTTTGTACTTTGTGCATTTCCACGAGGCCCTCCCTACCTCCTGCTCCAAGCTAAGGCCACTGTATTCTAGGGCCCACTCCTTCCACAGAACTGAGCCATCTGGAGACAGAGAACCAGGAAGAAGTGATAGGAATCAGACTTGTTCTGAAGAGGGTCCCACCATAGCTGGGGATTGGGGTGGGGGATGAGGAGAAACAGAAGGTAAAACAATATAAAAGAAGTTGGGGTCCTGGGAAAGTAGAAAGGGGAGAAGCAAAAAATATAAGAAGCAAGAAGAAAAGACAGACAGGAGGAAAAAGAAGATAGGAAGACAAGACAAGGAGAGAAGGGAGACAGAGAAAAGGGAAGAAAAGGAAACCAAGGAGGAAAGCTGAGGTAGAATTTGACTGAACAGGAGCCCAAAGGGTCAGGATGTGGCTAGCCCCTCCTACCACGCCACTCTGGAGAGTGAGCACCCCACACTGTGGAATCTGGTGCCTGCCACGTGCGTGTTAGGACCCATCAAGAGGCAGCTCGAGAGCCTGGAGACTGTCCCATGGGCCCCAACCCTTTATTTCTGCATTAGCTCCTGGAATCCTCTGGGGCAGACCAATTGGGTTAGGAGGAAAGAGGATGGCTTCTATGCAGTGTGTGCATTAGAGAATTAGCTCCTTAGGTAACAGGATTAGAGGGAGCCGAACAGGCCACAGCCTTGGATGGAGACGTATTGCCTGTGTGGCTCTCTGATGGAGCAGCAATCAAGTTTCCCCTGAAGAAATTTTGTATTAATGGATTTGATGGCACAACAGACTGGGGGAGTTGGAGCCGTGGCCAGTGGCGGGGTGTAAATTGCCTCAGATGAAACTGTGGAGTCACTTTTGCCCCTTTTAAACAAGATAAGAATTAGTTCGAGGCCTTGATGAACTTGCCGTGGCCCGTGGGGACAAGGAACAGCAGAGGCCTGGCTAATTTGATTCCTGAGCTCTGCCTGCAGACGGCCAGGCTCCTCCCCGGGAGTGGAGGCAGACACACAACATGGCAGTGATCCAGCCTGGGTAATGAAAAGCTCCAAGACTGCAGGACCCACAGGCTGGGCCTTCTCCTGTGTCCAGCGCTCCCAGTGCCCCTGGGAGGACCGTGCTAGTGCACACACCTGGAGCTTGCTACCTACCCGTCAGCGGGTACTGTTGCACAGGGTTCTACCTCTCATCCCTGTTCTTGCTTCCATCTTCCAGGTTAAAACACAGAGCCAAAAGAACCTCCCCGACTTACCTCAATTCCAGGAGCCAGTTACGGGTAGAGCAAGATCCTCCAGGCCCCCGGCTCCCACCATTACAGCTGTGTTTCCCATCTTCTGCTGTAAATTTTTACTGGTCTGTAAAACTTTTATCACCAAAGAGCCTGACCTTTTAAAACCTATAAACTTAACAAAAACTCTGTGACCCGCAGTAACATCTGGCCCCACTAGAAGCCCACCTGCCCGGAAAAAACTGGAAGAAGCTTCCAGTTTGTCAACACAGGGCTATATAGAAGTCACATCTTCTTCCTCCCCGTCACCCCAAGAAGAGGGATCCCCAAAGCCTTTGGGTGCACATTCAGGCTTGCTCACACTGTGTCTTATGAGACCCACCTCAGACTGTGCTGGGAGTCAGACAGGGACTTTAGACAGGTGTACCCTGTCCTTCATCTACTTGCAGGGACCTGATATATCTAGCACAGAGGTTGGAAAATTTAGGGTCTGTCTATTGTGAGTTGCTTAGAAACCACCCGGATGGGAAATGCCTGACAAATGACCTATTTCCCCTCTCCAAAGAGGCAGCAATGGCCTTTATAAGGAGGAGAGAAGCACAACAGTGTCCTCAAAATACAGGAGGGACACTTCCTTCCTGGTCTTGGTTTCTTTGATGTCTGATCATGTGTGACTCTGACCTTTGTGCCACCAAAGCCCTGGATCCTTGGAATGGCTGGTTCTGCAGTACCCCACCAATGGTTGTTGGCATTCACTGGGCATATACTGTGTCAGGCACTGCATTCAGCTCTTGATCTTATTTATTCTTTGCTCCCTACAAAGAAGATATTATTATTCCCATAGTATAGATGATAAAATCAAAGCAGAGATGTTAAGCCAACCATGTAGAGTAAAATAGCTAATAAGAGGAGGATACAGTACTGAGACTCCAAGCTTGGGCTTTGACCAGTCTGATTACCAGAGTGCCAGAGCATTCTCTTGGATGTAGACCAAGGCTGATGGGACCCTGGCTCCTAACCCCTGCCTCCTTCATGCTGACAATGTCTGGGGCACCCATTTCCACCTGGATTGCTCTAGATAAAGGCCAGGCTCATTTGGACTGGCTCTATACCAGCCTGCTAATTAAAGATATTTTATTGAAGGATATCATAAAAATTTATTATAAGTTAATGGACATAAAGTTTAGTATTTTTCCAAGTACAAAGTGAGTTTAGAAATACTGTCCTCTGCCACCTGGTTCTAACAAAACCTGTTTGGGCAAAGATCAGATATGACACTTCACGGTAAATTCGGTCTAGAGGCTTAATGTGTATTGAAATTAGTATTTTCTGAAAAATTTTCAAAGACAAGAGACCTCAAAACCCACTTTGGGATTGCAAACAAAGTTTCTTCTAATATCTGATTTTAATTGCACTTGGTACAATTTGAATAATTTCCTTTCATCCTGTAGAAATGAGCCCCGTATCACTTCCCCATGGTGTGGAAGTGATGCCAGATTTTGGACAGTGTATTATTCTGTTGGGTCTATGTGCAAGGGCTGGGACTTCATCTTAAAGGATGAGGTTATTTTTTGTCTCCTCTTGCCTGAGAAAGAGGTCTTTTCTAGACCTCACATCAGATAGCTTGTAGATCCCGACATAGTGGCAATGTGGGACTTGACCCTAAAATGTCAAGATGGCTGAGAGGTTGTTCCTCAGAGGTGGGTGTTTGGGTTGCTACCTTTCACAGGCTAAAAATAGGAACTGCAAAACCTGCCTATGAAATTGTGCTATCCCTCTGGGACTCTACGAGGCCATTTCAGAGCTCTGGGAAGAGCTGGACAGGTCTAGAAGAACCGAGAGCACTGGGTTTCACAAGTCCTGTTTCAGTCCTTACGTACCCTTTTTGCTTACTGCCCTTGTCTCTTCACTTACTATGTGTTCACATTGAGATGCTTAACCTATGTCCTCTACACTAAGAGGAAGAGAAGGAAGGGAACTGTGTTCCTGGTTAGGTCAATGTGGTGGTAGTGGCCATGTCAGATCTGAAAGAGAGGCTCCAGGGGAGGTAAAACCCAAAGAACCACTTGGAGTGCTAGAAACTGCCCTGCCTGCCTAGACAGTCTCTGATTCTAAAATTTGGAGATTTGGAGATTTATTTTCATAAAGGAGGTAATAATCCTTCATGTAAGCCATAAAGGATTCAGGGACATGGGTATGAAAAATTCAGAGCAGGCAACTTCTGTCCTTCCTTGTTCCCCTTCTTCTTCTTTCTGACATAGAAGGATCGAGGTCTCATTCTGGTTCTTACAGGTGTCCAAAAAGGGGATATCCCAGCCTCTGGATGTCCCAGAAGGTACATCTCCTTCCTGTAAAATGAAGCTTTCCCTCACCCCTTTCCATAAATCTCCATCAAATTCTAACTTTTTCATCTCCTTGGGGATGGAAGTTTTCTTCTGTGCCCCCTTCCCCCAAGCACAGCCAATCCTAGGGTGCTCTCCAAGGTAGAAGATCATTCTGGAAAGTGAGTCTAAAATTAGCAAGTAAGTAGAAAAGGCCATGCTTTAATAGGTGATGGGTCATTAGCCCATATGGTCGCCCTGGAGCTGGAGCTAGGGGCAGAAGGTCATTCAGCTTAAATTTCTCTCTAATTCAAGAGAATTAATGGATTCCAGGAAGGAAGGGACCATGAAGGCTACCTTATTCCTGGGAGTGACTCTTCATCCATCTGGCCAGCCCAGAACTGGAGCTGGGGGGCAAAAGGTGGTTCAACTTAAATTTCTCTCCTACTTGAATTTTAATTTCTAGAGAGGAAGGGACTGGGGAAGTCATCTTATCCATCCCCTCACTTCTGGGAAGAATAGAGGCTTAATGTATTGTAATTAGTATTTTCTGAGAATTTTTCAAAGACAGAGACCTCAAAACCCCCTTTGGGATTCCAAAACAAAGTTTCTTCTAAAATCTAACTTTAATTGCACTTGGTATGATTTGAATAATTTCCTGTCATCATGTAGAAATGAGTCCAACATCCGATCCGTCCTTCCCACAGTCTCTGAGAGGCAGTAAAAGCATACTGGTGGTTTGTGGGCTCCTCCAGAGAGAGAAAAACGGGCCAAAAATAATGTTGACCTTCAAACACCACTGCATGATGTGCATAGATGTGCTTTTGTGAACATTCTTTCTGAATTATAACACTCTGAGGCAGGAGATGTGATTCTCATAGATGAAGAACTACAACTCTGAGATGTTTAGTGACCCAGCCGATGGGTGATCCAGCTTTGTTTCTATCCCTAAATCAAGCCAGGCAGCACTCCTGAAGCTCTGAGCCTGCCTTCTGTCTTTCCCATTTGGGATAAATGCAAAGAAGAAAACTCAATGGTTGTACAGGTCATTGTCTCTGGAGATGGGATGTGTGTTTGGGGACAGGGAGGGGAGAGAGACTGACTTTTCCACGTTCCACCTTGTTATGCCCTTAACTTATAAATATAGCTATCTATTCGGAAAATTAAATGAGATTTTTAAGAAGGAACATGGGAAGAATAGAATGCAGCCCAATCCCCATAATAAACTACCTGTGTACTTTAGGCAAATCAGCAAAATGGTCTTATGCCTCGATTTCATGCCTATCAAATGGGAATAGAGAGATAATTGTCCTGCCTACTAAATTCATCTGGCTATCAAATTCACCAGACTTTTTGAGAGTAATATAGTTCAATAACTATTAATTTGGAATTAGAAAAGCAATACAGCATGACCTGGTTCAAATTTCACAGGTTCTCTCTCCCATTCCTTCTTTCCCATAATAGAAATTATGAAAACCATAATTCACAGATCTCTGGATCCTGTTTTATAAGAGCATTAATCATGACCTAATCAAAGATTTCACCTCCTTAATACAGTCATACTTGGAATTAAGTTCATCAGAATGAGAATGTTGGGGGAATACAAATGATCAGCCTGCAATAAGACCTAAAGCATCTAACCTTAGTTATCTCATGTGTGAGTTAGACATAAGCATATTTATCCTCATAGGTTGCAGTAAGGATTAAATGTGTTGTTGTATACAAAACAGAGAGCATAGTGCCTGGAACACAGTTATATTCAACATATAAAAGGGATTGGTAGGATTAATAAATAAATGAAGAATTAAGTTATGAGCACGCTAAAAGAATTAAATATGGCAATACAACCCCAAATGATTGTTCCTGAGACCCCTGCCACAGTAGTACAAGTGTGGGGCCTGAGAAAAGGTGCAGAGAGAACTGGAAAGCAGTGCTTATGTATGGCCCAAGTGCCCATTATCTTCTTCAAAGTTCACCTTCTCAGTGAGACCTTCTCTGACCCACTACTAGATTACATACTTAATACTCTCTATGTTCCTTCTGCACAACACTTGTCACCATCAAATATACTATATATTTTGCTTTTTCCTCCGCTAGAATATAAGCTCCACAAAGTAGGGATTTTAATCCATGTTTTTGGTTGTTGAAGTCTCAGAACTTCGAAGAGGACTCATTTACTTATTAGTTGCTCAATAAATATTCATTGGGTGAATGAATGAATCAATCAATGTCATTAGCAAAAGGGAAAGTGGGAGGAGCCAAC
This sequence comes from Marmota marmota marmota, assembly GCF_001458135.2. NCBI lineage: Eukaryota > Metazoa > Chordata > Mammalia > Rodentia > Sciuridae > Marmota > Marmota marmota. The sequence goes on from NW_026000242.1 coordinate 10,346,988, forward strand.
CAAATCCACCTGTGCTATGTATGCTCTGGGTAGGCCTGTCAACAGAGGCAGGGAGGATACTGACAGTCTTGGAACTGGGACCCTTGCTTGTTCCTCTGGGGTTGGAAACACACTTAGCAGACAGTCATGGCCTCAACTGCTCTTTGACTGCTCTGCTGTTCTCTTGGGCAGTGACATGAAGGGATTCAGTGACCACTAGGTGTCCTATGCATTAATGCATTTCTTGGACTGAGGAACACTTGGTCCCCCAAATTGTCTCACTCACTGTCTCATTTACCTCCACATTTATGGGAGAACAGTCTGACCCTCAGCCTAAAGCAAGACCCTCAGAACATCCCAACAGACACCAACCTGCCTTTGTACCAAAGTTGTCCAGAAATAGAGATTTCAGAGAAAACCCTGGGCCTTAAAAGCCATCCAGTCCAGCCTCCACCAGCACTCAAATCTCAGTGATGTATCAACAAAGGACCTTTCAGCCTTTGCATGCAGACCTCCAGTGGTGAGCAGACCCCTCATGACAGCCCATTTTATTTTTGGAGAACACTTTCTTGACACTGATCCCCAAAGCGTTTCTCTGAAACATCTACCCTTCCAGTTCCGCCCTTTGAGGCTAACTCCATTTCTACCTTAAAATCCTTACCCCATCATTTCTTCTCTTCCTGATTCCTAACACCTCAATATTTTCAGCTCAGAGTGCTACAGCTGGAAGGACTCAGAGATCTCTTTGTGTCCATTGCGCTGTATCATATGCCGTGAACCCACTGAGCGGGTGACTGCATGGAAGAATGCAGTGCCAGCTTCTCCACTGATAAGCTGGGAAAGTTTACCCTGCAAGGATAAGTGACTGGAGCAAGTCACACAGATCCCAACACAGGAAATAGCTCCCTGTTCAGAGGAGTTGTCAGGCCCAGGCCAGATGGTGTGGAGCACTTGTTTTGCTTTTCTTCTCTTCTCTTTTTGGGTTTGGCTTAAATAGTGCAGAGAGGCCTTCAAAGCTCACCTGGCTCCTGCTACCTCCTGTCCTTACCTGCTGTGACTTTTCCCATTACTCTGTCTACTCCCATATCACTGGCCTTTTTTCTGTTCCTCAGACATACTGGGCATGCTCCACCTTGCAGCCTTTGCTCCAGCTATGAAGACCCCCTTCCCCAGATGTCCACACCTCCAAGGCTGCCTACATCTCACCTGCTCAATGAGACCTACCCAGAACACACCATTTAGTACCATCACCTTCTCCACCTCACCTGGCACACTCCATCTCCCATCCCTGCTCTACTTTTCCTTTTTGCATAGCCCCATCGCCTCCTAATATTCCACCTGACTAATTTCTTATGACTTGATTCTTTATCACCATCTCCACCCGTAGAACATTAGCTCTGTGCAGATGGGGACTTCAGTATGCTGTGTTCACTGCTGCACCCCAAGTGCTTAGGACAGTGCCAGACACATTAGGGCTCAATAAATATTTGTAGAAATAATAGCTTACTCAGAAAACCCAGCAGGGACCCAGGTGTGACCACCACCCACAGGAAAATAAATGCTGAAGACATATGTATCAAATGGTTTATCATATGACATGTGTGCGGCCCAGGCTACATAGCAAAAGGGGAACGTGTGTGCCCAAGCTCACTGCAGAAGTCCCAGCTGTGGCCATGGCAAGGAGGAAGTCCCCTACCCCAGGCGCCAGGGGGAGCTCTATAGATGCAGATGGATTCATGTCTGTCTCTCTTGTTATTCAACCCATCTCTGAGGTTCCAAGAGGCATCCTGAATAATGGCTCCAAAGATACTCAGGTCCTAGTCCCTGGAACATATGGACGTTACCTTTTATGGCAAAAGGAATTTGTATATGTGATTAAATTAAGGATTTTGAGATGAAGAGATCATCCTAGACTATCAGGATGATCAGAGTCAATCCTAAATGTAATCATAAATGTTCCTATAACAGGGAGATTTGACGACGGAAGAGGAGAAGGTCATATGGTGATACCAGAAATTGGAATGTTGAACCTTGAAGATGGAGGAAGGAGCCACCAACCAAGAAAGACTATAGTTTTAATACGAGGTATCCCCCGCAAAAGCTCAGGTGTGAGACAATGCAAGAATTTACAGAGGTGAGGAATGTGCTGGGTGTCACTGAGTAGACTGTTGGAAACAGTTGAATAAATAAGTTTGGAGGTCCAAGAGTAAGGGATGGACTGGAAATACATACCAGGGAGCCACCAGAATATGTACAGAATTAAAACTGAGTATGGATCACAGTAAATAGAGGGATAGTAATAAAAGAATACCAAGACTGGTTTGCAAGATGCTCAAATATTACATAACTAGGAGGTTCAAGAGGTTGAGGATAAAAAAAAAAACAATTAACAAAGGAGGATGAAAAGAGAACAGTGACCTAGAGGGAAACAAAGGATCTATGGGAACTGAATGCCAAATAAAGAAAATTTTTCAAAGAAAAACTTAATAATTGTATCAAATTCTGCACAGTTTTAGTAAGACGAAGAATGAAAACTAAGCATTGAACTTAGCATCATGGAGGTGTTTGTCTTGACATCAGCAAAATTGTAACAGTGGGGGTGAGAAAAGCTGAATTCTAGGCCTTCATATTTACATTCTCATCATTAATTTTGCTTCAGTTTGGGGGGCTTAGGAAGAAAGAGTTCATACCTTCTGTATCTTGCTATTCTTCAGACCTAATTTAATAGTTTCTTATAAATATAAAAATCTTCAATAACTTTCTCTTTTGTTCAATGAATGAATAAAAATAGCTATGGAGGGGCTGGAGATGTGGCTCAGAGGTAGAGCACTCACCTAGCATGCCTGAGGCACTGGGTTCCATCTCAGCACCACATAAAAATAAAATAAAGATATTGTGTCCACCTATAACTAAAAAAATAAATATTAAAAAAGAATAGCTACGGGGCTAGGACTGTAGCTCAGTTGGTAGAGTGTTTGCCTTGCATGTGTGAGGCATTGGGTTCGATTCTCAGCACTGCATAAAAAAGATAAACAAATAAATAAATAAATGTATTGTGTCTGTCTACAACTAAAAAAAAAATCTTTTTCCAAAGGTGAAATGATTGGGTTATGAAAGCCTTAACCTAATCAGTGGATTAATCCTATAATATGAATTAACTGGGCAGTAACTGTAGGTAGGACATGGCTAAAGAAGGTAGGTCCCTCAGAGAGTGGCTTTTGGATTCATATTTTGTCCCTGGTGAGCAGAACTCTCTCTCTGCTTCCGGGTTGCTGTGTCCTAAGCGACTTTTCTTCACTAGCCTTCTGCCATGATGTTCTGCTTCACCTTGGGCCCAGAACCATGGAGTCAGCTAATCATGGACCAAACTTCTGAAATCAAGAACCAAAATAAACTCTACGCTGTTCTTGTCAGTTCTTTGAGTCACGGCAATGCAAAACTGACAAAAACACACTAGAAGCTAAAAAAAAGGAAAAGAAAAAGTAAGGAAATGGAGTGTCCTTCAGAGCCTCCTGAAGAAATTAGTTCTGCCCACATCTTTACTTTAGTGAAACTGACTTGGGACTGTCAATCTCCAGAGCTATTCAATAGAACACATTAGTGTTGTTTTAAGCCACTAAATTTGTGGTAATCTGTCACAGCAGCAATAGAAAAAATAATATATTCCATTCTTTCTGCAACACCCATTTCACAACCACCAGCACAAATCCCAGTTGCGTATTCTTTCATCACACAAAACCTCAGACCCCCGGGACCAAGGTTGGAGCTATAGGACCCCACAATAGCCCAGGTGATTTTCAGCCCTTAAAGCCTTGAGTTCTGCTTCCGGTGTGTTCTAAGCTGAGCTGTCCTCTTCCTCTTCTCCTCTGGAGTTTTCCACTCTTGTAAATAGACCCTGAAGTGTCTTGCTGACCTGAAGTAGCTTCCCTGAGAGGACCCTCTCAGTCTTCCTGATTCCAAGCATTTAATTAGTCCTAAATGAAGAGCCTTCCAAAAGTGCACAGCACTTTGCATATTTGCTGACGTAATCACATTTGCACATTGGCCATTGACGCTGATTGTTGTCCTGGAAACTTTCCTTCCCCTCTGGTTTCTCTGAAGGTGGTTTCAGGCCCACAGGAGAGATGCAGCACTTTTCAAAGAACGTCCTATTGTTTCACAAGGAATCTTCTGAATTCTCTATCCTGCCTTGTCATTTCACTGAACAAAGGTCGAACAGACCAGCCCAGAGGACTCCTGACCTTCACGCCTGAATACAGATTGCTACAATTCAGTCTTCCTAGGCTTGGGATTTTTTAAATATTATGTCACCACAACAGTCCCACAAGGTAGATTTATTATTCCCACCTTCTGGATGAGAAAACTGAGGCTCAGTATATAGAGGGAATGGGTCAAACATGGTGATTGGAAACTGCATGTGATAATCACAAGTGCTATCTTCAAATGTCAGTTCTCCCCTTTCCTGGGCATTTGTAAGGATTGTGTTTTCTGGCATGACAAGGACAATGAATTGTGAGAAGGCAAGTCTTTCAGTCCAGGAGTGACCACTCCAAGCTCTCTTTTCCTGCTATGGTGACTGATGATGTTCTAAATGGAGGCTGCCCCATTGGCCTGGACCTCAGATGGGGGACATAGACCAGAGCGGGGCTGACCTGCAGTAACCTGCAGCACACAGCAGGATTTCATAAGTTACTAGGATTTGGAGGTCATTGTTACAAAGGATAACCTCTCCTATGTTGCCTAACCTCATTCAGTGTTGGCTCCACCTCTTTCCAGATAGGTGGCCTTGGACAAGCCAGTCTAACTGTCTTGGGGCTTGGGAGGAAGGAGGCATGGCATCCACTATAGAGTCTTGGGTAGGATTACTGAGATCATAAGGTAAAATTATTAGTGCTGCACTTGCACATCAGATGGAGCACTAATCTCTAGGGTATATAAAGATCTCAAAAAGCTAAACACCAAAAAAAAAAAAAAAAAAACAAATAACTCAATCAATAAATGGGCCAAGGAACTGAACAGACACTTCTCAGAAGAGGAAACACAATCAATCAACAAATATATGAAAAAATGTTCAATATCTCTAGCAATTAGAGAAATGCAAATTAAAACTACTCTAAGTTTTTATCTCACTCCAGTCAGAATGGCAGCTATTAAGAATACAAACAATAATAAGTGTTGGCAAAGATGTGGGGGAAAAGGCATACTCATACATTGCTGGTGGGACTTGCAATATGGTGCAGCCAATATGGAAAGCAGTATGGAGATTTCTTAGAAAACTGGGAATGGAACAACCTTTTGACCCAGCTATCCCACTCCTCCATGTATACTCAAAGGACTTAAAAACAGCATACTATAGGGGCTGGGACTGTAGCTCAGTGGTAAAGTGCTTGCCTCGAATGTGTGAGGCACTGGGTTCAATCCTCAGCACCACATAAAAATAAATAAAGATACTGTATGTTCATTTACAACTAAGTAAATATTTTAAAAAACAGCATACTACAGTGGCACAGCCACATCAATGTTTATAGCAGCACAATTCACAATAGCTAAACTGTGGAACCAACCTAGATGCCCTTCAGTAGATGAATGGATGAAGAAAATATGGTACATATTCACAATGGAATATTACTCAGCAATAAAAGACAATAAAATCATGGCATTTGTGGATAAATGGATGGAGTTGGAGAATATAATGCTAAGTGAAGTTAGCCAATCCCAAAAAAACAAATGCCAAATGTTTTCTCTGATATAAGGAGTCTGATTCATAGTGTGGTTGGGAGGGAGAGCATGGGAGGATTAGAGGAACTCTAGATAGGGCAGAGGGGTGGGAGGGGAAGGGAGGGGGATGGGGGTAGAAAAGATGGTGGAATGAGATGGACAGTATTACCCTAAGTGCATGTATGAAAACACAAATTGTGTGAATATACTTTATATACAACCAGAGATACGAAAATTGTGTCTATATGTGTAATATGGATTGTAATGCATTCTGCTGTCATATGTAACAAATTAGAATAAAATTTTTTTTAAACCTTATTGCTATAATATCACAATAAAAATGCACAGTAAGTGGAATTCGTAATCACTATTATCATTATTACTATAGGTATTATAAAGGAAATTCAGTAATTTCCTAGAATTCTCTAGTTAGAAGTGATTGGCAGAGACCAGGAAGGGGAAGGAGATTGAATGTTTGAGCAACGATTATACATCTTACACTATCTACTCAGAATCTTCATTCTAGGTGTTAGGTATCATTATCCCTGGTGACCTAGAAAAAGTCAACTTAGAACAAATAAAAGTACATTTATTTGGGGTTAATTAGGATTGCAATCTGGGAAAATAATTTCAAATGATCTTGAAAATATGTTCTGAGGTTTTACAAAATGGGAGCTTGGTGTATAGTTCAAAACCACAAGGGGGTTGAAGATTACATCACTCATTAGTTAGGAATTATAATTGGTATTGGTAAAAGTTAAGAGGTCTTGAAAGGGATTGGGTGTGGCCTCAGTCTCTGGATAGTTTGGAGGAAGGGTCCATGATATAGAAGGTCAGCAGAGGTTAACAATGTTTCCCAGGTCAGCTCCTGTGGGGAGGGGTGTTGTGTCTGAAGCTGGTTCAAGGTTCAGAAGTTCAGCGCTGGATGCTTGTGTCTGAGATCTGATTAGCAATGGCCTCTAGACTCCATTTTAAATACTTCAGTCCAATGCTATCCTATTTTAATTTTTTTCCCTTGACATCCCTGTTTTAAAGATGAGTAAACTGAGACTCAGGGAAGTTATTTAACTTGTCATTAAATAGTGGAACCAGTATTTGAATTTAGACCTAGATGACTCTCTCCCCATCCTTTTCTTTATCTCCCTTGAAGGAGAATTGCCCCAGCCTTGGGGGGGGGGGGACTCACATCATCCCCTCCCAAACCTCTACCTCCTCCTCTCCGCCCTCCAATCAGAAGCACTTCTTTCTCAGGTCAGCTCCTCTTGGCAAGGGCTCCAACATGCCAGCCTGCTCCATGCACCAGGGCCACGCGCATCCTGGCTGGACCTGCTGCAGAACAGCTTGTCTGCTGCTGTTCCCTCTGCTTTCTTCAGCCTGGACAGTGAGCACTTGGGGTCCTCAGAACTATAGCCTAAGGCAGTGTCTGCATCTTCAAACTGGAACAGGAGCCTCTTTCCCAGCAGGGTACAGCCCTGAAGGAAGCACTGCTTGGGAATGATAACCCCTTACATTTGTAGCATCCACCCTGACAGGAGCTCCTGGGATGTCTCCACAGCTCCCTGGGACAAGAAGGGAATCAACCCTGCTCTTTTCAGGTAAAGACTCTAAAGCTAGTAGATGTTAAAGCAAATAATCCTGAGATCAAACTTTTCTCTTCTACTCACTCACTGTGTAATGGTAGGCTAGGATCTTTTTTTTAATTTTTTTTTTTAGTTGTAGTTGGACACAATACCTTTATTTTATTTATTTTTACGTGGTGCTGAGGATCAAACCCAGTGTCTCGCATGTGCTAGGCGAGTGCTCTACCGCTGAGCCACAACCCAGCCCCCCTTCTTTTTAAAATATCTTTATTTTGNAGACAAGGTTCTTGTCTGGGGCTCAGTCTCCATAGTTGTAAATTTTCCCTACTTTGTATGGTTATCATGTATCAATTTAATACAATATGGAAAGTTCTCATACAGTGCATGACATTCAGTAGGTGTCCCGCAAGTAATAGCACTCTATAGTCAAAATAATTATCATCATGTGCATCATTATCTTATTATAGTATCTTCTCCCAACCTCATCTGCAAATTACAGCTCTCATTCCTCCCCAACTTTGGGTTCCTGAATCAAACACACACACACACACACACACACACACACACACACTGATGCCCAAACCAGCTGATCATGGGACCCGAGGCCTATTGAGAAAGCACGGGGTGACAGGGTGAGTGGCCAAAGGGCAAGGGATGAGTGCAGGCCAAGCATCCAGAAGGATCAGAAGGATCTCTAAGGCTGTAGGGAGACTTAAGGTCTGGAGCCATCTCCTCATCTCCTGTAATCCTTGAAGTGATGCCCCATAAAACCTAATGGGTGTTTGAAATATCACCATAAGGGAAGTCTGGGATATGGAGAGAGCTTTCATCCCTCCCAGGGACCAAGGCTGAGACACCGTGGCGGGGAGTATAGGCCACTTGGAAGCCTTGGGGACCAGGGTAGGAAGAGTGTTGGCGCCTCCTTTTAGCACCGGCACCTCTGGGAGGCAGGGGCAGGAGCTCTGATGGCAGCACAGCCTGCCCTGTTGCCTGGGATTGTTCCCTTTTTGCTTACCCAGTGTTTGCATGACAGCCAGGAGCTTCACCCACAGCAACCTGGTTGGCTTTCAGGGAAACTGGAATTGGTGTTTCTTCAGCCAGAATCCTCTGTGCCCTGCTCTGTGCCAGCCATTCTACCAGATGCTGGACACATGGGAAGGATGACTACGATGTGGTCCTCAAGTCTCAGGTCTGCCTCCACCTAATGTGCTGATGTTTTAAGCTCTGAGGAGAGGGCCGGTGTCCAGAGGCAGTCAGTGATAGGAAGTTCTTGGTGTGAGGAGAGGGACTCATGACTGACAAGCCCAGGTGAGGGTTTCTTAATACACTATGGCCATGACTCTGTGGCCAGGAAGGCCCAGGGGTTTGCCCAGGGCAGCTAGTGGGCTCTGGGGAAAGAGGGTGCCTGATGCCATGTGCTGGCAGTCTCATTCTCTGGGAAAGAGGGTGTTTGCTGTCAGGGGAAGGGGGCCAGTGGAGGGGACTTCTTTACTCTGGTTGGCTCTCTCCTTGGACGGCACACAGAGCCATCTCCGCCATCTGGCCACAGCCTATAATTGAGCCGCCCAGCTGCACTGGGTGCTTGACTGCTCTGATTGTGAGGAGGGGAGATTACTGAGGGGAGTACAGTGATTGGCAGGTGCCTGTGGGACCAGCTGCCCTGATAGGGGCGGGTTCATGTAACGCTGTGCTGCCCCTGAATCCCCAACTCCTCTGGCCTCCCAGAGCCCCCACTATCACCCTTTACCTTCATTGTCCCTTAGATCCCCTTCAATGGCAATGTGCAAATGAATATGCAAATTCAATGTGCAACTCAATTCCCCAGAGGTGTGGTTAGTTGTCTATTTGGAATCAGTAGGTCTGGGAAGGCCTTAGCATCTGCATTTCTAGCACATTCCCAGGGGATGCTGATGCTGGAAATCCAGGCACACACTTTGAGTAGCAAACCTTTAGGGTTTACAAAGATTTCTCACATACATGATCTCCCTGGCTCTCATAAGAGCCCTAGGGTAAGGTGGCAAAGAAGCATTGCTATCATGTTCAATGCCTCTAATGCTAGACCCATTAACAAGTCTTATCTCATTCAGTTCTCTTGATGCTGAAGCAAAAAAAGCTCTTTCTAGAAATTCAAAATGGAAATAAACTGAGGTTCTGAGATAGTTGAGTAACTTGGCCAGAATCAAAACCCAAAGAGGTAGAGTTGAAAATCAAAGTCACATATTCTAACGCTAGCCACTTCCTCTATTCACATGTAGAGCTAGCAAATATGAAACATTTATAAGAAGTAAAGCTCAAGGGTGAAGCTCTGAAGTCCAAGTGTACCTGAGTGTGGCAGACTGTCTAAGAGAGTGCATTCTGGACTCTGAATGCTTAGATTTGTATCCCAGTTGATAATTTGGACCTGGAATGTCTCCCAAAGGTTCATGTGTTAAAGGCCTGGTCCCTTAAGTTGATGCTATTGGGAGGTGGTGGAAGCTTTAAAAAGTGGGGTTTGTTAGGAGGTCTCCAAGCCATTGGGAATTGTGGGACCCTCACTCTTTATCTCTTGCCTCTTTATCTCTTGCTTCCCATCCATGAGGTGAGTAGTTCTGCTCCACCATGCACTCCCACCATGAAGTGCTGTTCCCTCCTCCCAAAGGCCTAAAAACAATGTGTCCACCTGATCATGGACTGGAACCTCTAAAACTGTGAACAAAGTTTTTATTTATTTATAACTTGTATTTATAAGTTGGTTTTAATTAGGTATTTGTTATAGTCATGCAAGGCGAACACACTAGTTTTGTTATTTGCAGTGATCTTGGGCAGTTCACCTAGCCTCTCTGGGCCTTAGTCTTTTCAACTATAAATGGGAATGATAATACTGGGGGTTTTAGGCTGGGCACGGTGGCACACACCTATAATCCCAGGGGCTCGGAAGGCAAAGGCAGGAGGATTTCGAGTTCAAAGCCAGCCTCAGTAAGGGTGAGGCGCTAAGCAACTCAGTGAGACTCTGTCTCTAAATAAAATACAAAATAGGACTCGGGATGTGGCTCAGTGGTTGAGTGCCCCTGAGTTCAATCCCCAGTACCAAAATAATAATAGTAATACTGTAGTTTTTGCATATAATAGTCCTTGTATTAACAATAACCCTAGTATCTACCTATTGATCTAGTATAGGTCCTGGAAATACAACAATGAACCAAAAATAACCTCCTTGTTCTCCTGGGGCTGACACTTCAGTGACTTCACCCAAAGCACTCAGCACAGTGCTTGGCGCATGACAAAACCCTATGAGCGTCCGATCATCCTCCCCACACTTCTCTTGCCTTTGTCAGACATTGCTAATTCATTACAGCATTCTTTCTCATCAAGCCTGCCTGCGGCCCAAAAATCAGTCTCAAGACAGCACTCCAGGAAACCTCTGCCAAGCCAGCAGGTTTGCACTCAGAGGAAATCTGTCAGCTCTAAGTAACCATGCTGTAGTGGAATCCAAATGCATGATTCTGACCCCATCCCTGTGTTCTTTCTGTGACACCACTTCTGCTGGATTAAAAGCTCCTTGAGGCTGAAAGCTGTGTCCTATTCAGGTGCTCTTCCGGTCTAGGCCAGGTCCCAGATGCCAAGCAGGTTACTCAGTAGAAGTTACCACGAAGCTGAGCAGCTGAGTGAATAGCTGTACGGAGGACTCTTGCCTGGGTATTGCCTTCCTCCCCTTTGCCTGCATGCTTGCCCCAACTCCAGCATTCTCACTTTTAAAGTCAGTCCTTTGAGTTATGTGGTCGATTTCCACCGTAGTACTCAGAAAATAAGAAGCAAGTGATTGGGTATCTGGGATTCTCTGAGGCAGCTGAATTAACCATGTCTTTTAATTTCTGTGTTCTTGGTTTTTGTTTGTTTGTTTGGGGGAATACTGGGATGGAACATAGGGATGCTTTATCCTCCACTTCATTCTTTTGTGTGTGTGTGTGTGTGTGTGTGTGTGTGTGTGTGTGCTGGGGATTGAGCCTAGGGCTTCAAATCTGCTAGGCAAGTGCTCTACCACTGAGTTACATCCCAAGCCCTCTCTAGTTCTTTTTATTTATTTACTTACTTATTTTAACTTGAGACAGGGTCTTGAAAGTTACTATGGCTGGCTTTGAATTTGTGATCCTCTTGCCTCAGCCCCCTGAGTTGCTGGGATTGCAGGTAGGCACACCATACCTGGTTATTTTCTGTTTTCTGATACTTTGATATTTGGGGTCCCACTGACCCTGCAGAGACTGCCCCTCCTAGGACTAGTCCATCCTAAAAAGAGTGAACAACTCACCTATGCAAGCATACTTTTCAAATACAAACCAACTGAAATGGAGCCCATACCCTACTCCCAACAACCTCCTTTATTGGAGTCTCATACTCCAGGCTATTACCTGCTTGCTCATTCACACAGGGTCAGGTACCACACAACTCAGGGAGCCCCTATATCCCAGGACCCACTGAAATTATGCAAAGCAGCCAATCCTAAACCTGTTTGCCTGGTTTCCCCATTCCTTCTTGCAGAAACCAATCATACCTCTTGCAAAGAGTGCCTCCCTCTGCATCCAGCCCCTGGGTCAATCTCAGCATTTCCTGGTGTGCATGCTGCACCTCCTCACCATGATGTGGTGTGGCTTGTGCCCCCATGCTTGAGAACTGTGAGTCATAAACTGCCTTTCCTGTCAATCATCTCGTGATCTGTTAGCCTTACTATACCTCAAACTTTCTATTAGTATGCTCCAAAAGCAGGAACAGAACCAAAGATGCCCCCTCCCTGTCCATGAAATCCGAAGTTTTATCTTGGCACACCACTGAGCCCCTTTACGGATACACATACCCAGATACAGTTTGCCATGAATTTTTGCTTGGCACAGGAGGAAGGAGTTGATCAGTTTAGTGCACAGTGCTCAGGAAGGCAGCTTTGGGAAGCAAGAGCACAGCAGTGAGGGTCCTTTGAGCAGTGTAGTGACAGAGATGCCTAGGGTAGTTGGGGTGGGGAAAAGAAATGAGCAAGAGGATACTTAGACAGACTTTAGCTGCTGTACAATGTGACCAAATTCAGTGTTGATGCTCCAAGAGCCAGATGTGGGGAGGAGGCTGCGGGATGATGGGCCTGGGGAAGAGAAGGGCTGGAACTGTATAGAGAGCTGGGAAGCTAAGGTTGGAGGGGAGGTGGGGAGTAAAGAACTGCCAACAGCACCTGGATTCCCTGGATTTCAGCCTGGAGCTCTCCAAAGAGTACCAAGCAGGTGACCAGGAGCAGGGTCTGATCAAGGGCTGCCTACCCACTTGCAGCCTGGTACCCAGTGACACCCAGGAGGGCTAATAATCCTGCTAGGCTCATGTGGGCCCAGATCTTTGGAGCCCAGCACTATAGTGGCTGGAGAAGAACAAGGAGCTTCCTCCTTCTCAAACCTGGAGTCTGTCACCTGCCACAAAGCCTGCCCACCGCCCAGCAGTGGCTTCTAGCTCCCTGCAGAAAACCTGCCTGCAATTCCTGCTTTATGGCCTCTGCCAAATGAAGCACAAACTTAACTACATCACCTCCCCGACAGGACGAGGGAAGGGGCTGGGGTAACATGCTGGGCTTCTTCAGCCCCCTAATCTAATCACTGGTGTGGGTCATTTCAATTACAGACACCAGAGTGTGGTGGGGGGCGTGGCTGAGCATAAAAGCCCCCCCGTGCTGTTGCTCAGCTAATTGTTTAGCTCTTACTGTCTCGGCAGGTAAATAACTCAGGACTGAGCAGTTCCAGCTCCTAAGATGGAGTCTGAGCTGGGAAACAGGACAGGGTAGACCAAGCTGGACAGGGTGGTGACAGAGGTGGAGCCCCAAAGGCACAGATTGGGGTTTCAGGGAGGGAGGACCAGTATTCGCAGAGGAAAACAGCTACCTAGGGTCTCTGCCCTGTGCTAACCAGTCACCACCAGGGATTGGTGGAGGAACTCTCTGCCTTAAAACCAATTTCTGAAGTTTTCTAGGAGCCTCTCTGAGCCACAGAATAGGGTAAAATATGAATTCTAACTGTTTGCTGACCTTGCCTGTATATAGACGTGATTGGATCCCTGAGAAATGAGAGGATCTGGGAAAGTCTTGAGGTTGGGCTGAGAGCAAGGCTAATTCCCTCGGCACCTCGCTGTTGGCTGCCCTCATGGTTCTTTGCTTTCTGGTTCTGACCCACCCAAGCTCAAAGCCAGACCACAAGAGACTTGCTTGGAGATTTAAGAGTTGAGAAGCTCAGCTTCCTTCACCATGATGTCTCCTGCTTCTCTGGGACAAATCTTAGAAGGGAAAGATCATCACCTGGTTATTTTTGATAAAAAAGCCTATGAAGGTCCTTGGGGTCATCATGGCAGCATCCAGAAGTTATCTTGAGATATGTTACAACTTGAAGGCTGCCTGGTTATGGGACTGCTTAACCATCTCTGTATTCTAGATACAAGAACAGGAGCTGTAATTTCTTTGTGAATATTTAAACTACCTGAGATTCTGGGAGACAGCAGATGGTAGGAGCATTCACATCTGGGAGAATCCCATTTTTGCTCTGTTCCTAGGTTTCTTTCCACTAAAGCAGCTCTAAGTAAGGGCCACTAGTTCTTCATGTTCTTCCCCTACTGAAGGCACTATTCCAAGAGGAGGTCTGAAGTGTTACACATCAATAATGTCATTGTTTTAGGCAGCAGAATGACCTTGGGGCTTAGAGTGAGTTCCTGGCTGTGGTTAGGATTAGAGCCACTAGGTACTAGATCGCAGGGAGTCCATTTAGTGAGCAGGCTTTGCTGCTGAATGATAGCTTCTTCGTGGGTGACATAAAGAACCTGGGCAGTGGCAGCTGGACATGGACCAAAGTTGAGACGTGTGGGAAGTGGAATTAGAAATCCCTTTGGGACCCTCACTCAAGTCCCTCTGTAAGAAGGCCCTTGATGACATCAGCCCTTAACTTTCAGATCCTTATGATAAAGGGAAGAACCAGAACCCATAAGGGGATTCTGATAGAGGCAGCTGGAAGTCAGATCCCACACCAAAGACTCGGCCTGGAATCCATCTGTTAATAGCAGGCAGGTCTTGTGTTTATTTTTTGATCTATAGTTACTTTTCAAAATGCTATTGAATACATTTCTTCATTTTGATCTCATAACTGTGAAATAGGTAAGAGTAAATATTTATTTAAATATTTAAATAAATGAAATAGAAGTCTGAGAAGTTAAGTTCAAGGTCCCTTGGGTAGACAGTGTTGGAACTAAGACTAAAGCAGGTCTCTGGACTGAACCTGGTACTTTCTCCAACGTGCAATTAGGAAGGAGGGAGGCCTCACAGCACGTGTTCACTGCAGGGCTTTTCCTCATGTCTTCCCCTATAACTGGGGGAGGAAGTGGAGAGAACTGGAACCAGTATAGAAGCTGTAGAGTACATGGAGGCAGCAAAGGCCAGTGGTACTAAGTATGGAGTGAAGCAGCAAACAGGTGGAGCTTTGCATGGACACTTCCTTCCTGTTCACAAACTTCTTATGTTCCTCATTTCATTAACAGCAGCAGTGGAATTTCATGGGCAATTGGCGTTGAGCACTAACTGGGAGGTAATGAGAGAGGGAGGATGCAGGTAAAGGCTGTTTGAATTTAAATTCTTTTTCTTTGGGGGGATGGAGGGGGGCAGATTTTTTTAAAGGCAATTTTAGTACCAGGAAAAGTTTTTAGCAAACAGCTTTAGACTTTTGTGTCCTCTGCTGGCAGCATTAGGACTGATGACTGTCTTGCTGTCCTCTGTGTCCTTCTATCCACAAGCCTCCTGAAGGCTACCCTAGATGAGGGTTAGAGGGAAATCCAGGGACTGGGTGTCTGATCTTGGGAGATTTTGTCGTTCAGACTTAGGAAAACACACCAGATACATGTCCACTGTCAGCAGTGAGCTGGAGTGAATTACATTATAGGACACTCACCATGCAAAATGGTAGGCTCACTCGTATGCAAAACCCTCTATGGTGTGGACATAGATGGGGGATAAACAGAAAGAGAAAACAGGGCAACTATTCTAGGAGTATGTGGCACGTTTGACAAATCTCTCTCTCTCTCTCTCTCTCTCTCTCTCTCTCTCTCACACACACACACACACAAACACACACACACACACATGCACATGTATAATAGAGGCCACAAAACATTTAAAGGGAGAAGGATATAAGATACTATAACACCAAAGACAGAGATGAGGGGACAGAGTCACAGAGTGCTGGGGTGGGAATGTGGGGGAATAAGACCATTCTGAGCAGAGCTCTGAGACAGAGTTGAGAGACAGATGGATAAAGTAGAAGAAAAACTGGTCAAAAAGAAGGAGAAGCTTAGATGAGAAACCCTATCCTGAGGAGCACAGTAGTCAGGTGGGCTTGGCTGGACTGAACACTCTGTGAGGAGAAATGATGAGAAGCTAAGAAAGTCAAATACAAGAAGGAGGATGTTTTGTGGAATTTTAATCTTATTCAAACTCAGGTTTGAGGCCACAGGAACTTCATAGGTAGGATTATTACTACAGGTTTGGCTATTGGAGAGTCTGACCCAGAAGTTGGTTAGTTACCCAAGTGCCAGGTTAGCACAGGACTCTTCTGTTCTAGAAAGTGGCATAGATGGAAAACTAAGGAGCTATCAGGGCTGTGACAGTTAACTTTATGTGTCAACTTGTCTAGGCCATTATACTTAGTATTAGGTCAAATATTATCTTAACTGTTTCTGTGAAGGTATTTTTTTAGATGTTGATGGACCTTTATTTTATTCATTTATTTAATGTGATGCTGAGAATCAAACCCAGTGCCTCACACATGCTAGGCAAGCACCCTACCACTGAGCCACAACCCCAGTCCCTTGTGAAGGTATTTTTAAGACAAGATATTTAATTTATTAAAATAATTTTAGTTATAGTTGGGCACAATACCTTTATTTTATTTGTTTTATTTTTATGTGATGATGAGGATTGAACCCAGCACCTCTACTGCTAAGCCACAACCTCAGCCCCCGAGATAAGATATTTAAATCAGTAGATGTTGAGTGAATTGGATCACCCTCCAAAATGTGGATAGACATCATTCAATCAGTTGAAAGCATTGAGAAAAAAAAAGACTGACCTCTCCTAAAGAAGAGACGCTCCAGAGAGTAGACCTCTGGACTCCAACTAGAGCTCCCCTCTGAATTTCCAGGGAACTCTTCTGTTGGCCTACCCTGAAGATTTTGTACTTGCCAAGTCTCCATAATCACGTGTGTGTTATAGGCTGGTTTGTGTCCCTCTGAAGGTCATATGTAGAAGTCCTAACCCCTAGTACCTCAGAATATGGTTGTATATGGAGATGAGGCCTTGAAAGAAGTAATAAGATTCCATGGAGATGCTGGGCATGGTGACACACACCTGTAATCCCAGCAGCTTGGGAGCCTGAGGCAGGAGGTTCATAGTTCAAAGTCAGCCTCAGCAACTTAGTGAGCTCCTAAAGCAACTCTGTAAGACCTGTCTCTACATAAAATATTTAAAAGGGCAGGATATGTGGCTCAGTGGTTAAGCACCACTGGGTTCAATTCCTGGTATAAAAAAAAAGTGACATGGAGGCAACCGAATGGGCCCTGCTCCGATATGACTGGTGTCCTTACGAAGAAGAGGAAATTTAGCAGGGTGTTGTGTCATACTCTTATCCCAGCTACTCAGGAGGCTGAAGCAAGAAGATCACAAGTTTGAAGCCAGCCTGGGCAACTTAGCAAGACCCTGTCTGAAAACAGAAAATAAAAAGTGGGCTGAGGAAGTAGCTCAGTGGTAGAGCATGTGCCTAGTGTGCACAGGCTCTGGTTCAATCCCAGCACAGGAAAAAAAAAGATAAAATTTGAACATAGACATATACATGCACAGAGGAAGGACCACATGTAGACACAGGAAAAGGTGACCGTCTACAGAAGAGGTTGCAGAAGAAACCTTCCAGCCTCCAGAATGGTGAGAAAATAAATCTTTGTGCTTTCAAGCTGCTGCCCACTCTGTAATACTTTATTCAGGCAGCCCTAACTGACTAACAGAAGGACTATAGAGTATAAATCCCTTGAATTACCAGGTATGATGGCACATGCCAGGAATACCAGCAATTTGGGAATCTAAGGCAGGAGGATCACAAGTTCAAGGTCAACCTGAGCAACTTAGTGTGACTCCGTCTCAAAATAAAGAAAAAAGATGGGCTGGGGATGTAGCTTGGTGGTAGAGCACCCCTAGTTTCTACCCCCAGTGCCACTAAATAAATAAATTCCTTGACTCCAGGGAGCATGGGTTAGACATATGTCGCAGCTCATGCCTTACACATGGTGTGTGCTCACTAAATGTTGTGCTAGATGGGCTAGGAAACCTTGGCACTTGGGATCTCCAAGGCACAAGAAGACAGAGGAAGGGATTTAGCTGCAATAGTGGAAACATAAGCTTCAGAAAGATGCAAATATGGTGAGAGTTTTGTGTTCTGGTTGGTTCAGAGTTGACCATAGGAATCCAATCAAGAATGTTCTCTGTGACTGACTTCATATTCTCTGGTGTTCCTAACATAATGTCTAGGACTTAAACAACACTCAATAAAGGTTTTGTTGAATAAATGAAAACAACTAACCAAGTCAGAACTGAGAGATGGAGTGATCTTACATTTAAAAAAAAAAACTGTTTAAACACAAATATATGCATGTATGTGCTTTTCAGATCTCTTTCTGAGAAGGCTAACAGTGGTTACTGGGGAATGAAGGCTTGTTTGGTGGCTTGTTTGTTCTGTTTATACATTTTCATCATAAATATAGTGGTGCTGGGTCCTTCAGTAACCCATAGGCTGTGTGTACCTGGACTCAATGAAAAGAGGCAATGGCGGGTGGGAATCATTTAGACCCACTGTTCCTCCCCTTTTGATCTCCTCACAGCTTTCCTTAAGTGTGATAGTGCATTGATTGAGACCAGAGATTCCAATTTTCACAAGCCACTCCACAGTGCCCAGAGTGAGCACAGGGTGACAGCATAGAGCCCCAGCATGACAAGGTAGCTTCGGAAGAGCAGTTGGTCAAAGCGGTACAGGAGCGCCAACCACTCAACCTCCTGTTGGTCCACCTGATCCTGAGTTTGGAGGTAGTTGTTGATGGATCGAATCTGGAACCAGACTTCCTTCAGGGTTTCTGACTGGATCTGGTGTTCTTGACAGACTGGGGATTCTGCATGATAGAGGAAAATACTTGAGGTGAGCCAAGGGCTACCAAGGCCCACTGGAACTTTCTTTTGAATCTGACAGCTTCATCCTTCAAGGAAAGTTGTGGGCAAAACTAGGAAGAGAGTTGGGTGGGGTTGTGGACTGTCACCCTACTTGCTTGTTGAGGCATGGCTGTGCTGCAGGACAGAGACCATGGCAGAGCTATATCGTGAAAGTAGGGTATGTGTAGTGACCAGATCAACTCAATTGGAACTTTAGGGGCTGGGATGATTCTTTTACTTTCCTTTTTCTTTTTCTTTTAGGTTGGGGGAAGTAAATCCAAGTAGCTCACATGCTAGAGCTTTACTATTCTAGGGTGGATGAGTCACTGTGGGTAATTGAAAAATTAAACAAGCTAAAGCAACATCCCCCAGCAGAAGGTGGACTTCAGTCCCCAGAGAGGTAATATAAATGTGGTGCAGGGACTATGAAGCAGGTGCTTCAGATTCTCCACAAAGTGCAACAAAAGGCCTGGTGCTTTGCTGATGGGCACTGGTGCTGAGGGGGACCCAGAAAGATGGGAAAGGGATCTCTAGACTTCTCACAAACCTGTTACTCCAGCATCCTGGGTCCTAGGGTCCATTCTAGACCCATCGGTGCCAGCATCCCCTTGAAGGCACAAGAGGGGTAGTTCCTGGCCACTTCTCCACTCATCATGGAGGAATCTGACCAACAGAATAGACTTTGATAAGCTGAGAACCAAGAAGGCCATGCAGACTGTGAAGAAGACCCCTGGGAGAAGGCACCAGAGCAGAGAAGTTAGTTGCAGTCTCTAAGGTTTTTCCCTCCTCCAGTTTGAAATGCGTCACCAGATCTTTGGCAGGAATAAAATAACACTGGCATCAGGTGACCCTGAGGATGCTTACCAATCAAAGAGGCGCTCCCTGAGCTCCTAGGTACCTCGTTAGACATGTTGACTCTGAAGACTGTATAGCCCACCAGCACACTGGTCTTGAACACAATCCTCGCCCGGCAGTTGGGTGGCAGGTAGAAGCTCCCCAGATCCACAAGCATTAGGAAGATGCTGGGAATCAGCAAATTCACAACATAGGCCAATGGGCATCTGCGAATCACCACCTGGCCAGGAACAAGGAGTTTGTTGAATCTAAGCCCATGGACTAACATTTGACCAAATCCATAGCCAGGAATACTCACGTAAGTCCCAACATGCAAAGCCTTCATATGCCATGTGAAGTCTGTGTAGTTTATCTTAGAAGTATGTTTGAGGTTATTTTGTGGTTTAGAAATGAAGGAGAAAAATCCTTTAAACTTTTACATAGCCAATATTAATATTATTGATAGTTATAAGAAGAAGAAGTTAGCATTTATTTCCCACTTGCTGTGTGCCATACACTAGACTGTTTCATATGCTTATCATAGTCAATCCTCAAAACTTTAAGGGCTAGATATTTTCATCTCCATTTTACAAACTAGGAAAGTAAGGTTCAAAGAGGTCGAATTATTTTTCCAAATTCACGTATCTGGTAAGAAACTGTCTTAAAATGAAAACCCTCCTTCTCTTAAGCCACTTATACAATATTGGGTATTATTTTCAGCCTCTCTTCTTACATGGAATGTGAGCCTCTTAACACCTGAGGATCTATAAATATCTTGGCAAGAACAAAGAGAACTATAAAATGGGGAAATTGCAAGAGGGCTCAACAGACTGTTTGCAAGGTGCGGGCAGGGTATAAAGAAACTACAAGGTTTGTGATCCCAGTGACTCAGGAAGCTGAGACAGGAGGATCACAAGTTTGAGGCCAGCCCCAGCAACTTGGTGAGACCCTGTCTCAAAATAAGGAATAAAAGGGACTGGAGAAGGGCTTGAGTGGTGGCTCACTGATAGAGCACTTGCCTAGCTTGTGTGAGGCACTGGGTTCAATTCTCAGCACCACATATAAATAAATAAGTAATAAAGGTCCATCAACAACTAAAGAAATATTTTTTAAAAAGGTAGGGGGGACTGGGGGAAAAAAGAAAAGAGAAACCACAAAGAGGAGGTCCATGTATGGATTTCTGGGGACTGAGCTGATACAACCCTTATGCCTGAAGGGCCCAAGTGCTAGGGATGGTGGCCAAACCTGAGGAAAGAGAAAGCTATGCAGGGCAGGAACTGTAGCTTTCTCCTAGGAACACAGCAATCTAGCAATGATTTCACCAGAAGCAAATGAAGAGGTAAGTACCCCCTCCCTCTCCTCCCCTCCCTCCCTCCAATCTCCTGTCGCTGCCCCTGCCCTACCTCCCATTGGCCCAACATGACAAGGGATCCCATCTCTGCAGGCCTCAGCTTAGTCTCCAGGAGCACAAAGAAAGGGGAAGAAGTGGAAAGTGGGGCCCCCTGGAGCGGGGACCAGCTGAAGCTACTCAGCTCCGCCTGTGTTGTGGAAGCCAAGTGGATTTTGTAGTCTGGAATTTGAATCTCACAAAATCACTACTGTTGTTGCCATTCTGTACTGGGATTGTGATGTCTTTAAGAAACATATATTCTATTCTAATCTTTTCTGAAAGAGAAACCAAAGAATGGCAAGGTTGCCTCCCTCACTCCACTGTGATCTCTCATCTCATCCCATCTCTGGCTGGTGAAAATCCCCCCAAAAAACAAAATAAGACTTGTCTTAAAAATGGGTGTTCAATAAATGTTTGTTGAACAAATGAACATCCTTGGCCCTTTGCTATTGGACTTGGACAGAAATAATGCCTAGAATCTCTTTATTTTTTGCATTTGCCAAACAATAGAAGGTTTTCTGTGCTTTTATTCGTATGATATAATTTATTTAATCCTTACTGCCAAGTCATTAGTAGGTAATACCCTCCATTTTATAAATTTTCAAAATTAAAGCTCGATCCTCTTAAGTGATTTAAGTGGCACCACTGGGATGTGTCCCCACATCTTCTGATGCCCAGCTCTTTTCCACCACAGCATAGCTACAACTGTTGATCAGATTGGACCTCTGACCAGAGTGCAGGGCTCCTCTCCCTCATCTCTGACTCCTGCTCTGGAAAAGAATCACAAAGAAGTCTGCAAAAGCCTCTCCTCCTGCACTTTGGTAGAAATGTGTTTTCTACCAAAAAAGGTAGAAAAGGCCAGGGATGGAGCAGAAGGTGGCAGGGAACAACATGGCTGGGGGAGTCCAGATGCTGCCCTGGTGGTGAAAGTGGGGGCTCCCCTGCAGCTGGATCCAGAAGCATGTCCCAACTCAGTGGAGCTTGGCAGGCCAGAGCCGTTGGCGGATTATAGTCTGGCTGTTCTCTTTCACATTAAACATAATTGGCTGCAAATATCTAAACCAGAGCAACACTCACTGCTTTGCAATAATTTGGTTAAAACACATTTCTACCAAAGTGCAGGCAACAAGAGAAACAACAACAGAATTAATCGTCATCAACCTGCACCTTTCAGCTCCCCTCCTCATGCTGTGACTAAGATGGCAAAGGCAGGGAGAGGAGAAAGGGGGTCAAGTGGTTGGGGTCCATGAGGGTTTTGTGTTGTAACCTAGCCTGGGCTATTGGTGATCCGGCCTCATGAGGTAAGGGGTGGCAACCACACCTGCTGTCTCTGGAGGGTAGAGATGTGAATACCCCCTAGAGATGCTGTGGCAGAGATTACATGAAAGAGAAGAAGTCTAACAATATCACTCTAAGGAAAAGCACAAGTAGGCATGTTGGTTTAGTGAAAAGAGCCTAGACGTGAAAGCCAAGGGCACAGAGTCCCATAGTGCCTCCACTGTAGCCTAGATAAGCAAGTGTAAGTGACCTTGCGTGAGGGAGCCAACCTCTCTATGGCTCAATTCACTCACTCCCTCCCCACAATTTTTTTAAAAGTAGTTTAATTTTGCCTTGCCATACATCTTAGTACAATTGAGATGAGCTATTGTACTCTTTAAATAAAGTTTGTATGTAAAAAGCACAAGCGGCAATGATTCCTCTCTACCCAGAGGCTGATGCAGACAGTGAATGTAAATCTAAGCCAGAACCAAAGATGGGTAGTGTGGCTCCTCAAAGCCCCTGATGTCTGAGAAAGTGCTGTTTTATCAGCCCAAATGATCCCTGAGATGTCAGTGGGGAGGCATGGGAAGAGCTAAGAAGTTACGTGGCTTCTGGTGCATGCAACCTAGGCAAGCACATATGATTCTGAACTTGGTTTAATGCTCTGTAGGTGCCATTTAGAAATTCTTAATAATTTTTAATAGGGGGTTTGCATTGTCATTTCCCACTGAGCCCTACAAATTAGGTAGCTGATCCTGTCAGAGGTCATTCCTCGCTGTACATCAACAGAAGCTTAAAGCAGAAGGGAAAGACCTAGGTACAAGGAGAGACAATTAGCTTTTACTATGACATAACAGAACTTCCTTGTCTTAACTAGCATGAACAGGTTGCCAGGCCCTATCATACAGTCTGGAGTTAGGACAGGTCTCTGCCCTTGTCCCCTCCACATGGTTTCAGGAACCAGACTTGGGTGGTTGGGTGTTTTATTAAGTCTGTGATCAAAGAGGAATTTTGCCCCAGAATAGTCATAACCAGATTCTATACCTGATCAAGATGATGAGCCTTGGGACTTTCTAGTTTATATTTAGATGATATTTTGGATTTAGAGTCAATGCTAGAAAGGGCTAACTTTAGGGCATATTGGGAAGGGCAATTGTATTTTGCATACAAGGCAGATGCCACTATTCTACTGGGTTGAATACTGTCCCCAAGATATCATTCCTGGGGCTGGGATTGTGGCTCAGCGGTAGAGTTCTCGCCTAGCGCAAACGGGACCCGGGTTCAATCCTCAGCACCACATAAAAACAAAGGCATTGTGTTGTGTCCATCTACACCTAAAAAATAAAAAAAATAAAAAATTAAAAAGATATCATTCCTTCCTGGAGCCCCAGAATGTTTCCTTATTTGGAAACAGGATCAATTAGTTGCAATTAGTTAAGATGAGGGGTCGGGAATTTGTCTTAGTACAGCATTCACCAGTTATGCTGTGCGAGGCCCAGGGTTCCATGCCCAACACCCATAAGACAAGGTCATACTAGGTAGGATTGGTGTCCTCAGAAGAGAAGAAACATGCAAAAAGAAGACCATGTAAAGATGGATGTAGAGGTTCAAAAGATACATCTACAAGCCAAGTAACACCAGTGATTGCTGGCAACCAGCAGATATTAGGTTGATTTTTTTTTTTTTTTTTTGGTGGCACTGGGGTTTGAACCCAGGGCCTTGGGTGTGCTAGGAAAACATTCTACCAACTAAGCTATAGTCTCAGCCCTAACAGCAGATATTAGGTGAGGCATAGAACAGATTCTGCCTTGGAGGGCCCAGAAGTTTGGGTCATTCTTGATTTCAGACTTCTACTCTCCAGAACAACAGAATAAATTTCTGTTGTTTAAAACCACTCAGTTTGGGGTACTTTGTTGGGGCAGCGTTGTGAGACAAATAAAGGTGACTTTCCCAGTAATATATACTGTGTAGATAGCAAAGAACAGTCTGAGATGTACTGCATTACATTTAGTTGTATGTCAGCATGATGTAGGATTAGGACATGGTTTCTGGAGTCAGGCTGCCTGGTTCAATCCAGGCTCCACTAGTCATCCTGAAGCTTTCAGTAAGTTACATAACGTCTCTGCATCTCAATCTATCCATTTGTAAAAGTGCAGATACTAGGAGCACCCATCTGATGAATATAAACTCTTTTTTATTCTATTTTTTGGTACTGGGAATTCAACCCATGGGGTACTTTACCACTGAGCCACATTCCCAGACTTTTTTATTTTTTATTTTGAGACAGGATCCAACTAAGTAGTTTAGGGCTTCGCTAAGTGGCTGAGGCTGGACTCAGGCTCTCTTGTCTCAGCCTCCTGAGCCAGTGGGATTACAGGTGTGTGCTACCATGCCTGGCACCAACTCTTAAAATGGTGCCTGACATGAAGTGTTCCATTTTGAGATCATTCTTATGTCTTCCCGTGCAGATTTTTAGGTTTATGATAGATATAAAGAACCTTTTTATTTACCATGGTGTCTTAAGTGTTTACCATTGAGGGTGGCACATGCTAACAGCTAAAAAGATGTTTGTTGAATTGTATTAGAGTCTTTTAATAATGCTACATTTAGTTACAAAAGGAGTGTGAAGTTAGCTCAAATGGGGGCCAATCTATTGAGGTCAGTTTTTCTGAGGGCTACCTTCATAGTAACCCCTGCCTCTGCCAGTGTGTCCCAGGCTCTCTACAAAACTGCCCCTACCTAAAACCCAATCATTTCTAATGGACTAAAGAAGCTGGTGCCTTTAAATTCCACAGAAAGGGAAGAAAAAGCACTTTAGTTTCAGTCCGTGTTCTCCATTAGACACCCTTCAGGTGTTAGCAATATTATGCCACAATTTCATTATCCATTAAAGCCAGGTAATAATAAGTACACAAAGGTATTTGGAGCCTATTGATGTTAATGAAAGAGATCAATCTAATTCAGAATGTGTGTGTGGAGAGCTCCTTGGAGATGGAATAGGCCCCAAGGTTAGCCTCTAATTGCCTCCTTGATGGTAGACCCCACCAGTACTCAATTTTGCATGACCGTCTTTATGACATAGTTGGAATTTTGACGCCCAGACTCACGCTTCATACAGAAGCCCATTTTCCTCCTTTCTGAGGCCCCTCCCAACATTCCCAGTTCAGAAAAAAATGGGAAAGTTGCTGCCATTTAAGCAAGTTCCTCGTGCCAGACTGAGAGCTTCTTGGATCTGGACTGTGGATTGGGCTATATTAACAGGAAGTCTATGATTCTCACATTACTTGAGAATTTCTAGGATTTTAAATTCTCATTCTCTCTCTCTCTCTCTCTCTCTCTCATGCGCGTACGCGCGTGGTGCTGAAAAGAATCTTCTATCAAGTTTACAGTATGAATTCAATGGACATCTCAACAAAATTACCCTAATCTAGAAAGGAAAATTATGATGGAAAAAGAGGTTAGGGGGTGCTAGGGTTGTGGCTCGGCAGTAAAGCACTTGCCTAGTACATGAGAGGCACTGAGTTCAATCCTCAACACCATATAAAACTAATAAATAAAATAAAGGCATTGTGTTCATCTACAACTAAAAAAAAATTTTTTTAACTTTTTTCTCAGATACCCCTAATTCATTTTTGTAGGACTGCTCTAAGGGTACCCCAATTCCTGCCTGAATGAACACTTTGCTCAGTGTGAGAGTATCTGTGGTTGGGCTGGTTTAGTTCCCACAGCTGTCCACCTTTTCCATCCAACATGAATTTCTAAATTTTATCCCTACCTACTCCCACTCTACTCTCATTTCTTTAAAAAAAAAAAAAATCGCTGCCTTACAGAAATCAAATGCTTACCCTGCTGTTTCTGGGAACCAGCCCCTCCATTCGTGTATTGGAAGAAATCTCCCCTCCCAAGGCTGCTGGATCAGGTCCCAGGCTGCACACAGATTCCTTGTAGGGAGAAGTGCCTTGCTCTGGGCCCCCTGTGGAATGAAGCCCGACTCCAAAATATCAGTGGTGCCCTCTGATAAACAGTACGTGTCCCAGAGCCAGCAGCTATGATTGTACATTAGCTGGAACTAAAGGGGCATCTGGAGAATGTGATTTAGTATAAATGGCAGCAGTGTACATCAGCCTAGGATGATAATGTATTTAGAATAGATCATTGTTTTTTCTGCCCACCCCACCTGTCCCTGACCTCCTGCTGAGCAGCCTGGGCTGAGATACCAGGTGATTAGATTAAGAGAGAGATGGCCCTTTGTGTCAGGACCTTGGCAGGCCTAACATTGGCATGGAACTACTGGCCAATGGTTGCTGAAGGACATCCAGATGCCTTGGATGCTGGATTCATAATGGGATATATGGTACAGAGAAAGATAACTATGAATCCAGGCATGGTACACATGGCAAGAATGGAAGGCATGGAGGCAAGAGAGGTTGAGAGAGACAGAAAACTGATAGATGTGGAGCCTAAGTTAAGTCATAACCAGAGCTGCAGAATCACTCCTGAGTCTGGCTAATATGATCTGTGACTACTCAGGATTCTTTCCCCACTCTGTTTCTGAGGAGCAGGTGGAAGCCAGTTCTGCTATATACCCACCTTAGCCTCCATGGCAAAGAACCAGGGAAAAGGTTCAAGGGCAGGAAATCAAATGCCTGCCTGCCTCCAGCCTGCCTCTGTGGCCGTGAACGGAGCAAAGGAACTGAACCACAGTTTCGAGACCCAGAGAAGACCCCAGTCACACACGGTGACGCAAACTTTTACCATCTCTGTTCAGCACATTCGAAATGGTGGTAGTTTGTAGGAAAACTTCGGCTGCTGCTGAGAAAACAAATTAATATTTAAGGTGAAGGGTGACACATAAGTATAAGCAGTCACTTTGTGAAGAGAAGGGGATGGGGGGGATGAGAACGCCTGCGCATGTGCATATGTGTACTCTGATCGAGTTACCTGCCCCATCTCTTGCCTGTTTGTCTCCTCCGTGCAGCGTAGGTAATGGTGTGTGCAGCTTTCTCTGGAGCACTTGGTAGGTGACTATGTTCCACCTTGTACATGCTACTCCCTCACATTTCCTTTAATGTTCTCCATTATTTGGGCTGCATTAATAATGTTTGCAGGCTGATATCTTTAAAATTAATGAGGTGTTTACTCTTAGCCAAGAAGCTCATTGAAATTTAAAAAAAAGAAGAAGAAGAAGAAGGCTTCTTTTTTCCCCTCCCTTTCTCTCTCTTTCACACACACACACACACACACACACACACACACACACACAAAGTGGACAAGCATACCACAGCACAAGCTTTGCTAAAAAACAAGCAAAATTCTAGGCAAGAACCCAAACCCCACCCCACTGCTAAGAAGTATAGGAAGGCATGATTGCAATCAGCTGCTAGCCAGTGTTATACATTACTTAGGTTCAAACTCCAATGGTATCTTAGAGGCCCTGGTTTAACTAGTTTTGCCAGAATGCTGCAGGAAACACCTTTTAACCAAACAAGGAATATCTGTGCCCTCAATTATAGCCTATCTTACCACCACCACCCTTAGCATATCCATCATAACTATAGTTCCTAGTGTAGTCTAAATGTACCTTTCTATTCCAAAGCTGCATTTCTAGGAGAATTTATCTCGTGGCAGTCCTGACTTGCCAGTTAGTCTCTATTTTTCTATTGGATCCATTTCTTGGCATGAAGGCCCCTAGCCCCAAACCACTCCTACTAACCAACTTTGTGCAGAAAAACAGAGCACACTGTAGCATATTAACACTGAGTCTGCTGGTTATGTGAACTGGCTGCTGACCATATGTCAGGATGGTTTGCCAGGAAAACCAGAGAAGAGAGAAGGGCTACCTCTGGGGCACAAAGCAGTAGGTTTCATTGTCTTGTATCCATCACTCCCTAATCCCCCACAGACAGAATAAAGGAGCCAAGAGCAGTCTCAGGGATACATCAGAGGAATGTGGGTCCTTTGGGGCAGTTGTTCCCTCTGATCCAGAAGCCACCAGTGGTTTCTGTGGGTCCTGCAGGTGACCGCTGGATAATTCCTTCAGATATTCAAGTTAATAATATGATCATTTTATGCATCTGCATCTGGATTAATGAATAATTTACTCAGTTAAAAACAGGACAATAAGATTGATGAGACAGTCTTCCCAATTTGTTGTAGTGACAGGGTAGGGGGGTTTGTTGTTGTTTTCAGTAGCAATTAGAAGTGATAATGTTAGTATGTGCTGAAAGGTTTGAGGACTCCTGCTGTAGTTGTTGATTCAGGCCTCTGATGCCTGAATATCATTCTTTCTACATTCCCTTATGGAATCTCTACAGCAGGAGCCCAATATCTCTCCCTGGACCTCTGCCCCCTGTCATAGCAAAATGCAAGTAGATGTTCGGAGCCATCTGAACCAACTGCTCCTGAGTGATAATGAATGAGAATGTGCAGTGGGAGTAAAGATTCCTCAGCCCAGTAAAAAAGGCCAAGGACTGCAGAGAAGTGGGCAACAGGGGCAGGAAGGAGAAGAACCTACATTAAATTGAATCTGTGCAAAATCTCCAGTGTTGCTCTGCAGGATGCTGTATGTTGAGGACACAGAAAGAACTTCCCACTCGCTGTCATTCAAAAATGTTTTTTTGTCATGCTTAATGTCTTCTCTGTTCCTCAGGAAGCCCAGGTCTACATCTTCCACTGAAAAGAACAGAAACAATTGACTTCCCAGGAGAGAAAGAGGTGCCAACATCATCCCACTTTTCCACTCCCAATTCAAATCTTTTCTCCTGCCACAACATGCAAAGTCTAATTGGTCTTATTTGAATTAGGAGGTAGAAGTGGGGAATAAAATCTTTCTAGTCATTAAAAAAAAACTATGAATTTAGGGTTTGGAGTCAACTCTCTACAAAATGGTGGAGCTTGTCCTGCAATTTCTATAACATTCTCAGTGGTGGTAGAGTCCTAATGTAATCACAATTTAACAGCAGCAGTGGACTCTAACATTGTACCTGATCTGAAGTATAGCAGGAGCCACATAACTATAGGAAAGAGATTTAGATTTTTAAATAGACAATTATATTATATGCAAGAATGACATAAGACATGAAATTATAGTTTCACCTATGTATTCCAACCCAGCATAGTTGGATTTTCCAACTAATGGACTATTTCTCTCATGGTTTACCTGTGTGCAGAATGCTATTGAAGGTTAAGCTGCAATTCTGGATGTCAAAAGGAAAAGCATATGTCTGTAAACTGCAAGCAGAGACCACCTGGATGGGCTTAAAGTTCTTAATGCTCCCAGATGAGGTCACGTAAACATAGGGAATGTCAGGGGATCTTTCAATGTCCACACTATATAAAACACAAGAGAACTTGTTACAGAGAGGGCATTAGTCATTTCAAAACATACACAGAACTGACTAAAGGATGGTAATGACCATGAGACATAGGACTAGCCTAGCACTGCAGAGGCAGAATCCCATTTCCTATGAGATGATTTACTGAGGCAAAAATGGGCTTAGCAGTTGTAGTCTCATAAGTTAACTCATTTCCTAGTGTCATGGACCTGGACATGAAAAGTAATCTGAAAGCCAGGTGTGGTGGCGCACGCCTATAATCCTGGCTCAGGAGGCTGAGACAGGAGGACTGCAAGTTCAAAGAAGCCTTGGCACCTTAGTGAGGCCCTAAGCAACTCAATGAGACCCTGTCTCTATATAAAATATAAAAGGGGCTGGGGATATGGCTCAGTGGCAAATAACCCCTGGGTTCAACCCGTGGTTCCCAAAACAACAATAACAAAAAGTAACCTGAAGTACCAGCAATCAAATATTATCTTAAATGTCAAATCATGGCATTTCAAATTCCCAACAATATGCCTCCCTTCCACTTAAAAAATAAAAAATAGCAACAATGACTAAAAGTAAACAGCCACTGGCATGAATAGTGTCAGCAGTCTAAAACCCCACATAAGTATAACCCTGCACACTTACAACTCATTGATGATGATATCAGGGGCCCAGATGGCACTGAGAGGTAGAGAGATCTCTCTAATCTCATCAAACATGCTGGAGTTCCAGGATAAAAACTCATCATCCCAAACCTGTTAGGAGTAGTCAAAAAGGGAACTTATCAAAGTGGGACAAGATCCACCCCACTAAAGAAATGACGAGAAATTTGAATTAATGATCCAATTTATCAGCCCCTTGGTACTCTCTGTTAGGGAAAAGGACTTAAGAAATCATGGCCATTCAAGAAACCATGGCCATTCATCTTGCAGGGATTCTAATAATTTATGTCTGCTGCATATCTAAGGAAGTATAAATGCAAAGATAATATCTATTCCTTAGAATAATTACATTTTGAAGCAGATGCAGATCAGAAATCCAGCATGCATAGAAGGAAACAATCATTTACCTCACGGTACCATACACTTGTCTTTAACTTTTGATTCTGTATATCCTGCAAAGCAAAAAGGAAATGTACACCAAACCATAGGATGTCAATAAGCCAAAGGCACATTCAACAATATGACAATTCAGGTAAATAAAATCCAATCTAACCAAATAATGCTGATTTTAAGAACATTACCTAGAGTCTTCAATACTTGGTAGTCTCTGTTCCTATTTATTATGTACACCTGTCGCTTTGAGCTTACTAAATTATCAATGACAAAATTACACTTTGACTGCACTTGACATCTTGAATGATTTGCTAATCTCTTTTCCACTCTAATTAGTTACTCTTTCATTAATCAAACTAAAAAATGATATAAAGTCTTAGTCAATTCCTAGCTAAAAAGATGAGACCAAGCTTTTACTTGTAATCAAGATATTATTCATAATCATTCAGTGAGTGTTATCTCAACTGATGTTGTAAACCATTTCTGTTAACTTACCTTGTGTTTAAATTTCTCTGCTTCTAAAAAAGACTGAATGGGCTTAATATAAGTGAGGTATGTTTTACATGATATATAATAGGTGTGATTTCCTATATCTGCTGTGATTTGGTGATTTTTGTTAAAGATCTCCAAAAACAGCAAACAACAAAACAAAACAACAACAGCAACAACTCCCTTACCAATTTGTTTTGTAGTTAATCTAGTAAAGAACATTCCAAAACTAGGATGTTCCTGGGGATTAAAAGAAAAGAAATATCTCACATCATATACAAATATTAGCTCAAAAGGGATCGTGCCTGGCTATTAAGAGGTAAGACAATGCAACTCTAAGGCGAAACCAGAGTTGAATCTTAATGAATTTGAAGTGGGCAATGTTTTCTTAGATATAACAACCAAAGCACAGAAATAAAAGAAAAAAAAAAACAAATGGGGTTTCATCAAAATTAAAAACTTTTGTGCTTTAAAGGACAACATCAGGAAATGAAATGCTAACTCACAGAATGGGAGAAAATATTTACAAGTCATATATCTGTAATGGGCTTGTACACAGATTATATAAAGAATTTCTACAACTCAACAACAAAAAATGAAGAACCCTATTTAACAATTGGCAAGGGACTTAAATAGATATATTTCCAAAGTGAATACATGGGTTCCCAATAAACACATGAATAGATGCCTAAAATCACTGCTATCAGCCAAATTGTGTGCCCCCAGCCCCATTTAAAAAACACTTTTACTTCAGCAGCTTGAAAGGCTGAGACAGAAGGATTTCAAGTTCAAAGCCAGCCTCGGCAAAAGTGAGGCACTAAACAACTCAGAGTGACCCTGTCTCTAAATAAAATACAAAATAGGGTTGAGGATATGGCTCAGAGGTTTTGAGTGCCACTGGTTATATTTATATAGGATAAAATAGATGTTGAAGTCAAAAATCTATAAAACGAGATAAAGAAGGTATATAATTATAGAAGGATCAATTCAACAAAAGGAAAATAAAGACCACATATATATGATATACATTCATCCAGTACTAGAGCACCCAATTATATAAAGCAAATACTGTTAGACCTAAAAGTAGACATAGACAAATCCAATAATAGCTGGGGACTTCAACACCCTACCTTTATCAATGGACAGATCATCAAGACAAAAAATCAACACAGAAATATCAGAATTAAATTATTCTATAAATCAAATTGACCTAACAAAACTTACGAGACATTTCATACATGCATATATGATTACATGACCCATGTAACTCTACATCATGTACAACCAGATGAATGAGAAGTTATAGTCCATTTATGTACGATGTGTCAAAGTGCATTCTATTGTCATACGTAACTAATTAGAACAAAAAAAGCTATTTCATCAAATAGCGGCAGTATTCATATTCTTCTAAAGAGCACATGGAATGTGTTCTGGGACATATATATATTTAGCTATAAGACAAGTTTCAAAAAATTAATGAAATTAATTAATTGCATGTATCTTATCTGACCACAGTGGAATAACATTAGAAATCAACTTCAAGAGAAACTAGAAAAATGGTACAAATATGGGGCTGGGGTTGTGGCTTGGTGGTAGAGTGCTTGCCTAGCAAATGGGAGGCACTGGAATCAATCCTCAGCACCACAAAAAAAATAAAGGTATTGTGTCCATCTACAACTAAAAATATTTTTTTAATTTGGTACAAATACATGGAAATTAAACAACATTCTCTTGAATGACCAATGTGTCAATAAAGAAATCAAAAGAGAAATTGAAAAATATCTTGAAACAAGCTGGGGTGGTGATGCATGCCTATAATCTCAGTAACTCAGAAGGCTGAGACAGGAGGATTGCAAGTTCATGGCCAGCCTCAGCAACTTAGTGAGACCCTCAGCAATTTAGTGAGAACTGTCTCAAAATAAAAAAAGGGCTGGGGATAGTTACCTTAGATTGGGTAGAGGGAAGTGAAAGGACGGGAAGGCAGGGGATGTAGGGATAAGAAAGATAGTAGACTAAAACAGACATTATTACTGTATGCATGTATGTGACTGTATGACCAATGTGATTCTACAATATGTATAATCAGAAAAATGAGAAATTATA
Organism: Marmota marmota marmota; assembly: GCF_001458135.2. Classification (NCBI taxonomy): domain Eukaryota; kingdom Metazoa; phylum Chordata; class Mammalia; order Rodentia; family Sciuridae; genus Marmota; species Marmota marmota. Next base: position 10,379,942 of record NW_026000242.1, read on the forward strand.
TCCCATCTATGTATGATATATCAAAGTATATAAGTGCATTCTACTGTCATGTATAACTAATTAAAACAAAATTTTTTTTTTAAAAAAAGGGCTGGGGATGTGACTCAGGGGTAAAGCATCCCTGAATTCAATTCCTGATACCAAGAGGGTAAAAGTAATAATAATAATAATAATAATAATAGAATTATTAAATTGTTCCTAATATTTTGTCTTGTTTTTTGTATCTGTGATCATGTTTGAGTTTGTAATATTTTTTTTCTTACTGTCATTGACAGATTTTTATGTGTACTGTTATGTACTGCTATTATAACTTCCTAAAATGAGTTGAATATGTTCTCCATTCTGTAGTTAGTGACTGAAAATCTGTTCCTTGAATGTTTTATGTTGATCAAATTTTTTAGGATAATAGAGACTATACTGTTTAACTTACAGGTGTGGGGTTTATTTTTCAACAAACTTATGGAGGCCCCAAGCAACTCAGTGAGACCCTGTCTAAAATTTTTTAAAAAATAAAAAGGGCTAGGGATGTGGCTCAGTGGTTAAGCACTCCTGGTACAAAACAAAACAGCAAACAAGCAAAAATAAAGACCTCCCATGTTCTTAGATAGGAAGATTTAATTGTCAAAATAGCCATATTACAAAAAGCACTATACAGATTCAATACAATAATCCCATCAAAATTCCAATAACATTCTTCACAGAATTAGGAAAAAGCAGTTATGAAACTTATTTGGAAAAATAAGAGACCCAGAATGGCCAAAGCAATCCTTAGCAAAAAAGAGCAAAGCAGAAGTATCATAATACTAGACCTCAAATTATACTACAGATCGATAGTAACAAAAACATCATGGTACTGGCACCAAAACAGGCATGAATAGAAGACAGAGACAAAACCACATAAATATAGTTACCTGGTATACTAGATTAAGATGCCAAAAACTACATTGGAAAAAAGACAGACCTTTTAACAAATGGTTCTGGGAAAACTGTAAATTCACATGTAGTGGAATGAAATTTAACCCCTATCTTTCACCCTGCACAAAACTCAACTCAAAGTGGATCAGAGACTTAGGAATTAGACCAGAAATCCTGTATATGCTAGAAGAAAATGTAGGCCCAACACTCCAACATATTGGCTCAGGAACTGACTTCCTTAAGAAGGCTCCTAAAGTGCAAGAAGTAAAATTAAAAATCAATAAATGGGTTGGCATCAAACTAAAAAGCTTCTCCACAGGAAAGGAAACAATCAGAAGCAGGAAGAGAAAGCCTATAAAATGGGAGAAGATTTTTACCCTTGCTCCTCAGACAGGACATGAATATCCAGGTTATTAATTAAGAATATTAAGAACTCAAAAAACTTAACTCAAAAATAATAAAACAAAAACAAAACAAATAACCCAATTAATAAATGGGCAAAGAAACTAAACAAACACTTTAAAAAAAGAAGAAGAAGAAGAAAAAGAAAGAAATATAAGCCAGGCGCAGTGTTGCACACCTGTATTCCCAGCAGCTCTGGAGGTTGAGACAGGAGGATTGTGAGTTCAAAGCCAGCCTCAGCAACAGCAAGGCACTAAGCAACTCAGTGAGACCCTGCCTCTAAATAAAAATTACAAAATAGGGCTGGGGATGTGGCTCAGTGGTCAAGTGCCCCTGAGTTCAATCCCTGGTACCAAAATAAATGAATAAATACAAATGGTCAAGAAATATATGAAAAAATGTTCAACATCTCTAGCAATTAAAGAAATGCAAATTAAAACCACACTGAAATTTCATCTCACTTCAGTTAGAATGGCAATTATCAAGAATACAAGTAACAATAAATATTGGTAAGGATATGGGAGTGGGGGTACATTCATACATTGCTGGTGGGACTGCAAATTAGTGCAACCACTCTGGAAAGTAGTATGAAGATTCCTCAAAACACTAGGAGTGGAACCACCATTTAACCCAGCTATTCCACTTTCTCAATATATGTCCAGAAAATTTACAATCAGCAGCCACATCAATGTTTAGAGAAGCACAATTCACAATAGCCAAACTAGGTGCCAAACAGATGAATGGATAAAGAAAATGTGGTATAAAGGCTGGAGTTGTGGCTCAGTAGTAGAACACTTGCCTAGCATGTGTGAGGCACTGGGTTCAATTCTTAGCACTGCATTTAAATAAATGAGTAAAATAAAGATCCATCAGCATCTAAAAAAATTACAAAAAGAAAATTTGGTATAAATACACAATGGAGTTTTCTCAGCCATAAAGAAGAATGATTTTCTGGCATTTGCCAGTTAATGGATGGATCTGGAAACTATCATGCTAAGTGATCTAAGTCAGTCCCCAAATAGTCAAAGATAGAATGTTTTCTCTGATACGCAGACCTTAATTCAAAATAAGAGGGTGCAGCCAGGTGTGGTGTGCAGGCCTGTAATCCCAGCAGTTAGGGAAGCTGAGGCAGGAGGATCTCAAGGTCAAAGCCAGCCTCAGCAATTTAGCAAGGCCCTAAGCAACTCAGTGAGACCCTGTCTCTAAATAAAATACAAAATAGGGCTGGGGGTGTGGCTCAGTGGTTGAGTTCCCCTGAATTCAAACCTGAGTAACCCCAAAAAACAAAAACAAAATAAGAGGGAGAGGGGTTGCCATTGTGGCTCAGTGGTAGAGTCTTGCCTAGCCCACATGAGGCACTGAGTTCAAGCCTCAGCACCACATGAAAATAAAAAATAAAGATATTGTGTCCACCTACAACTAAATATATATATATAAATATATATATATATATATATACACACACACACATATATATTAAAAAATAAGAAGGAGGATAAGAAAAGAATAGATGAAAGATCAAGGGAGTAGACAAAGGGGAATGAAGGAAAGAGAGGAGGGTTGGAATAGGGAAAGATGGTGCAATAATCTGACCTAACTTCTAACCTAACTTTCCTGTGTACATATATGAATATATCACAATGAATGTCATTATCGTGTACATCCATTAGACACTAATTTTTAAAAAAACCTCTAAGTAAATAGCAGAAAGACCAGTAGAGTAAAGGGAAGAGAACAGGGGGAAGGAGGAAGGAAGGGGAAGGAGAAGTAGTGGGACCTAAATTAGAACAAATTATATTCCATGCTTTTATAATTATGTCAAAATTAATTCTATTGTCATGTATATCTAAAAAGAACCAATAAAAAATAAATTGCTTGTTCCTCTAGAAATTAAAAAAAAAATGCTGGTGAGGGATACTCTCGTACACTGTTGGTAGGAATGAAAATTAGTTCAGTCATTATGGAAAACTGATGGAGGTGTCTCAAAAAAATAATTACTTTATGATCTGGCAATCTCACACTGGGTATGTATCAAAAGTTATTGAAATCAGTATAGTTGAAGAGATATCTGTACTCGTATGTTTATTGTAGCACTATTAACAGTAGCCAAGATATGGAATGGACTTAGATGCCTACTGACAGATCAATGGATAAAGAAATTATGGTACATATCCATATGGAATGCTATCCACCTAAAACAAGAATGAAATGTCATCATTTGCTATTACACAGGTGAGCCTGGAGGACATTAAGGTAAATTAAATAAATCAGCCAAAGAAAAGAAAGAGAAGTGCTATTTGTTCTCATTTATATGTGGAAGCTAAAAAAGTTGATATTGAAGTAGAGGTTAGAACTGGGAAGGGTGTGGGGGAGGGAGAGATGGAGAGGATGGTTAGAGGGTGACGAGGGTGGTGAGTGTGTACTAAGGAACATCTGGATAGGAAGAATCATCTAATGTTCTACAGCATAGTAGAAGGACTATGGTTGACAACAATTAATTGAATATTTCAAAATAGCTAGCAAAGAGGATCCGAATATTCCCCTCTCCACACGCACACACAAAATAAATGTCTGAGGTAAAGAAATACCAATTACCCTGATCTGATCATTACACCTGGCATACACGTATTGAAATATCACACTACATCCCATAAATACATGTAATTACTCTGACTCAAAAAATATATGTTTTAAAGAAGAAGAATAGAGAAAGATATCTCTTGGCCATATGAGAATACAGTGAAAAAGTGCCCATCTATAAGCCAGGAAGAGGGCCCTCACCAGGACCAAATCAGTCAGTACCCTGATCTTGGACTTCCAGCCTCCAGAACTGTGAGAAATAAATTTCTGCTGTTTAAGTTATTCAGCCTGTAGCATTTATTATGGAAGCCTGGATCGACTAAAATAACCCCTAGTAAGGAAATGCAAGTCAAAACCATAATGAGATACCACCTAACAATCATCAGGATGACTACTATTTTAAAAAGACATAAAATAACAAGTGTTGGCAAGAATGTGGAAAAATTTGAACCCCTGTACATTATTGGTGGAAATATAAAATGGTACATCTGCTGTGGAAAACAGTATGGTGTTCTTTAAAAAAATTAGAATAGAACTACTATATGACCCAGCAATTCCACTTCTGAGCATATACCCAAAGAAATAAAACAAATTCAGACAAATGTGTTTGCACACTCCTGTTATAATTTGGATGTGTGGTGTCCCCCAAAAGCTCATGTACAAGACAACACAAGAAGGTTCAGAGAAGAAATGATTGGGCTTTGAGAGCCTTGACCCAATTGGTGAAGTGATACCTGACAGGACTGAGTGGTATCTGAAGGCAGGTGGGGTGTGGCTGGAGGAGGTGGGGTAATGGCGGTGCAGCTTTTGGGTATATATTTGTACCTGGTGAGTAAAGTCTCTCTCTCTCTCTCTGCTTCCTGATCATCACATGAGCTGCTTCCCTCTGCCACACTCTTCCACCATGATGTTCAGCCTCACCTGGAGCCCTGAGGAATGGAGCCAGTTGCCTATGGACTGAGACCTCTAAAACTTCGATCTCTCAAGTAAACTTTCCTCCTCTACAATTGTTCTAGTCAGGACTTTTAGTCGCAGCAGCAAAAAGGCTGACAACAATTCCTGTTCACTGCAGCATTAATCACAATAGCCAAGGAGTGGAAAAAGCTAGAGTGTCCATCAATGAATAAATAAACACGATTTATATACATAAATTGGGATATCATTCAACCCTAGGAAGAAAATTCCAAGCTGGGCATGGTGGCACAAGCCTGTAATCCCAATAACTTGGGAGGCTGAGACAGGAGGTTCACAAGTTTGAGGCCAGCCTCAGCAACTTAGAGAAACTGTGTCTTAAAATAAAAAATAAAAATGACTGGGAATGTAGCTCACTGCCTGCACCCCAAATTAAGAAAAAGTAATGAAATATTGATATAACATGTATGAGCCTGAAGACATTATGATAAGTGAACAGTTATGTATATGAAAGCAAATAACAATTCTTGTTTCCTTTCCTGGAACTATGTTTACTAAATTAATTGTATATCAATTCCCTATCAATATTTAAAATATATATTCTTTGTGCACAGGGTCAAGACTGACACTCTGAAGAATTCAGATTGGGTATGGGATATAGAAGATTTTAGTCCATGACAATGGTGTATCTGAAATTGTACAGTTCATGGACTAGATGGACATGTTTAGGGGCTCTTCGCAGGGTGGCAGCATTTGGAAGAAAACCCATAAACTTTTCAGATTAAAATTTCCCTGTTTTACAATCTAGAAAGGAAATTGCAGCCAAGTGTAGTAGCATGCACCTATAATCCCAGCTACTCAGGAGGCTGAGGCAGGAGGATCACAAGATTGAGGCCAGCCTGGGCAACTTACTGAAAACCTACCTCAAAACAAAAAAATATAAAGGATTGGAGATGTATCTCAGCAGGAAAGCATCCAGTATTTCACCCCTAGCACAACAAAAATAAAAATAAAAAAGAAGCAAATTGCTGCCCGCTACTGTATATGGCATTTCTAGGTTCCTTGAGAAAGAAAAAGAAATGGTGAGCAGATGTGAAGTGACCCTGCTTTGGCGCCTCAGCAAAAGGAGGTTCCAATGAACTTGTTCTACAGATTTTTATGGACATTTAGCAGATACTTGGGAAAGGCAGGTTTTAAAGTGATATGCAAAGTGAAAAGATTGAGTTCACAAGTATTTCCCTAAGGAACAGTTTGGAGGGGGACCAGAAGAGACTCCCAGCCAAGAGTGGCTCAGCAGGGGTCCTGGTGGTGGAAAAAAAAAAGTTCTCTATTGGAAGTTTAAGATTAGGGGACACCCTAATTTTCTTTGCAAATTTTACTAGCCAACAGGTCATGAAATATATATCATGTTACTCAAGCACAAAGGCTCAGTTTTTGGCTTAGTTATCATCTTTGAGAATTCCTGCAAATAGGGGGGAAAATGGGTCCAAAATGCAGTTTACATTACTTGGAAATCTAGCAGTTATCTATGCTTAAGAATGAAACCTTTAACCTGGGCATGATGGTATGTGCCTGTAATCCCAGTAATACAAGAGGCTGAGACAGGAGAATCTCAAATTCTAGAACAGCCTCAGCAATTTAGTGAGACCCTGCCTCAAAATTTAAAAAGGGCTGGGTATATAGTTCAGTGATAAAGTGCTCCTGGGTTCAATCCCTAGCACCAAAAAGGAAAAAAAAAAAAAAAGAAAGAAAGAAATATACCTTTACGGGCTGGGGATGTGGCTCAAGCGGTAGCGCGCTCTCCTGGCATGCGTGCGGCCTGGGTTCGATCCTCAGCACCACGTACAAACAAAGATGTTGTGTCCGCCGAAAACTAAAAAATAAATATTAAAAAATTCTCTCTCTCTAAAAAAAAAAAAAAGAAAGAAATATACCTTTACATCTACTAATTGTCCTTACCAGTTCCGTTATCACTGGCTTACCAAGCTGTGCCTGTCTCTCATTGATTCCGTCAGATGGTTAGGAAGAGGGTAGGGTCTCTGGGTTTTAATGATTCATTTTCACTTACCATTTTATCCAGTTAGTTCTTATAAATTGCCGTATTGATGCCTTTCTCTGCTCACCAATTCTTTGTCATATCATATATAACAATAACATTAAAAAAATTTTTCCCCTAAAATCTTATTGGGGCGGCTGAGGGAATTCGTCATTCAGCCCTAAAGAACACAGTGTCAAAAAGTAGTTTGAGGCAAAAACTAAAATCTTTTTTTGTCAAAGGAAACAAGTTTCTCAGTGCCAGCTGGTGAATAAAATTGGTTCTCTGGTGGCATTATTCACAGCTTTTCCCTCTGTGTATCTCTCTCTCTCTCTCCTTTTCTTTAGATACCTTCCATCTTGCTTGTTAAAAGCAAAGGATATTTCAGAGAATTGGAATTCATTAGTCTTCCTAACAGAGGGAGTCTATTTAGATCTAAATTGGTGGTTAGCAAATATACAGATAATTCCCCCACATTCTTATTTATCTCTCCCAGTTCCGGAGACTATAGAAACAGATGCCTCAACGTCTGGCTGGGAGGCTCTAGTCAATGGACTGGAATACAAAGGTATCTGGGATTCGGAATTGACAAAACTCAACAGAAACAAATTGAAACTCTTCACTGTTGAGTAGATTATCTCTATAATCAGATTTCCCTAAGGTACTCATAATACCCAGAAATTCTAAGACTAGACTGTAGTCTTTTATATAAACAAAACAGGAGGCAAAAGATTATAATGGAAGAGAGGTGCAGAGATGAGAGAGGGCCTGGAAGCTCTTCATTCCAAATACAAGTTGCCAGCAGCTCAGCGGTTGGCAGATGCATCCAGCAAGTTCTCTATTTACGTCGGGAGTGTCCTTGTCTGTGCAGAATCTGTGAGCGATTTTGTCAAGTCCTTCAAAACTGTCCCTGCCTCTGGAGTTCACTTTAGGCTTAGCTCACCTAAATGAAATTGAGAATTCTGCAATGCCTGTGACAAAAAATAATACTAGGATTGATATTTTATTTTTAAATTCATTTGTTCATGTAACCAGTATTGATCCAGTGTCTTGGGAGTAAAATATACTGGACTGCATGTTTTGGGAAATATGAATATCAGTAGCCAGGATGGTGGAACATGCCTGAAATCCCAGCAATCTAGGAGAGTGAGGCGGGAGGATTGCAAGTTTGAGGCCATCCTCAGCAACTTACTGAGACTCTGTCTCAAAATAAAAAATAAAAAAGGCTGGAGATGTGTCTCAGTGGTTAAGCACCCCTAGGTTCAAGCCCCAGTAACCCTCCAAAAAAAAGTCTTCAAGTAGTTTATAATAAATTAGGAAATATGACATTTTTAACAAGTAACTATGTGCATTCAATACTCACCATCAAACAGAAAGAAAGAAAAAAACAGATTTTTAAAAGCCGAGCACTGTAGTACATGTCCATATCCCAGTGACTCAGGAGGCTGAGGCAGGAGGATCATAAATTTGAATTTGCAAGTTCAAGGCCAGCCTCAGGAACGTAATGAGATTCTGTCTCAAAAAAATAAAAAGGGCTGGGGATGTAGTTCAGAGGTAAAGTACTCCTGAGTTCAATTCCCAGTACAACAAACCAACAACAACAACAAAAAGATTTCAGCCAACTATCTTGGAGAAATTTCTTTTAGGAGCTGAGATTTGGAGGACTATGATATTGCAAAGATGAAGAATGAAGAGGAGAATGTTCATTGGAGGAAATGGAATGAAAGCATATAGGCAAGACACAACAAGGGGTCCAGGTTCCTTGTAATATTGAGTATATGTAGATAAGACAGTAGAGAGGAATAAAACTAGAGGGATAGGACACAGAATATTCCAGGGCGTGCTGGGGATGTGGTCAAGTGGTAGTACGCTCTCCTGGCATGCGTGAGGCACTGGGTTCAATGCTCAGCACCACATAAAATAAAACAAAGGCAAAAAAAAAAAAAAAAAACCAAATACAATATTTAAGGGGGAAAAGAAGCCCTCTGTTAAAAAAAAGAATATTCCAGGGACTGGGGATGTAGCTCAGTAGTAGAGCACTTGCCTAGTGTATACCCTGAATTCAATCCCCAGTCCCTAGCACTGCACAAAAAAAAGGAAGAAATATTAAAAATATACTTCAATAATATCTAACATATTGTAGTAACAAGCATATTCTATAATGGAAGAAAAACCTCATTCTTGAAAAAAATAATAGTGTTCTCCTTACCTACCATACAGAATCGGATTTTGCTTTCTTTTATCAAGATAGGAAGAAAGAGATAAAAATTTTTCAATTTGATACACTTCTTCCAAGGAAAAACATTAATATAAAGACTCTACTTCTTTCCCGTATTTATCTCCAAATAAGCTCTAAAGGAAAGCCTAAGCAATTCTATTTTATCTTAATCAACATGAAGCAGAAAGTAGAAGGATAAGGAGAGCCCTATAGGTCGTCTGCATCACTAGCTCAAGGCTGACTGCCCCTCAGCCCTGGGGTTTCATATGACACACTTCATATTGTATATCTACTCAAAATGTCTTCACCACTTGACAACCTCTGGTGAGCAGAACAGTCATGATAACCCACTGGCAACTAGATGACAAGGAATAATATCTCTTTTAGCCAGGTGAAGAATCAGCCCCAGGAAACTGAATCTCAAAAATTCTAGTTCAGTATTCAATTAAAAAGAGAATAAAGGAATTTTCTATTAAAATTTGAGAGACTAGGCCTTTTAGTGTGGGGGTATTTCCTGGCATTAAATTAAATAATATTTTCTAAGGTCTTTTGGCTTTTACTAGCAAGGGTGGTAAAATATAAATAAGAAAGACACAATTTGTTGTTAAAAGGAAGAATTTGGTGTGTATCTCTTAAATATTCCGGTTTACTAAGAAACAATTGAATAGGTATTTATCTAAGCTGGAGGAAAATTATACTAAAGCAATCTGCATCAGTTAAAAGAAAATGTAAACCCTATACTCTGTTTCAAATTTATTTTTCATCAATTGCAAGGCCTAATTGTCAGCTGAAGAATCCAGATGCTATTACTCACCATATAGCACTAAAATATTAACACAAAAAACCCATTAAAACAAAGAGGAATCGTTAAATTATTTTAACAAAGTACATTAAAATACTAACATGATATTGTGAGGTATATTATGCATGTGAATATAAAATTGAAGATAAAAGTAGCAATGAGAATGCAACAGGTTGATAGATTATTATTATAAGTTTCATATATTTTATGAAAAGTATCATAATGTTAAATCTAAGTACACTGGAATAAAATAATGATAAATATGAAACTCCCAAAGGCAAACTCTTAAAACAACAAAGATGGAAAAAATAATAATATGAAAAAGGAAAGCTTAAAAAGCCAATAGGTAAACTAAAATAAAATGTTAAAAACATTTTTTAAATATTTTGTTATTTTTAATATTTGTTAATAATTTTAAATCTACCCAAAATAAGGTGGGATAGAAGTACAAAAAACACATAGAATAATTACAAAACAAACAGCAAGATGGTGTTGGCAAATGGACTAAACACTTCAATTAAAATGCATAGATTTTTCAGACCAGTTAAGTGAAGCAAAAACCAGGAATCCTACTCAGCAATAAAAGGGAATGAACTACTGCTATGCACACCAACATGAAAGAACTAAAAAACTGGGCTAAATGAAAGATGTCAATCTCAAAGGTAATATATTATATGCTTCTATTTACACAACATTCTTGAAAAAGCAAAAAGATTGAGATGAATTGTTGCTATAGGTTAGAGATTAGTGGGGAGAAAGTGATGTAGCTAGCTACCAAAGAGTAGAGTTTGTATAACTTGATTATGGTGGTGGTTACACCAAGTTAGACTGCTGTACTTTGGAGGTTGAAGAGCCCCCACAGGTACATGTGTTAAAGGCTCAGTCCCCAGGGCAGCCCTATTGGGAAATGATGGACCTTTAAAAGGTGGGGCCTAATGGAAGGTCCTTAGGTCACTGGAAGCATGCCCTTAAGGGGGATTATGGGGCCCCCGGCTCCCTCCTCAGTCTCTGCTTCCCACTCATGAAGCAAGTGGTTTTGCTCCATTATGTGCTCCTACATGATGTGCTGCCTTGCCACAGGTCCAAAGAAATGGGGCCATATAATCATGGTCTGGAACCTCCAAAACTGTAAGCCAAAATAAACCTTTTCTCTTTATAAGTTAATTATCTCATGTATTGTGAATAGTAATAAAAAGATGCTCAACACATATACTCATGTAATAAATGTACCTAGAACTAAATATAGAAATGTACATAGGTATACATCAACTGGAGAAATCTGAACAATCCTTGTGAATTGTACCAATGTCCTTTTTCTAGTATTGACACTGTATTATGCTTATGGAAGATATTAACATTGGGAGAGCTTAGGTAAAGGATGCATAGGACCTTCCTGTAGATTTCTTTTTTTTTTTTTTCTTTTCTGTGGTGCTGGGGATTGAACCCAGGGCCTTGTGCATGCGAGGCAAATACTCTACCAACTGAGCTATATCCCCAGCCCCCTATAGATTTCTTTGCAACTTTTGGTACATTTATATTTATTTCAAAATAGAAACTAAAAAAAAACTCAACTATATCTGTTTATAGGAAACTATTTCAGCTGAGCACAGTGGTGCCCACTTATAATCCCAGCTACTGAGGAAGCTGAGGCAGGAGGATTACAAGTTTGAGGCCATCCTGGGCAACTCAGCAAGACCTTCTCTCAAAAAACAGAAAGTTCTGAGAGTGTAGCTGAGTGGTAGAGCACTTGCTCAGCATGCACAAGGCCCTGGGTTCAATCTCCAGAACAGAAAAAAAAAAAAAAAGAAGGAAGGAAGGAAGAAAAAATGGAAAAAATAAGATATTACAAACCTACCAGAATGGTTTAAAATAAAAAAGATTGACAATATTAAGCACTGGTTATGATGTGGAGAAACTGGAACTCTATATGTTATAAGCCAAAGGCCAAATTATACAGCCACTTTGGAAAACAATTTGATAATTTCTTTTTCTTTTCTTTGGTTTCAGGGGAGTGCAGGTTACTAGACATTGAACCAAGAGGTACCCTACTACTGAGCTACAGCCCCAGCCCTTTTTGTTTTGATATAGGGTCTCACTGTGTTGCTGAGGCTGGTCTTGAATTTGCCATCCTCCTGCCTCAGCCTCCTGAGTACTAGGATTATCATCATGCAACACCATCTCTGGTTTGACAACTTCTTATAAAATTAAGAAATTATTAATTAATTGCCCCCAAATGGAAATAACTTACATGTCCAGAAATTGGGAAATACATAAACAATTATAGCACAACTACTGAAATATGAAAAAATGTGTTTGAAACTCAAAGGCATTACGCTAAGTGAAAGGAGCCACATTCAAAAGATAAAATACTATATTATTCAATTTGTGTGACATTCTGGAACTCAAAACTATAGGGGAAAAAAAATAAGACCAGTGGTTGCCAGGACAGGGATTAGAGAAAAGGAATCAGCTTTAGAAAGATGAATTTCATCCTATGTGATTTATACTTAACTTTTAAAATGTATCAAAGTTTATAGGGTGCAACTAAAATAATGTTTAGAGTGAAATTTATAGCTTTAAATGCTTATATTAGAAAATTTAAATGTCTAAAATTATTTATTCAAGATTTCGCTTTAAGAAACTACATAAAAGGGACAGATTAAATCTAAAGTGAGTAGAAGAAAATAAATAAAGATAGCTGGGGATGTAGCTCAGTTGGTAGAGTGTTTGCCTCCCATGCACAAGGCCCTGGGTTCAATCCCCAGCACAATAAATAAATAAATAAATAGATAGATAGATAGATAGATAGATATCAGTGAATTGGAAAAAATAATGAGAGAAATGCAAAGCCCATTTGGTTATATTAAAAAAAAAATTTTTAAACCTGATAAACTTTAGGCAAGATTGGTCAAGGGAAAATAAGAGAAAATACAAGTTACTAATATGAAGCATGAAGAGCCATATCACCAGAAATCCTATGGACATTAAAAAGTAATGAAAAGAGAAAAATATGAGTAACTTTAAGTCAATAAATATGACGAACTGGATGAGACGATCAAATTCCTTTAACAGCAACAACAACAAAAACAAAATTGCTGGACTGGAAACATATGTCACCAGGTAGTGTTTGCCTGGCATGAGCGGGGCTCTGGGTTCAATCCTCAGCCTCCCTTCCCCTAAATAAGAGTCTACCAAGAAAAAAATTTAAAACTAAACATGGGTCCTATGACGGACGTTCTAGAACTGACAAAGTTAATCACTGATGAAAGAAATTAGAACAATATTTGTGTGGGATGGACTCGGAAAGGAATGAGAGGTCTTTCTGAGATGATAGGAATCTTTGCTATCTTAATGGAAGTATGGATTATATGAATATGTAATTATCAAACCATCGATCAGACTCTACACCTAAGATCTGTACATTTCAATACAAGCATGTTATACCTCTCAACTTTTAAAAAGTGGATTAGAGATGTACTCAGTGGCACAGTGCCTGCTGAGCATGCACAAGGCCCTTGGTTTGATTCCCAGCACCACATAAATGAAGGAAGAAAGGACAGATATAAGTTTTTGAAGTAAATTGAAAAACAATATTAAACCACTTTAACCAAGCTTTGTAACGTCTAGGATTTTTTGTAGGGAGATGGGGCAGGGTGTGGGGGGCACTCATACCAGGGGTTAAACTCAGAAGTACTCAGCTTCTGAGCCACATCTCCAGTCCTGTTTTGTATGTTTTTTTATTTAGAGAAAGAGTCTCACTGAGTTGCCAGCACCTCACTTTTGCTGAGGCTGGCTTTGAACTCGCAATCCTCCTGCCTCAGCCTCTGGAGCTGCTAGGATTACAGGCGTGCACCAAGGCACTGGGCTTGTAAAGTCTATTTTTTAAGAGGAAATCTAGCCAGGTGCAATGGCGCATGCCTGTGATCCCAACCACTTAGGAGGCTGAAGCAGAAGGATTGAAAGTTCAAGGACAGTCTCAGCAACTTAATGATACCCTTTGTCAAAATAAAAACTAAAAAGGACTGGGATTTAGCTGCGTGGTAGAGCACTCCTAGGTTCCATCCCCAGGACCTAAATAAATAAATAAATTTATTTTATAGCACAACATTTTGATACATTTTAAAAGTTAAGTATAAATCACATAGGATGAAATATTCTCTTGGTATTGAAAACTTTGTAATTAGGGAAGACAAAGGAAATGAGAGGATCGTCAGGGCCAGTTCTTACTGAGAACTCTGCTAACTGCTTTACATGCATGTTCTCATTTCATTCCCATGACCCATCTCTCAGAAACAGGAAGAAAAGAATGCATTAATAAGCAAGTCCTCCCTACCATCCTTAGCAAACACTTTACATATAAAAGCCCTCTTATAAACTCATGATACCAAGGCATTTCCCCCCTCCCAACTTTCAAATTTTAGGTAATAAGTAGTGAATCTTTTCTTTTCTTTTTTTTTGTTTTGTTTTTTGTTTTTGTTTGTTTGTTTTTGGATCTTTTCTTAAATCTACTATTATTACTAACAAACATGAGCATAGGGCTGGGGATATAGGTCAGTTGGTAGAGTGTTTGCCTTTCATGTACAAGACCCTGAGTTCGATCCCCAACACCACCAAAAAATAAAAAATAAAATAAAATGTGAACTGCAGGAAGATACCTGTTACCATTTTTAGTGTCAGCAATAAATCTGTACTGTGACCTATGACCACAATTCCTAAACTATCTTAAGTCCATGAAACTTGTATTTCTAGCCTATTTGCCTAAATAGAGGTCTAGAAAGCACAATTTACCAAATAAATATTTTACCTCATGCTAACAGCTAATATGAATCTAGCAAATTTCCCAAATAGTTGAGTCATACTCTCAAGAATAGGGCCTCATCTAAGCTCCTGCATAAATCACAGATAGTTTTCCAAGAGGGAAACAAAAATTAGAAATGGCAAGATGGTCCTTACCACATCCAATACAGCTTGGACAAATAGGTCCAGGTAGACGGTGGTGGCATCATGCCAGTTGTGAACAGGTCTCACTTCCTTGTGATATTGCTCTAGTAGATGTTGGGTGAGATGATGCAGAGTAGAATTCCTGGGATGAGGTGTATCTGTAGCTAGAATTCCTGGGGGGTTAAAAAAAAAAAACAATCACTGTGAAAATGAAATTAAGAAGCATCTTTAGGAGATTTCAGATTGTTCCGAACTTGGCTATTAGTGGAATAGCCCACAGCTAGCTGGTGAGCTCTTTGGCAGAAACTTATTTAATAAGTAAGTGGATTGCCTAAGTGCCCAATAGAGAAATAGAATAAAGATAAATAAATCAAACCCATCTCCAAGAATGCAAACTGTACCCACAATTCCATTTTATAGCAATCATGCATCTTGGAGACAGAATTCTTTCTTTATTCCTGTATCACTGGCTCCTATCATAGCAGATACCCACCTATATATATAGCCAAAATTTAACTACCACCTTGGTTTCTTTCTTTTGATTTTCCATTTATAATAGACAGACCATTGAGCCCTAAAAAATCTGTATGAGTTTTTAGATAATGGAATGAGTGAGATTTCAATTCATACTTTTATCCCCCAAAAAATCTCTTCTCCTCACACTATCTGTCTTTAAATAAAATGCACTTGTCAGAAAATGAGATCTTTGTTTTGGGAAAATTCTTTCTGGTTCCAGGAAACAACCATTTCCTCTGGCCCAGGAATCTTGATTTGTAGAGGAGCAGTGATTGGTGGTGAGGCAAGAGAAGCCAGGGGACAGAAAGCAAGAGAAATGAACACCAACAATTGGAAGTGACAAATTTGTGAGGGCTCTCTCTGAATTGCAAAAAGATATTTTGTTCACAAGCTTCACCAGCCCTTAGGGAATTCAAACCTTCACTAAGTCATTGGACTGAAGCAAATTGCACACCTCATGACACAGTGCGTGATGAAATCTATCTGCAGTGTCCTGCGTGTGAATTTGCCTGGGCTCTCAGTGGTTTTGATGGTTATTTTGATGAGCTGCTGAAAGTATAAGGGATCCAGCAGGAAACTGTAAATGAGATCGCTTCTCCCTGTGCGACAATCCTGTTTATGCCCATTTCTTTATGAATGATGTCGTGTCACTTGCCGCCACAGGCAGCAATTTCTATGATTTATCAGTGTCAATGTGACCAAAATGCTAACAACGATGCTGGAGGTGCAATCCCAGACTCACTGTGGGCAGTGGAATATTCACTTTCATTACCATCAGAACTGAGAATCTAATGAGCATTTTAACTTCTTAACTATCCACCCAAGAAGATGCCTAAAATGGCATCAGCCATTGAGGCATGCAGGACTAAGGTGGGTGGCTTGCATCAGGCTTCGGTTTTAAGGTTTTTGTGAATGGTTATTATCAAAAAGTGTGCTGCGAATCTCTCTACCTGAGAACATTTCTCACTGGCGTACCCCAGGGGAGGGAAGTCAGGAACATAAAGCAAAGCTGGCCCGATGCTCTTCCTACAAACTTTGCTTTGGGCAGCTTCATTTTTACCTCGCTTGGAAGCTCCCAATTCAAGTCTCAGTTGGGGAAATGCTGAAATGTTCATGATTCAATACAGGAAACTATCAGAAACAGAGTTAAAACATAATTCTGAGAAATGAATGTGTATAGGTTCCCTCTACTCTCTGCTCATAAAGACTCAAAATTTCCTTCTGCTGTCTTTTCTAGGAAACAATCCATGCGTCCCCTGTGGATAAACATATTTTCAAAAATGTGTCAAAATCTTTGGGTAAAAAGAGAAAGTTCTGGAAGCTAGGACTCAGAACAAAAGAGAAACAGTAATGAAATGAGAAAAATAATAAGCATGGAAGTGTGCTTAAATAAACCAAAAGGGAAAGAGTTCTTTGTTTAAGATGGGAAGAAATAATAAATTACATTTCTACTATGAATGCAAATGTGCCTGAGGAGAAAGATCAATTACAGGAGAAAGATTAAGGATTTAAGTGACCATTAATTAACAGTAAATGATGCCCCTTGAAAGCTAATGTGACATTCACACAAGCACTAAATGACTCACAGTTCAGTGATGTTTCAACAGACACTGATGGAAGCTATCAACAGACCCAGGAAAGATTCCTCGCTAACACTGAATGCTAATAATCACTTTAAATATTTCACTTGTATGATTTATAGAAAGTATAATGTGTTGGGGATTGAGCTGTGAAGCACTTGTAGTAAGAGATTTAAAAAGAAGATAAGAATACAATAGAATTATTCCTTTGTGGGTTTTTTTGTTTGTTTGTTTTAATGAGTTACTCCCTCACATACACTCATGTTAAAATGTCTGGGGTACTTTAAGGGAAAGAGCTATTCTTGACTTAGTATATTCTTTAGAATACTGAGAGTAATATACACAACTGAAAGTTTACAAGGAAATAAGAGTTTCAGGTGTATGGTTCCAGCATCTTCCAAGTACTAACTGAATACTTACTGTATGCCAGGCAGTAGGCTAAATCTCATGAATGTTCTCATTTAACATCCCCAATAATCTTGACCTAGGAATTCCACAGTCTGTAGGAGTGCACAATTACTCTAAGTGAGAAACTACAGGCTTGAGGTTGGTACTGTCCAAGGTCAGATAGCTCTCACAAACGAGGGGGCTGGAATTTAAAAACGGCTGGTCTGGATCCAAAGCCCAAACTCTTTCAGCATGACAGTATACAGCCAGTATTATTTTCTGCGTAGTATTTTCAGGTAAATAATATTTTATAATTGTTTTGCACTTCATAATTTCACATTTTATTTATCTTCATGAATATCAAAAATTAAAGTTAATCATGGAAACAGAATGTGTAAGAGATTTGCCCAGATTATATGGTGAGTGAGTAGGGAAGTTGGAGCTAAATCCCTCTCCTCATCCAGTCCTCCTCCTGCCCTGCACACCCTCCACATGCAGAGAGCAGCCAGGCAGTGGTGATCAGGTCAGCATTCGGATATTTACTGTCTTGATAATTAACAGTTAAAATCCCAAATGCAGATCCCTTTGCCACAAATATCTTCAATGTAATTTATGGTAAAACACTGGTTTTTAGACATTGTTAAAACACCTTTCTGCTATATTTAGAACAAAAATTAAGCATAAAAACAAAGAGATAGATTAGAAAGAGGTATCAAGAAGAATTTCTTCTTATTTCTTTATTTTCTATTTTTCTTTCTTAATTGTGACAGTTATTTTTGCTAAGAAACCCATTTGGCATCCAGTAAAATTTTTTTTAATTAAGATATGCTTTTAACCTTTAAGTTAAACATCCAGGCTTTTCATACTTTCATAAGAGATTATTTTTCTTCTCTATCTAACAGAAAAATTATTTCCAGATTTTTAAAACAATTTCCAGCTTCATGAATACCAAATTCCTTACTCACCTCTGTAATTGACTCATTTCACTTTCAGTTATGTGTTAAAACTTGAAAATTTGGATACAGGCTCTAGAAAAACCCTCAAGAAAGTGGGATGCTGGGAAACACCAGCATAAACATAAATTCTTGGGTTTGTGTGCATATACAAAGACTCTATTGTATTATAACTTAAATAATTCAATACAGTAGAGTTAATGTCACCAGGGAAGTATAATTTGAGAAATTTAGAAAAGATATACTAGTTTGTAAAGTGCTTTTTCAAAGGAATTGTATACTCAGAACTTGCAAGTTTTAGTACAATCTTTAGAAATAAACTCATCTCTATGTACATTTTATAAGACTAGATGTTTACTTACATACTATAATACTGAAATGATACACAAGCATCTGTAGCCATGACAAATCCGTGGAACTAAAAGCTTATAATGAACATAAGAACATTTTGGATAATAAAAATATATTATTATACATAAAGGTGAATCTGAAAAAGAATGCCACAAACAGTATAAATTGCTGCAGAGAGCTTGATTTCTAGAAAAGGAGAGATTTATCAAACACTCATAACATTTTGGAGCATACTTTCATCTATGTGTAAAAAGTCCTATCATGTGACACTATACACATGTGTATGATTGTAGGAACAAAGTTAGAAACAAATCATTGGTCTCCCTGTAGCTTCACAGGACTG
This sequence comes from Marmota marmota marmota, assembly GCF_001458135.2. Classification (NCBI taxonomy): domain Eukaryota; kingdom Metazoa; phylum Chordata; class Mammalia; order Rodentia; family Sciuridae; genus Marmota; species Marmota marmota. Next base: position 10,398,877 of record NW_026000242.1, read on the forward strand.
ACATTTTATGGTGAATGAATTAAAACAAAAAATTGTAAGACGTTTACAGCACACTGTATCCCTTATCTTTAGCTTCTAATCATTAATACTCAGTGCCCAGTAAAATCATTAATAGGACTCACCTGTGGCAGCCACCAGGATGCAGGGCCACAGAAGAGCCATCACACTTGCCAATGTTCTTGGGCAAATCCCCAAAAGGTTAAAGAAACTTGACTACTGGATAAAATACTCCTCGATTTTTCGTGACAGAGGTCTCTGTTCTTCTCTGTTTGCCAGTGTGTACTATCCTTCCTGATGCTATTTTATAAACATTCAATTGGACGAAGGCGATATCAGCACCACACTAAGATTTTGGAATTGATGACACCAGAAATCTTGCAACTTCTCCATTTGGTTCTGCCCCAAAATCAAATGATGGCCAACAATTCCATCTCCCTGACGAGAGATAGCTAAGTGAATAATGTAATATAGGAGGAGCCCCTAAGGAGAGGAAATTCCACACTAATATGATTTCCTTTGCAGCCTCAACCTAAGGCAATGCTCTTGCTGACATCCAGGACACTAATTTCATTAATAATTGAGATCCAAATAGCTGTCCTAAATCAGACTTATGCAGTAACATCTTCAGCATTTGACAGTGGTTATTAGACTCCTGAATTACACAAAGCTAATGGAAACCTGGTATTGTCTAATGAAGAACAACTGCAAACAATACAATGGTAAAAGTGCTTTTTGTTTTCCCAAGCCCCTTTAATTAAAAGAAACATTGATTTTTGATAAATAGGAGTGCTTTTTATATTTTCACTGACCACAATTCAGAGAGAAACAACCTAGAAGAGAATGCTTCTAGGCCTATTGAAAATGAGAACTATTAAGATTTAGCATCATTCAATAAAAAGGGTTTTTTTTAATAGAATATTCATTGACTCTTCATTTTAAGGAAAAGAATGCATAATTCTATATAATAGCTCTGTCTTCCATTAGACTTACTTAATGCTATAGAAACAAAAAAACAAATTTCATACCATTTCCAACATCTGCCAGTTTTGTATTTTAAGTGGCATTATAGAAGCACAGATTTGAGTTAAATTATTATAGAGCAAAGTGAGGGGTGAGGCAGAATATATTGGGCTCCTGTTCTTCTAATTACTCAGTCCCTTTGTTTAGAATCCATGAAGTTATCCTCCTAATTTTATCTACCAATAAAATATAGCCTGATTGGCTTCCTATTGTTGATAGAGGAAGTTACAAATATGAAAGGGAATAAAGGAGAGGATTATGGGGTTGAGTTGGTTTTGGAAGTGTCAGTGTGAACTGATGATTTTCAGTGTATTATATTTGGCTAAACACAGAAATAAATACAAATATAAATGTATGTACACATTTTCATACATACATATATATTCCCTAGCTCTGTACACTAGAGGCCCTGGGAGCAGTGAGACCCCAAGAGTAATGAGCACACTTGGTACCCAGATCTTAGTTTCTAAATACCATACTCACAAGAAAAAAAATGGAGAAATTACTGCTGCCCAAACTGATGCAGGGAGAGTATAAGGGAACCCAGAACATCTTATGTACTAGAAAGCAAAAAGGTACTAAAAGAATGATGGGGCCAAAAAAAAATGATGGGGACATAATAAAATGACAGGGACTCCCAGTGGCCAAATCTGGTACAATTTGAGCATAAAAATTAATAATGATAATAACAAATTGTAGCCCACTAGATAAAACTAAATCCACAAATCCATACTGATTTAAATAAGCAAGTGAATAGGAAGAAGAGAAAGAACTCCATTAGATGAAAATGCCGACTAATAAATGTAGAAGGCATAATGGAATCTTCATAATAACAATTAGTTCACCCAACAAACTTCCATGGATGCTAAAACTGACTAAAAAACAGCTATGGGCAGCATGTGATTCTGGATTGGATCTTGTTGTTACAAGGAACACTATGGGAGGAAATGATGAAGCTTGAATGGGGCATATGAATTAGATAGTATAAAGTTTGATGAGGAATGGCACATTTGTACACTTATTAATTACAAAGATTAAAAAACAACACCCTTCAGTGGAGAAAGCTAGCAGACAACACCTTAATCAAATGATGAAAATTAACGGTTGATCATGTGTGGCATGAGACAGAATGAATTGAGTCGACACAGGAGCTCTTCTGTTGCAATCTTGCCCAAAATTCTTAACTTGAATCTACTCAGGAGAAAACACGAGTCAACCAAATACTATGGGGCATTCTAACAAAAAAAAAAAAAATCAAGCATGAAATATTCAAAAAATTAAGGTTATGAAATTTAAGAAAAGACCGAAGAATTGTATCAAACAAAGGGAGACCAAAGAGTCATGACAATTATTATGGTTTGGATATGAGATGTCCCCCAAAAGCTCACATGTGAGACAACACAAGGTTTGGAGGGGAAATGATTGGGTTATAGCTTTAACCTAATCTGTTCATTGATCCCTGATGGAATGAACTGAGTGGTAACTGGAGGCAGGTGGGATGTGGCTGGAAGAAGTGGTACAATGGGGGCATACAAATTTCGTATCTGGAGAGTGTGTCTTTTCTGTTTCCTAATCACCATGATGGGAGCTGCTTCCCTCTGCCCCACTCTTCCACCATGATGTTCATCCTCACCTTGAGCCCTGAGGAATGGAGCCCGCTTTCTGTGGATTTAGACCCCTGAAACCATGAGCCCCAAAATAAATTTCCCTCCTCTATAGTTGTGCTGGTTGGGTCCTTTAGTCTCAGCAATGAAAAATCTGACTAAAAAACAACTATGGGCAACATGTGATTCTGGATTGGATCTTGTTGTTACAAGGAACACTATGGGAGGAAATGATGAAGCTTGAATGGGGCATATGAATTAGATAGTATAATGTGGCAATGTTGACTTCCTGATTTTGATTGTGTTGAGATTATGTGAAAGAATGTCCTTCTTTGGAAAAACAATACTCTGTATTCAAGTGTGATGATGTTGTCACGTGGGCCATACTCTCAAATGGTTGTATGAGGAGGAACAGGAGGCAGGAGTTCTTTCTACTGTCCTTTCCATTTTGCTGTACATTTGAAAATATTTCAGATGAAAAAAAAAGAAATTTAAATGTAACCTGGTAGAGGAACTTCAACACAAAGTTATGAGAAATTTATTTGAGAAATTTCCTTTAGAGATAGTGGGCAGATAAATGGGCCTTCATCAAGAGATAAGCTCACAAAGGATTGATCTGGTCCCCAACGTCCCAGCACTGGTATCAGTTCTCCAAATTGTCAGCATCTATCTATGAGATGAATCAAGACAAGAGAAAGGAAAACTCAGACATCATAGCCATGTAGGCAGTGCTTTTATGGAAAAGGAATGCAGAAGCTTCTCTTTATACAAAAGTTTAATTGAAACGATGATCAACATCGTATTCTTGACACGAATTTTTGTAAGCTATGACTCTAAGTCAAACCTTCCGGGACATGCTTCCCCTCCCTTTTCTTCATACTTTCTCATATGCCCATCTGCTACTGGAAGGCCATTGCTAATGATGTGTAATATAGGTACATTACAACCTTCATTAGCTAATTTAACAACAGTCTGGTGATCCTGCCCATTACAGCTCATGGATGATTAATCCTGCCCTGATGGAAAAGGTTTTGTGTGACTTGTCTTCAGATGCTTCCTGGTCTTCTCTTAATGGCCCTGCTCTGTACCATCTCCTGGCTCAGCTCTCTTTTCCTAACCTTATTGTCCTGTCTGGATTTAGTTTGTTTATTCAACACGTTTTGATTTGGTATTGTCCCTCATCAAAACCTTTAATTTTTCATGAAAGCTGTCTCTTCTCCCTCTCCTTAAATGCAGCACTTTTCATCCAGAGAAAGTTTTTTATTCACATTGTGTCTGATCATTCCCTTGCACATCTTTTTAGGAAGGATGAATATTGGGGTGAATCTCATTCAGGCCTTACAAGCAGATGAGTATATTTAGACAAAAACTTGGAGTCATGAGGGACTATGCTTTCAGGCCCTTTAAGGAATATCACTTGGGCAAAATAAACAGAGACTTCATCTGAGGGTTGAATCTGCATTCTCTAACAGCAGCCCAGGCCAAGCCTATAGCTAAGAGTACCTAGAAGTGTAGTTCTCTCAGAAGCTTCTTTCCACAGTTCTGTGAGCTTGTGTACTATGTTTCTTCATTATTTTCAAGTAAGATATGGCATCACTTAGATGCACCAATGTCTTCTGGAAGAAGCAGGGGGAAAGGGTTTATTATGCAAACATAATAAGGAAGTGTTTATTATGCAAACAGCAACTGAGTTATGTGTCCTTTAAGACTACTAAATAGTTTTTAATTACTGCTATATCAGTAAATCCCATAAATATGCAAATGCAATTAGTTCACAAAATAGGCCTTAAATATCTTTATTCCTCTCCAACAAAGTTCTTTGAAGTTAATCGCTAACTCTCTTTGTTCACTCCCTTGGCACTCGTGCTGAAATTGACAGGAGTTTTGACAGATGTACATATTCAGGGAGAACTGAATTTTCTAAGCACATCTGGTCAGGCTGGAGGAGAAAAGCAGAAATGGACACTCTAGCCAAACTCAAACATTTAATGAGTAGAGTCCCATATGTAATTTCTGTTACTCTATAGCATTGTCCTCTGAAATAAATATCAAGCTAACCACTGAAGTGGCACTTCAAAGTTCAAATCCACACTCAACATTTGATTTTCCTCTAGATCAGAATTTCATGTTTAATAATAATGCTCATTATTTTCTGGTCCCAAATAAATAATAAATAAATGCATGCATGAATGAAGAGTCTCCCATGGTTCTGACTCTTCATGGCTTTCTACAAGGAGTCATGGGCCAATGGAGCTTAGTCCCAAGTCTTGAAATCAGACACACCTCATTTTGTTTCTCAGGTCCACCACTTGCCCGATGTTCATGGCCTTGACCAAATTCCTTACTTCCTCTAAGCCTTAGTTTTCACATCTGTAAAAGGAGTTTAATCAGCACTGGGTTCATTTTCTATTAGTGTAGGGCAAACTACAAGAAACTTAAGTGACTTAAAACAGAACCTACTTCTTGGCTCACAGCTGTGTAGGTGAGAAGTCCAGGCACAACGTGGGGTGGATTCTCTGCTCAGGGATGCAGAAGGCCAATATCATGGGGATGTGCTGTTATAGCAACAAAAGAGCCAGCCATGTACATTCCTTCCCAACTCAATGGGTTAAAATTGGCCATGATGGGAGAATTTGCTACATGGGAATCAGCAAACACTGTAAATCAGGGTGATTCCCACTAGGTGGTTACTAAACATCAAATAACATACCACAGCCACTCCCTTGATCTTACAAGGCTGATCTATGCCTCCATTATCACACTTATTCAATGGTATTGTGGACATTTTTTCACTTTTTTGTCTCCTCTAGAATTCTGTGAATACCATGAATAAAACACTGTTGTTGTGTTCATCTTTATATTTCTGGCACAGAGCTTGGCACCCATTGAATGTTAGTAAATGTTTCAGAAGGAAACATTTATGAAATTCTGATCTAGAGGAAAATCAAATAATGGAAGGAAGAGAGAGAAGGAACAGTCAAAATAATTTTGGCTTATGCAAGAAAGAGGACACCAAAGGGGGCCCAACTTTCTTACAACCACATCTCACGTACCATCCTTTCACCACCTACCTCACCAAAGATGGGCGAGAATGACATCCTGGGCTCAGAGTAGGATGGCTTCTGCTTGGTTGACCCCAGGACCACTGAGCAAGCATTGCAAAGGACAATCCCAAGACACACGCAGGTGGATCCTGCTTCCCATTGATTTTCTCAGAGGATGCCCTAAGTTTAGGGGTCTTGCAGTCCCTGGAAGTAAGATGTCTCCCATTATGTTAAGTGAAATAAAGCAGGCACAGACAGACAAATACAGTATGAACTCACTCATATGGGAAATTTTGAAAAGGTAAACTCACAGAAGCTGAAGAGTGGAATTGTGATTACCAGGGACTGAGTGGCTGCAGGGGAAGTTGGGGAGATGTTGGTCAAAGGGTATATATTTTACTTAGACAGCAGGAATAAATTCAAGAGATCTATTATATAAATATAGTTAATAACAGTGTATTATATTCTTGCAAATTGCCAAGAGAGTAGATTTTAATTGTTTTTACTACACACAAAAAAATTACATGAAGTAATGCACATGTTAATTAGCTTAATTTAGCCATTCCACAATGTTACATACTTCAAACATTATGTTGTGCACCAAAAATAGACAATTTTAATTTTTCAATTAAAGTAAATTTAAAATAAACACATCACCGCCAGGAACAGTGGTGCATACCTGAAACCCCAGCTACTTGGGAGGGTGAGGCAGGAAGATTGCAAGTTCAAGGCCAGCCTTGGCAATTTAGTGAGATCCTGTCTCAAAATAAAAATTCAAAAGGGCTGAGGATACAGCTCAGTGATAGTGTGCCCCTAGGTTCAATTCCCAGTATTACAAAAACAAAGAAACAAAAACCACATTATTACATGAAAAGGAGGAGGAGGAGGAGGAGGAGACATCCGTGAATCCTGCCGTGGATTCAAGAAGGAGAAGGAGGAAGAGGAAAGATGTCAGATGTCCCCCACAAAGCCAGAGGAAGACAGAACATAGAAGAAATTAGGAGGAACTCCGAAGTTTGTCATTTCTGTTTGTATTCCCAATTATTTCCATTCTAAGAAACTGTTTGACTACAGTGTATGGAAGATAATCTCACTTAGTAAGCCATGTTGTTTAGACCTTCCATGCAGTTTGGGGGCTATGGAGTCTTGATGTACCAGCACTGGGGAATCTCTCCTGATCTGTGGCTCACTGTAAGGCCTAGACTTTTCCATTTAGGCCCATTTAGGAGTTTTCTAAGGTGAGATCTAGATACAGTCAATCACAACAGCTAGTAAGACATTTTGGTTTTCGAGTCTCAATGTCTGAATGTTTCCATCTCTGCTGTGGATTCAAGATCGGACAAGGTCTTTGATCTTTCAGAATTTGTTTTATTTATTCATTCATCCACCCACTCACTCTGTGGGGGGGATTGTGGTATACACTGGAGATATAAAGATAAGAAAGCTCAAGGGACTTGGAGTGGAGGGGGTAGATAAAAAAAAAAAAAAAAAAC
>NW_026000242.1:10406157-10413193 GCF_001458135.2 Marmota marmota marmota
CAAAAAAAAAAAAAAAAAAACACTTAGAATGTATGAGAAAAATGCCAACATATGGATGAACCGGAGAAGCTGAAGGTAAATAAAGAAGCCCAGACTTGAAGCAGGAGTAGGGAGAGCCTTTTCTCGAATGGCATTTGTGCAGAGCACGGTCATTGGGGTGAGAAGGGTTGCCAAAAGAAGGAATGGCAGAACAGTGAGATGAGAGCATGGTGCCTCCTGGGGGAGTAAAGCTCACTTTGTAAAACTGGGGGCAGATAATTCCTGACTCCCGTGTGTTAAATAGATTCACAAGTTCATGATACAGAGTGTTGAGGGAGATTAAAATAGGAAAGTGAAATATTGTATAAGTCTGTATAAGAGCTGTGATTATAACGCTGTCTCCAAATGGTCTGTGGCAATTATTCTAAAATGCACAACAGCTGTATTTGTCCCCTTTCTGCCATTGCTGAAATTTACACTGTCATTGCTCCAGGAGGAAGGCTTGGCACTAATGATAGGCTGGCTGACTATGGCTGGAGTGTGACAGACCTCTAGTTAGAGCCCTTTAAAGACTGAGTGCCGGAGTGGGGAACTGCAAAGCTCCCAGAATGTCAGTTTGTGGCTGTAAATGCAGTTAGAGCGCCACCTTGTGGTGTAGTCACGCCTGCCTTCACAAATTCTATGCAGCCAGAAAACTATGTAACTGCCTGTCTCAAATTGTATTATATAGTGCACTTTTGTATGTGTGTGGTACTGGGAATTGAAACCAGGGAGCTCTTCCACCGAAATGCTCCTCCTCTCCACCCCTGCCCCACTTACCACTTTACACTTTCTCCTCCAAACTCTAGCTCCCTTGGGGTTCCCAAGTTTCCAGAGAAACAGACTCAGTAATTTATTAAGGGGTGACTTCTTTGCTCTCTTCCTAAGAGTGACATTCCACTCCGGAAAAGTTATCAAACAGTGTTATCAAAAAGCTATTTTGAGGGGGTTTTTTAAATTTTTTTAATCAGTTGTCAATAGACTTTTATTTTATTATTTATATATATGTGGTGCGAAGAATCAAACCCAGTGCCTCACACATTCGAGGAAAGCACTATACTACTGAACTACAACCCCAGCCCCAAACTGAGTTTTATTTTCATTTTGTTTATGAACCCAGGATCTTGAGAATGTTAGGCAAGTGTTCTACTACTGAGCTACATCCCCAGGCATTTTTTGTTTGTTTGTTTTATTTTATTTTGAAACAGAGTCTGGCTTTATAGCCCAAGCTGACCTTGAACTTGTGATCTTCCTACCTCAGCCTCCGGAGTAGCTGGGATAACAGGTGCATGTCGAATTTTAATATAGAGAGAAGGAATAAAATTATAAAAAGATGACTATCTCCCTGAAGCATACCTGTGATCAGGATTTATATAGAACTATCTTTCTTTGTTTCTGATTTTTTATTGATATATTTTAATTATACATAATACTTGGGTTCATTGTCATACATTTGTACATGCATACAAGTGATTTATTTTATAAGTAGGGTAGAAATCCAGAAGGACAAAGGATGGTTTCAGCCTGAACCTGCAGGGAAACCTGACAGTGGGACCCACTTGGGGAGCCTGGCTCCCATAATCTCCTGCTAGTCTAAGGGGTAAGGTGAAGTGGGGTGGGGCCTCAGGGAGTGAACTCCTATATATTTCCGGCTCTTCTCCTGGGCAAACAAAGTTTTAGTGGCTTAAGGGAAGTATCCAGCAAAAATCCCAGCTATGGGCTTTGGAAGTAATAGCACACAGAAGCCCAGAGGAAAGCACAGAAATAGTACTAGGAGCTGAAAAGATGGCAGAGACCATGAACGGTTTCTACTGCAGAGACTGCATGGATGTATGGAGGGCACTAAGTTTCTTTATTATTATTATTTTTTGGCACTTCATTTCTTATTCCAGAAGACAGTTAAGTTCCAAGTGACCTGATGATATACTTGTTCAGAGCCCAACCATACAGAAATATTATTAGCTATTTTCAAATTAATACAATCTTCCTGGAGGAAACTCTTCTCTCCCCAAAATACTTGATAATTATTTTTGCCATAAAATTTAGCAGAAGCACGTCCTTTAAGAATAAAATATGAAATCATAAAGTCTGAAGTTATACTACTATGACATCTGGACAAGTAATTTGGGCCAGGCAGAGTGGCACACACCTATTATCCCAATGACTCCAGAGGCTGAGGTGGAAGCACTGCAGGTTCAAGGCCAGCCTTTGCAACTTAGCAAGACCCTGTCTCAAAATACAGAATAAAAGGGTTGAGGATGTAGCTCAGTGAGAGAGCACCCTTGGGTTCAATCCCTAGTACAGAAAAATAAATAAATAAATAAATAAACCGACAGACAAGTAATTCACAACCCTGGCAGCACATTAGGATATATGACTGTTTAAAAACTTTAAAAATGCCTACACCCCACCTCTACAGATTTTTTTAAATACCTTTATTTTAATTTTACGTGATGCTAAGGATCGAACCCCATGCCTCACGCATGCCAGGCGAGAGCTCTACCACTGAGCCACAGCCAAGCCCCCTCAACAGATTTTGGCATTATAGTATGAGGTGGGAACAAGGTTCTGTCATGTAATTGAAACTCCACAGATGACTTTCCTGTGAAGCTAGGTCTGAAAACCACAAGTTTAAACCAAAACAAATATACTCATTTGTGGATGAACCAAATTATTTCTCATTATTCAATTATTATTAAATTCCATTTGGTGCTATGAAAGGAAGTTTTTTGGGATATTGGCCCTATCTACACTACCTTTCTGGAAGATTTTTTTTCTTCTTCTTTTTTTGCAGTTCCAGTGGTCATGTGTGAATGAATATAACCCTACCCTCTCTAACCAAAGCCAATAAAATAAGCAGTGGACATCTGGTCTAAGTGGACCACTCTACTCTCTCTCAAACCTGGAACCCGGACAATGTCACTAGCCAGTTGGCTAGTGCTTCTGTGTCTGGGAAATAAGAAATGTTGAAGACCAGGGCTGGGTGATGTCAATTTCCACAGACAAACAAAGAATGTGGGCTACAGAAAACAGACCTGTAGGTAGATCAAGGGTGGGTGGCCCTAGTCAAAGACAGGAGTGGTTTTGATTCCTGATGACTCTCCAGGAACTGGTTTCAGTGTTTCTGTAGTCAAGCTGTACTCCCATAAGGTTTCCACAAAACAAACAAAAAGCTTCCTTTTCTTCAAATTTTACTTGTGCTGGTTTCTGTTACTTGAAATTTAAAAGTCTTTGTTAAAGCAATGGTCATTCAGTCAGGTACAAAGATTGTGTCAAAATCTTTTTTCCTGGTAAGTATGGAAAGAAGTATACCCTAATGGTGCATAAACATTGCCAAGACTCTGCAGAGTAAAGTATGGAGAGGAATATATCTCAATGGTGCATACAGTTGGCTAAGCTTCTGCAGAACCAGTCCTTACCACCATGTGTAGCTAACTAAAGTAGAGGCCATTGAAGGACAAGAGGTTATGCTTTAATCAGTTAGCCAGCATTGGGAGTTGAGGGCTATATAGGTTGTCCAATAAAGTGTTGTTAAATTCAACTATTAGGCTTATTGAATTGAATATGTGCATATTAATTTGCTAGGGTTGCCATAACAAAATACCACTGATGGAGGACTTGAACACAAAAATCTGTTTTCTCAACAGTTCTGGAGGCTGGGAGTTCACGATCGAGATGTTGACAGTACAATAAATAATAGATAAATAAATTAATGTAATTATTGATATATTTGGATTTAGCTGTCCCATTTTATTATTTGTTCTTTTTTTTTCATATGGGGATTAAACTCGGGGGCACTCAGCCACTGAACCACATTCCCAGCCCTATTTTGTATTTTATTTAGAGACAGGTCTCACTGAGTTGCTAAGCACCTCAGTTTTGCTAAGGCTGGCTTTGAACACGCGATCCTCCTGCCTCAGCCTCCTGAGTGGCTGAGATTACAGGCATGCACCACCATACCTGGCTTTTATTTGTTCTCTTTCCTTTTTATTTTTCCCTGTGGTGCTGGGGATTTAACCCAGAGACTTGTGCATGTGAGGCAAGCACTCTACCAACTGAGGTATATCCCCAGTCCTTATATGTTCTCTTATTGATTTTCTTTTTTCTTTTTCTTTTTTTTCTTTTTTGGTACTGGGGATTGAACTCAGGGACACTCAACCACTGAGCCACATCCCCAGCCCTATTTTGTATTTTATTTAGAGGCAGGGTCTCACTGAGTTGCTTAGCACCTTGCTTTTGCTGAGGCTTGCTTTGAACTTGCAAGCCTCCTGCCTTAGCCTGGGAAGCTGCTGGGATTACAAGCGGGTGCCACTAAGCCCTGCTTGATTTTGTTTTTATGCTCCTTTTTTTTCTACCTTTTAAGGATTAATTAAAAAAAATTTAAACCTATTTTAAATCACCTATTTATTTGTTTTCCAGTGTTGGGGATTGAACCCAGGGTTTGGCACATACTGGGCAAGCTCTCTACCACTAAGCTATACCCCCAGCCCTATAAAACAATGTTATAATTTTTTTTTCTTTTTTGGGGGGGAGGGAGAGTGGGATACCAGGGATTGAACTCAGGGGCACTCAACCACTGAGCCACATCTCCAGCTCTATTTTGTAATTTATTCAGAGACATGGTCTCACTGAGTTGTTTAGCGAGTGCCTTGCTTTTGCTGAGGCTGGTTTTGAACTCAGGATCCTCCTGTCTCAGCCTCCCAAACTGCTGGGATTACAGGTGTACGCCAACAAATATTTCTTTATGTAGAAATATGCAGCCTTCTATTAAGTCAATTCCCTCCCTCAATTTTTGGTGTCTGTCTCTGTCCCAAGTTCTGGTTTAGGTTGTTTCCTAAGCCTGATTGGTTTTCTGTTAGAGTTTCAACCACTCTGTGTCATGCTGTGTCTGTGCCTCTTGTCTGAATAAAGCTGCAAAAATGGACACACACCCTTTGCCAGGACTTTGGTGCACATTTTCATTCTTTTAATTTCTGCTCAATCTCAGACTCTTCAGGTAGTTTTTTTGTTGTTGTTGTTCAGGGTTTATGATTGCTATCTAGGATCTTGTTCTTCCATAACAAAAGCAGTACTATTTCTTCACTTAGTTGTTTTAAATTATTTTTTTAGTTGTAGATGGACACAACACCTTTATTTTATTTATTTTTATGTGGTGCAGAAGATTGAACCCAGTGCCTCCTCACACATGCGCAATGAGTACTCTACCGCTGAGCCACAACCCCAGCCCCTTCATTCACTTCTTAAGCTTTATTTATTTATTTATAGCAGTACTAGAAACTGAACTTAGGGGCACTCTACCTCTGAGCCAAACCCCAAGTCTTTTTTATTTTTTTATTTTGACACAGGTTCTTGCTAAGTTGCTCAGGCTGGTCTCCAACTTCCAATCATCCTATCTCAGCCTCCTGAGTTGCTGGTATTACAGATGTGCACCATAACAACTGCTTAAACATTATTTTAAAAGGCAATACAAAGATCCAAGATGGTGGAATAGAGGAGGTCATATTCCTGGCTGCTCCATGGTGTGAAACCAATAAAGCAGACAGGCAGCTTCTCTGCAAGGTGGGTGAACCAAAACAAAAGGGAGGGACTTTACTGGAACTTAAAATTGGACATCCAAGCAGTCTGGGGACTCAGGAGGTTGAATATAATAAGGAAAAAAATCCCCAGTGGCACAGCCACTACCACAGCTGGGCCAGAGTTCCAACCAGAGGGGTCCTTCTGTGAACATAGTAGAGGGTATAGGGTCCTTGCTTAGCATCTGGATGGCCATCTTAAGTGATGGCTGCCATTTTAGGGAAAAAGTTTCACTTTCCCATCCAAGGGCCTTTCTGAGAAAGGCTCACTACTCCCTCATACCAACCTAACCCTTAACTGCCCCGCATTGCCTCCCCCATAAAAGTCCCAGAACTCAAGGTCGATTTGCCTCTCTCTCCTATAGAGAGATGGCCTTTATTTGTCAGCTCTGACAAATAAACTCTCGTGTGTATCTCTGTCTGGCCTCCGTCTTTCATTTCTGGCTTACCTGTCTCTCATTGCTTGCTTTCCATTCAGAGGGATGAGGAGCCCACATTTTTGGGAGGCCTGAGATGTGTCTGGGTACAGAGCAGAGCATTTAGAGACCAAGGACATTGTCTAACAAACCCAAAGAACTTGTTGCACCATATCCACATGTGGGGAAAGAAGCTGCCATCTCTTCAGGCAGCATGTGGAGGACAAAGGAAGAAAACATTTTGCAGCTTCGGCTAGGGTTGGGGGCTGGCAACAGAGAAAGCCAATTCCTGGAAAACCCAAGCCTGGCCCGAAATATAAGCCCAGTGAACACATGTTGCAGGACATAAGAGTGTGCTTAAAATCAAACATGGAAAGAGATTTACACTGTGGACAACCGGTCATGGAAACCTACCCAGCTCTATCCCTCCCCCTCCAATCCAACTGTTTGCAGGACTGGCTGGGAGAGAGGCATCTGGATGAGGGAAGGTCTGGGGTGAGAGAGATTGTTTGGAGACTGAAGCCAAGACCAGGAAATATAGGGTCTTCACGTGATGTAGGGGAGAAAGAATTGGCTCCCCCATCACACAAGTGCAACCCAAGGGAGATTTCTGGAGTAAAGTCTTCCAGCATGGACCAGCGAGTACTGGGCCCTGAAGGTGCATTGATTTAAAATCTCCAGACCAATTAGCATTCAGTGAAGAGCCTGGATCCCCCTAAACCTAAACCCTGCCTCCAGGAACTCCACTATGGTATTATTTCTCCCATGCCAGCAATCCAGAGGGTGGAGCACCACACTCCAGAAGACCCCACCTAAAACTGCTGAGAAGAGAAACTAAGAATATTTTGAACTCCAATGGAAAGAATTCTTTAACTTTTCATCAAGATTTTTTTCTTTTCTTTTCTTTTTTTTAAAATTCTTTTTCACTGCTTAATTGTGATGTTAATGGTACATGGACATTTATACAGTTTCCTATTTTTTTTTCTTCTTATCTCTAGCATTTTTGAAGCCAGTTATTTTACATGGATT
>NW_026000242.1:10416256-10430434 GCF_001458135.2 Marmota marmota marmota
AGACCCTGCCTCTAAATAAAATACAAAATAGGGCTGGGGATGTGGCTCAGTGGTTGAGTGTCCCTGAGTTCAATCCCCAGTACCAAAAAAGAAAAAAAAGAAAAAGAAAAAAGAAAATCAATAAGAGAACATATAAGGACTGGGGATATACCTCAGTTGGTAGAGTGCTTGCCTCACAGGCACAAGTCTCTGGGTTAAATCCCCAGCACCACATGCAAATAAATAAAATAAAGGTTCATCAACAACTAATTTAAAATATATATATATATATATATATATATATATATATATATATATATATATACACACACACACACACACACACACACACTTTTATCTATGGATATTTTTAAGGTAAGCAATATTGTTACCTTACATGTGAAATCTAGGTTGTGCCTATGGAAATATGTATCTATATAAAATATCTATGGGTTTTTATGTGAATTTATGGACTTATATCCCCAAATACATATGTACATTCATGTGAAATGTTATGGTTTATATATAGAGAGGTTTCTCTGAGGTGTATTGGTAGGTATAAGACTAACGTAGAAAAATAATTAGGGCTAGTTTAGGGATTGAACATTTTTAACCATATATAGGAATACAATATGAATATATATGTAAAAATACACATGAAAGTATTTAAATGGATATAAACTTGTATATAGTTATTTTTCTTTTGAGATGAATGTTTACAATTTGTTTTAGTATAGTTTATGATTATGTAATTGAATATATATGAAAATGTATGAGCAGAAATTTGGTTGCCATTAGGGTATATTCATATATATATGTGTGTGTGTGTGTGTGTGCGTGTGAATGTATATAAACATATATAGGAATATATATGTGAAAATATTATGACTAATCCATGCTTCATGTTGACAAAAAATAACTTACATGAAAATATTTTATATTTTCTATACAAGCAATACTGATAAAGAATTAAAAAATACATTAAACAGATTTCAATTATCTATACCAAAAAAAAGAAAAAAGAAAAAAAATATATATAGATACTCAAACTAAAAATAAATAAAAAGATAATATATTTTATAAAAAAGTAAAAGGCAATACAATTTCAGTGATACAAGGGATAATAAGTAGTACTTGTTATAGACTAAACATAATCATAAAAATAGAAATTTTTTTCCAAAATTGAAAGTAAAAAATAACAAACTATGAAATAAATACATGTATAAAATAAAATGTGAGTTCTTTTGTGAGAAGGAAACTATTTTGTCTGTCATTTGTGAAAAGGAAAGTTAGCCCTAAGTAACTTAGTTTAAGATGAAGATGCAGTGATTAAATGGTTCAGGCTTTAAGTTTTTATAATAACCAACATGTAGATTCACAACTATCATGTATATGGGTATAAAAAGCAAAATCTATATCATAGCTTTTCTCATATGCAGCAAAAATATAATCTTCAATGGTCGTGGTGGCCCACACCTGGAATCCTGCAGCTCAGTAGGCTGAGGCAGGAGGACCATGAGTTCAAATCCAGCCTCAGCAAAAGTGAGGCACTAAGCAACTCAGTGAGACCCTGTCTCTAAATAAAATACAAAATAGGGCTGAGGATGTGGCTCATTGGCCGAGTGCCCCTGAGTTCAATCCCTAATACAAAAAAAAAAAAAGAAAAGAATGAAAAAATAAATCACCTTTGAAGTCTGAGGATATAGTTCAGTGGTAGAGCACTTACCTAGAATGTGCAAGGCCCTCAAAAAAAGGAAAAAAAAATCACCATTGTTAAACAAATTTCTGTTTCAAAAAATGTTTTACTAACAATTTCTAGAATTTGCTGTGAATGTATAGGCTTCTTTTAGGAGTGTCCACACAGTAATAGAAAGGGGGCATTTTAACTACCATCTCCAGTTTGAGCAATGCATGTTTAATTTTTGTAAAAAATTAAAACTTACTCAACTGTGAACTTATAATGTTCAAAATATTTTTATCATGTTCTTCAGATAAGACAGATCATTCATACCCTGAAGGACCCACTCATTGACAAGTCAGATAGGGTTGCTTTTGCCATCATCCCATTCTCTTTGTCTTGACAATGAAATAATAAGATACAGCATAATATGTTAATTGTTGGTGGATACTCAAATTTTCACAGATGAAGGAACAAAAGTTGAGAAACCTTCACTTAAAGTGATATGACTAATAATTTTGAGCTAAAAACTTTGCTAAACCTTCCCATTTCGAAGTAAGAGAGTGCTTTCATTTGCACAGAGCAGCTCTCTGATTGGCTAGCTCCAGGACCGAATACTTGCTTGTACTCATTAAAGTAACTGATACTCTTCAGGTTTGCAACTCCTCACAAAAGTGGCTCAAGTGTTCAGACAGCCTATTTAACATCCTGTTCCTTACCTTTGGTTTTCTTTTCTTTTTTTTTGGGGGGGGGGGTACCAGAAATTGAACCTAGGGTGCTGTATCGCTGAGCTACATTCCCCAGCCCCTTTTATTTATTTTTAAAATCCTTTCAACAACTTGTTTTCTCTACCTCTAAATTGCTAAATTGCCCATGCTGGCCTCAAACTTGTGCTTCTCCTGTCTCAGCCTCTGGAGCAGCTAGAATTATAGGCACTTACTACTGCAGTTAGTGGTTTTAAATTTGTTGCTATGAATTACTCTGGAGAAATTAGAAGGCAACAAACACTACAAAAAAAAAACAAAAAACTAAGAAACAATAGCTCCAGGACTTCACAGGTTTTTGTAGTACTGGGGATTTGAATCTAGGGGGTGCTATATCCCATTAAGCTATATCCACAGCCCTTTTTATTTTGAGATAGGGTCTGGCTAAATTGTCCAGGATGGCTTTGAATTTGTGATCCTCCCACCTTCCCAAGTCCCTGAGATTACAGAACAGCACCATTGTGCCCTGCTCTGATAATTCTAAACTCTTAAATGGGAACAGAAAGGGCCAGTCCAATTTGGCCCTTGGCTTTTACCCTGTGGCAGGGACTATCAAATGCTTTTTCCTTCCTTTCAACAACTTGTTTTCTCTATATCTTCAGGGTTGGCCCTCAGTTACCTTGGCTTTAAGTGATAATAGAAGTTGTCTTAAATTGCTTAAGAAAATGGAACTCCAGGCTATGATTCCACTTACTGTCAGTAAGGTGCCCTCCATTCTTCCGCTTGTGTTCATTATAAACAGAGTAACTAGTGCTTGTTAATGATGCAAGCATATCAATGTTGGCTGGGGATGTGTGTTTTAGCTATATTTGTAAGGATTTGGGAAATACTATTGTAGTATTCCCTGGGACTATTGGTCAAGTTTAAAATGAAACAGTTCCACCATCTAAATTTGAAGTTTGAGAAAGGAGGCGTTACTGATAATCATTTAACAATGGTCCATTTTATGCTTTGAATGTAGCACTTGCTGTCTGGCACTGAAACTTTTTTTTTTTTTTTAGTTGTAAATGGGCACAATACCTTTATTTATATGTGTTGCTTACACAGGCTAGACAAGCACTCTACCACTGAGCCACAACCCCAGTCCACTGCAACTTTATTTTAAAATGGACATGTTTCTTTCTCTTCCTCTCTCCTTCCTCCTCTCTATCCCCTTTCCTAATCTCAGGGGAAACAGGATTAACTTTCTTCCCTATCCTTGGCAGAGTTATCTGTCCTTGAGCACATACCCACCACAGGAATGAAATAATTCAGACTTTGGGAATGGCACTAGAATACTTCAGAAATGATTATCACCCAAATTAATAAGTGAATTAAAACTCCAACAGAGAACGCATGGAATGGAGTCTTTGATTGCCTCTTTAAAAGCTCCCCAACACTCTCTAATGGGCAGAATCACAGCCTCTGGAACAGGGGTTCTAGGTACTTCTCCTTTACTAGCAAAGCAATAAACTTTCTTTTTCCTTTGACTCAGAACTGTGTCCTTGTTATTGGATTGGCATCGGGAATAAGGACTGAGCTTTTGGTAATAAGACCTTGGGTAAATTACTTTCGTGGTGGTTTCTTCATTTGTAAAACAGATAGAAATAATAATAGCACTTACTTCATAATATATTCTGAGGATAAAATGAGTTTGTATATGCAAAGCTCCTAGAACACTGGTGTATAAACTCAGTAATGTTAGCTATTACTTCCTCTAAAAATGATACTTTTTCTTTCAGAACTAGTAAAAACAATGGCATTTCTAAAGATAAATTAGTACTAATTATTATTATTATTATTATTTTGACTGAAGATAGGACCCAGGGGTGCTTTTCCACTGAACTACATCCCCAGCCCTTGTTTGGTGCTGGGAATTGACCTCAGAGGTATTCTACCACTGAGCCACATCCCTCAGTCCTTTTTAAATTTTTATTTTGAGACAGGCTCTCACTAAATTGCTGAGAATCTTGCTTAATTGCCAAGGTTGGCCTCAAAAATGTGATACCCCTGACACAGCCGCCTGAGTCACTGGGTTTACAGGTATGTGCCACTAAGCCCAGCTCTTTGTTGTTATTTTTTTTATTATTTTTTTTATGTTATTATTTTTTTTATACCAGGGATTGAACCCAGGGGCACTTAACCACAGAGGGACATCCCCAACCCTATTTATTTATTTAGAAACTAAATTGCCAAGGCTGCCCTTGAACTTGCAATCCTCCATCTTCTGCCTCCTGAGCCACTGGGATTACAGTTGTATGCCATTGGGCCTGGCTTATTTTTAAGTTGTTATAAAATGTATGTAAAATGACATAATAAACACCCACATATCTACAACCTGGTTATGAAAATTGAACAGTATAAGGACAGGCAGCGATGATCAAAAGGAGGTAGATTTAAAAAGGCTGCTGCACAAGGCTTTGTTGAGATTTCACTCCTGGACGATGTTAGGTCAGTGGCGGCGACTTGGTGGCGACTTAGTGGCAACTTAGAACAAAGCAGCCCGCGCTGGGAAAAGAACATCAATCAGATACCGGCGGAAACGCCTGTCAATCAGCCAGATCTCCTGACTAATGCCTGTCAATCAGCAGGACCCCCTGGCCAATCCTGGAGTTCAGCCAACTCCCCTGACCAACTTCAAGGGGGCAAGGGACCCTAGAAACACCTTTTCCTGTCCCAAGCCCTTCCCTTCCTGCTGTAAGCCCCATAAAAGTCCAGTCCGGTCGAGCTTCCAGGCGGTTTCTCCTCAGACCCTTCTCCTGTCCCCTCTGTGGGTCTGATCGAGTTCCACCCGGAGTGATATCTCAATAAAGCCTGTTCAGCGGTCCTTTTAAATCTGCCTCCTTTGGCCATTGCCTGCCCTTCTGATCTGACAGACGAGACCCTCAGACCAACAGGGTGGGTCTGGGGAGAGGTGCAGGGGCTCCACAGAATGGAATTTTTATTGGGCTTAGGGCAGGAAGGGAGAGCTTGGGACAGAAAAATGGGGTTTTCAGAGTCCCTTGTCCTACTGGGATTGGTCTGGGGAGCTGGCTAAGATCCACGATTGGCCAGGAGACCCTACAGGCGGTTCTGTTGGCGCCTGATTGGTGGTTCTTTTTGCGCATGCATTGCTTAATCACCTCAAACTGACCTAAGAGTATCATTAATCTGTGAGGTTCTGTTTATGCCCTTTCCCCATTCCATTCCTTCCCTTCCCTTGAATCGACTATTCTGAATCAATCTATCTTTTTGTTTGTTTGGTTTTGGTACTGGGGATTGAACCCTGTGTCAGGGAAACCTGGGGGACAAAAAAAAACAATCATTGTAGGCAATAAAAATTGGGCCTGATCAGAAGATGGTGGCTATTCAGGAAAGAAAACCAAATGTTAATATCTCCAAAGCCCTTCCCCCTTCTTCTCCACTAGTTGCCAAGATGACCTGTTTGCAGGGGATTGTTCCTAACTGCAAGGAATTGTAGGAGTTGTAAATTAAAGCCTTCTGGGCTGCTCCCTTCCTGCCCACCTTTGACCCACCTGTTGGTCATCTATGCAGGATTCAGGGAGGAGAAGCCATGAGAACCAAGGAAATCTAAGAAAATATAAAAGGGGCAAGACACCCCACTTCTTTGGATACCAGCTCTGGATTCCCTTCTTCCTCCCCAGAGGAGAAGTCTATCTCTGTTCTGTCCTTTGCTTTGTACACTTGTCTTGGCATTTCTGGGATGTTAAATCTTCACATCTGGGGTAACAGAACTTGGCCCTAATTGATTCTCATCACCAGCATCAAGGGTCTCCCTAAGTTGCTTAGGGCTTCACTAAGTTGCTGAGTCTGGCTTCAAACTTGCGATCCTCCTACTCAGCCTCCTAAGTCACTGGGATTCCAGGTGTGGGCCATTGTACCTGGCTACTATTCCAAATTTTGTGTTTATAATGTTTTTGCTATTATTTGTAGTTTACTCATGTGTTTATCTCCCTAGACAACATATTGTTTTATGATTTGTATAAATTGAATCATATTACATATCATCTTCTGAAAGTTTTTTTTTTTGCCCCACAACACTGTGTTCCTGAGATTCCTCCAAGATGTTACATAAAATAGTGGGAGGGGCCTGATCAGAAGATGTATTCACTCTTACTGCTATCCGATATCTATACAATTTATGAATTTCACTGTTCACATACATTGGTTTCCTGTTTTGTTTTAAAAGTGCTATGAACATTTTTTGCACATATATCCTGGTACAAATGTGCAAAGTTTTCTAGGACACTTAAGAGAGAAATTACCGGCTATGAGGCATACATAATTTCAAATTCTGTGGTGTTGTATGGGTGTGTGTGTGATACTGGGGATTTAACACCAGGCCTCATACATGTTCAGTAAACATTCTACAACCGAATAAGCACTTGTTATTGTGGCATTTAAAAATTTTTGCCAATTGTAAGCATGAAATGGTATCTTTGTATTTTAACTCATGATTTACCAAAAAATTCAGCATCTTCATATGATTGGGTTTGCTATTCTGTTAAGTCCTTTTTTTCCTCTTCCATTATCATTTTAACTGTAATAGTTTCCCACCTATTTCATTTTATTTATTTTTTGTGGTGCTGGGGATTGAACCCAGGATCTTGTGCATGGAAGGCAAGCACTCTACCAACTGAGCTGTATCCCCAGCCCCTCCCACTATTTTAGATCAGTAGTTCTCAGCTGAAGGAGAGTTCTCATTTCAAAATGCAGTTGGCAGGGGCTGGGGTTGTGGTTCAGCGGTAGAGCGCTCACCTAGCACGTGCGAGGCTCTGGGTTCTATCCTCAGCACCACATAAAAATAAATAAAATAAAGGTATTGTGTCCAACTACAACTAAAAAATAAATATTTTTTAAAAATACATTTGGCAATGTATTTGCCAAATGTATTTTTAAAAAATATTTATTAATTATAATTAATATAATTTATATTAATTATATTATATTAATTATATTATATTAATTATATTAATATAATTTGTGGTTACCAAAAAAGATATTTTTGGTAACCACAAATGGCGTCTACTTAGGTAGAGGCCAGGGAACCTACAAGACAAAGGATGACTCCATATAACAAAGAATTAGCTGGTCCAATATGTTTATAGTAACAAGGTTGAGCAACTTTGTTCTAGATATTACTATTTTTATCAGTTTTTGTGTTATATTTTCTCCCAGTTTGTGAATGGTTTAGCTGTCTTCATAGTACTTTTTTTTTCCTTTTTTTGGTACTGGGGATTGAACTTAAGTGGCACTTAACCACTGAGTCACATTCAGTTCTTTTTAAATTTTATTTAGAGACAGTGTCTCACTGAGTTGTTTAGGGCCTCAAAAAGTTGCTGAAGCTGACTTTGAACTTGTGATCATCCTACCTCAGCCTCCTGAGCCACTGGGATTATAGGCATGTGCCACGATGCCCAGCTTCATTGTACCTTTTGATGAAGAGAAATTATTCTCTTTGTACTGCAGATTGAACCCAGGGACTACATTCACTGAGCTACATCCCCACATCCCCAGCTCTTCTTTTTTTTTTTGAAACAGGGTCTAAGTTGCTGAGGTTCACTTCAAATTTAGGATCCACTTGCCTTAGCTTCCTAAATTGCTGGAATTATAGGTGTAAAGCGCATTGCATTTGGCTGAGAAATTCTTGAATTTAGGATAATTAGGGCTGGGGATGTAGCTCAGTGGTAGAGCACTTGCCTACTATGTGCAAGGCCCTGGGTTCCATCCCCACACTGCAACAAAGGGGGAAAAAAAAAAAGAAGTAGAAAAAAAATTTTTTTAAATATTTATTTTTTAGTTGTAGTTGGACACAATACTTCTATTTTGTTTATTTATTTTTATGTGGTGCCGAGAATCGAACCCTGGGCCCTGAACATAGGAGGGGAGCACTCCACTGCTGAGCCACAACCCCAGCCCTAGAAAAATTTTAATTACTCTTTCTTTTTGTAAATCGTGGTGTGTGTGTGTGTGTGTGTGTGTGTGTGTGAGAGAGAGAGAGAGAGAGAATGTGTATGTCTGATTAAAGAAAACCTCCTTTATCCCCAAAGCATAGCCATTTTCCAATAGAGCACTGAAAAAATTTTAAATTTTTATTTTTACATTTAAGTCATTAATCCAAAATTGATTTGTTTATGATGCAAAATAGGAATCCAAAATGAAGTTTTAAAGTATGAACAACTGTGTGAACATTATTTATTAAAACGCCCTCTTATCCCCACTGGTCTTCAATTCTGGGCCATTTGCAGAAACCAAGTGTGCAGAAATTTATGGTTTGTTTGTTTGCAGTACTGACAAGGTCTTAGATTTGGTTTTGTCTTTAAATGTGGATAGTTGGCTAGAATTAAAGACTTGGCATCTCTGCCTCCATTTTGCATCTTCTCAATTGCTCTGAGTCCCCTTGGATTCCATGAACAACAACAGGTCCACTTGATAAACATCTTCTGATGAGCTGAAGATATCCTCCTGGCAATGGCAACTTTCTTATCCCACTTGAAGTCCCCACCTGACCAATCCTGAGCTAAAGATGGATAGACCACACCTAATCAAGACCACCTGCTTTGGCAACTATGAAAATCCTCCACAATGCCCAATCCCTGCCCTCTTTCCCTTTCTCTATAAAACCTCAAAGTCATTGTCAGCCCCTTGAAGACAGGGATAAGACTGTGGGTCCCCTTGTTTTCCTGATGTTGCCACACTGATTGAAGTTCCTTTCATGTTTTTCATCATTTTCTGTTAGGTTTGTGTGGTGAGTTGCTGGACTTGATTTATTGGATCACCAGAATCAGGCCTCTGGTCTAGGACTCCTGTAACATTATTAAGGATGGAATCAAGGGTCACTCTATCATTGAGCTACATCCCTATATCCCCACAGCCCTGCAACTTTTTTTTCTTCTTCTCTCTCTTTTTTTTTTTTTTGCTGCTGGGGATGGAACCCAGGAATGCTTAACCGCTGAGCCACATCTCCAGCCCTTTTTAATATTTTATTTAGAGACAGGGTCTCGCTGAGTTGCTTACAGTCTTGCTAAGTTGCTGAGCCTGGCTTTGAACTCATGATCCTCTTGCGCCACTTGGATTATAGCCACTGGGCTCAATCCCCACTGCTGCTAAAAAAATTTAAAAAATAATAATAAACAAACAAACAAATAAATAAGTAAAAACAGAAGCTCTGGGAACTCAGTTTAGAATAGATTAAAATAATTTGGACATAGGGTCTAAGATGCTGGACTTGAACTTGTGTGCCACAAATCCTGGTTTATGGGCTTATTTCTGATTCTCCATTTTAGTATTAACTCTTTATCTAAAGGCTTTATTTTTTTTTCTTGCCTTTTATTTATTTTTTAATTAGAATGGGGACTGAACCCAGGGGTGCTTTACTACTGAGCTAAATCTCCAGTGCNCCCCCCCCCGCACCTTTTTCTTGAGACAAGTCTCACCAAGTTGCTGAGGCTGGCTTTCAACTTGCAATCCTCTTGCCTCAGTCTCCTGAGTCTCTCTCTGGGTTTACAGGTTTGCATCACCACACCTAGCATCATTTTTGCAGTTTTTTTAAAAAATATTTTTCTTTAGTTGTAGATGGACACAATGACTTTATTTTTTATTTATTTTTATGTGGTGTTGAGGATCAAACTCAGAGCCTCATTGTGTTAGGAGAGCACTCTATCACTGAGCCACAATCCCAACCCCATTTTTGCAGTCTTATAAAAAGAAAATCAGATCACCAAAACTGAAGGTTTTCACAAATCATAATTTATGATTTAAGAGCTTTTAGCATTTCTATACATGTTTTAGAGAAACAAGAGACTATTTTGATTACCAAATCAAATACTTCTAAAATGAACTCATTAACTTTACTGAAAGTTATTTCAATTCTCAACCAAGTACACACTTCAGGAAGGTCAGAAATCCATTTATTTTTTAACCAACAAAAAAGACTCTTCTGGGCTGGGTGCTATGGTGCATGCCTGTAATCCCAGCGGAGGGGGGCTGAGGCAGGAGGATGGCAAATTCAAAGACAGCTTCAACAAAAGGTGCTAAGCAACTCAGTGAAACCCTGTACTCTAAATAAAATACAAAATAGGGCTAGGGATGTGGCTTAGTGGTCAAACGCTCCTGAGTTAAATCCCCAGTCCCCCCCCCCCCAAAAAAAAAGACTTTTCTGAAAGTACCCACAGGTGAGCACCTAGGACCCTTGGGTATATATACTCAGTCAGGATTTAGAATTAGGATGTGTGTCTGAAGTGTGATGAGCATCAATAAAGTAGATTTGATTGAATCTAATTACGCCCCAGGCTGAGTCTGTAGTAACTGATCCTGACAGTTGGCATAGTTGGGAGGATTTTAAGAATATTTTGTCTTTGTAAAGATCACAAGAGCTGGGCAGGTAGTAACAGATGACAGATTATAATCCAGCCTTTGGGGAAATTCCACAAGTGGGACATTCCTACAAAGGCACCGGCTGCAAAGTCCTAAAATCGCGTAGGAGGAGCTGGACTGGGACAAACAAACCAAAGGCCAGCGGAGCCAAAGGGGAGGCCTAAGTGAGGCAAAACCAGTTGAAGCCACATCTGGGCAGTCAATCGCTGAGGGGAACCTGCTAAGATCAAGAGCTTAAAGCCGACTGAGAGCGAGGATGCCCCGAGGGTGATGAGTAGATGGGTGTGTAAAAGACTATATAACTTAGTAGAACGAAGAATAGAGACGCAGAGACAAAATATAGATAAATGGGGAAGGATTCGTTGACATATGAACAAGACATTCAATAAATTTATTTTAGATTTGATAATCTAAAAAAGAAAAAATGTTTAAATGTTTAAAGGTACCAGGTTTATTGAAAAAAATTAAGAAGCGAAGGGAAAAAGGAATTGAAACCCCAGTTGGATTGAAGAACGTGCGAGAAATTAGTACAGGAAAAGATGCCAAAATATCAGAGGGGGACTACAATTACCATACCAATGACTGCCCGGGGAACCCATTTTAGTGCAAGCTGCGAAAAAGGAAATTCCTGAAATCCTGTTGTAAGGTCATAAATGATGTTGATGAAGATAGACTGAATGGGAAGTGACTAGTAAGAAAGGCTACAGCCGGAAACAGAAATAATCCGTTTTTGCGGGATATTGAAGACAAAGCCCGATATAATTTCCCAGTGAGTAAGTCAACTCCCTCTAGACTCTCTGTCACGGGAAATAGAGTACAAAGCTCGACTGAGGTGCGCGCCCTCAACTGGAGTGAAATCCAACAGTATAGGCAAGATTTTGAGAGAGAAAGTAAAGATGGAGATGTTTTAGCAAAATTATGGAATAAGGGAGCCAATTCTATTACATTATCTGGGGAAGAAATGCAGAATTTAATGGACATTTTAGAACATCCAGTAATACAGCATGATTTGCAGGTCCTAATAGAAACCGCTCGCTTTTTGAGTGGGTGGGGGCCACTTGGAGGATGGCCTTCTCACAAGTAGATTTATAGTCTTTCGAGACACAGTCCAATTTGAGGATAGTAAACGAAGCTATCCAACTCTGTAGAAAAATAGGCATTATATTTATGATATATGGCAGTTGCACCACCCCACTCAGATGCCCCATGACTGTGGCAATTAAAAGGATAATAATTAAGGGCACGCCTCAAGAACTCACATTAACAGCGGTGCTTTCAGGCCGTCAGTTCATAATTGAGACTAGAATATTTTAAACAAGCTAGAGAGCTACAGGGACAGGGATGTAAACAATTAACCTTTATTACAATTAGAAACTCAGAATATCAAAAATGCCTAAATCTACCTTCCTGATAACTAGGAAACCTCGAGGACAGTGGAGGCTACAGAACAGGATCTCATTTACTAATACTAGGCCACAATTTAATAATAGGCCACAAAAGGGCTATAGAATACAAAATGACAATGAAAGTTTTCCAAAAAACACCACTCAGCCCTGCCGCAGTCCGGCTGCAGCAAACTAACCAGGGGGTGACGGGCAACTTGTGTAGATTGATACAGCAGGAGTAGGAGCCATTTATTGTAGGACAGGAGTAGTATTTATACATTCCACACAGTTTATCTAATTAGCATAAACTAGATACATCAGACAACCAATAAGGAATCTCCACACTTAATGGCTCGCTTTTGTTACTTCTCAAACCACTCCCTCTGGCATTTTGCCAGGCACCATCCAGACTTGTTTATGAACTCTAACATTCCCCTGGCAAAATACCAGGTGTTATTTTGACTTGTTTACAGACTCCAACATTTCCCCCTTTTGTTTAATTTAAATAACGACCATAGTGGTTTTTACAGAAACACCAAAAATAACCTGCTACAAACAGAAAGGGAGGATACAAAATGCCACAATACCAAGCCACTTGATGGCTCCATGCAAGAATCCCTTGGAAAAATTATACCAGCAATGACACTGTTAGCAAAGATACCGAGTAACAATTTGTTGTGCATTACAGTTTGTTGTCTCAGTCCAGGTAAAGCAATGTCTTAATAGATTAACTCACAGTCCAGGTAAATTCTGCAGGCAGCTAGCTTAAATCACAGTCCAGGTAAGTTCTGCAGCCAGCTAGCTTGATCCGAAGTCTCGTCTGTTTCTCAGCCGAAGTCTCGTCCGGTTTTCAGCAACACTGGAAATTCTTCCACCTTGGTCTTTACCGGCACTGGGACGAAGGCAGGAACTCCGGATGGCTAAAGAAAATCCTGTAGCATTCTACTAAGAAAACAACCTTCTGAACAATTTAGTACATTATCTCAAGGTTTTTTTGCATTTGAAATAAGCATTAATAGTGCTCATTACTCATTAGCTTCCAGGTGTGGGAGAACCATTGTAGCTTAGTTATTGGCATTGAAAATGACCAAACATCAGGGACACCAGTAGCGTCTTCTGCTGGCTGTAGTGCCTGGGCAGCCCCAGATGGCCCTGGGGAGTGTCCCGGACTCAAACTGCTACTGGGCACAGGGAGCAAGAGCCTGCGAGACTGTGCCTCCGGGTCAGGCTTGGATTTGGGCTCTTGCAGTGGCATCCCGCTCCCCCGCCCGGGGGGCAGGGAAGAGCCGGCTGCCGCAGCTTGGAAAGCCCTTGCTGCGCCATGACCGGCTTGTATACTCGGCAGCCTCCATGCGGCTTCACGCACCCTCCAATAACGAAAAGTATTTAGTAATAGCCTTTTGCTGCAACTTTTTTCCTGATAATCTTTCTTCTTCTGAACTTTTTTCTTCTTTCTGACTAGAGTTCCTGGGCTCTTATCAACATATGCCCTAACTATTCTTGGTTCCATTGGGGTGCCTCTTTCCATTATCAATTTACTTCTCACCCCTTCCATATTTTCATCATAAAGACAATACAACATTTCAAGACAAAACATGACACAAACATACTGTATCAATCTTCTCCATTTTCTCGAAATGGTCATTTTTCCTCTTGCCCTATCTGTGTAGGGACGAGCAGATTTGCTCCCGTCCTATCTATGGACGGGCAGCTTTTTTTTCGTCACTTACCCCCGAGTGTCCCGGGGCTCCCCGTACGGGCCACCATCTGCCGCAGTCCGGCTGCAGCAAACTAACCGGGGGGTGACGGGCAACTTGTGTAGATTGATACAGCAGGAGTAGGAGCCGTTTATTGTAGGACAGGAGCAGTATTTATACATTCCACACAGCTTATCTAATTAGCATAAACTAGATACATCAGACAACCAATAAGGAATCTCCACACTTAATGGCTCGCTTTTGTTACTTCTCAAACCACTCCCTCTGGCATTTTGCCAGGCACCATCCAGACTTGTTTA
>NW_026000242.1:10432259-10515534 GCF_001458135.2 Marmota marmota marmota
CAGGCGAGGCCTGCAGGGTGCGGGGCTGGGGGCCGCGGGGTGCGCCACGCGGGCGGGCAGGGGTCCGCAGGCTGCGTCGGGACTGGCCTTTGGGCTAGGTTGCGGTCCTTGCGAGACTCGGGTTGAGGACTTCATTTTTGGGTCTGTGAGCAGGCTGATGATGGTGAAGGTAATTAGGTTATTTTGGAAGACCTAATATAAAGGACTGCACGTGGCGTTGTATGCATCAGGGTCACTAAGGAGAGTGCTCCTGGGCCCCGATCAGGAGTGAGAAACTTCTGAAAGGGGCGGCATGGGTTGTTTTTGTTTTTACTCAAGTCAGTTTTATGGCAGTGTTGTTTTAAAGAGTGTAAAGAAGACCGAAGTTATCTCGCTTAAAGCCGAGGTTCAAAGAAGTGTAGAAAACTAGGGATCCTAATACATTAGCTTCCTCTTTTCCAGCTCGCTTTTCTTTCTTAATTCCCTCTCCTTTTCTTTTTTTGAAACAGAGCAGCCTCCCTAATTATTGCATTCACTTCTAGATTTTGAAGGAGGGTGGAGGAATAGGGTGATGGAACAGAAGTTATACTGATTTTGCTCTACCTACTTCATATCTAAGTTTGAAATCAGTACAAGGATTTCTGGGATAAGATGGTGAGAGTAAAAGAACAGTGGTTTGAGAGCAAATCAAAAGGCTATGAGGAAACTTGGGAAGTGGGGAATTTAAGAATATCTTCTAATGTTACTTTGGAATGTTATAACTTAACCACCTCCTCACCCCTCAGTACTACTTTTGGTTCAAGACAGAATGGGAAATCTGTGACAAATATTCAAATACAAGTTTGGAAGTGAGAAGTGAGAAGTTTTGTAAAATGTAATACAGAGGTGTCATAAAGTGCTGAAGGAGAAACCTTTTGTGCCTTTTTATTCTTCTGATGCACTCAGAAAACCTGGAGTATATAACATGCACACACTTTTTAAAACTTACGTAGAAAAAGATATCTCCAGGTCCTGGGCTCCAAAGTGAAAGTATGTGAATGGTGTTTTATGTGCTGACTTCTAATGGAAATATTATTGTTAGATGCTCAGTGCCTTTGGAATTTCAACCAGGATTTTTCTCTTGTTTGGTTTCAGAGATCAGTTCTATTTGTTTTTTAGGACAGTGACTTAAAAACAGGTGGGAAAATGTTGGTTTCTAGACAGTTATATTGATTTAGATAATAGACTATTTTAAGGGAGAGCAAGTCATATTTAAATTTGTTGGGACTATCATGTAAGACCATGTCATGTGCCTGTTAATCAGTGGCATCTTCATTTATCTTTGCCATAGTTTGAGAAGTGACCCCTGTTTCAGCACTCACCATTTGAGAGTTTGTATGTGGGGTGTTTGATGAGCATTTGTATATAAGTCATAGTTATTTTGGGAAGGCTTGGCACTGTAGTGGCTACTGGCTGCAGCGTCCTGATCTTTGGCGGCCTGCAGAGTGATGACATTTACTGTTCTTCCCAGTGATTCGCCCAATACTGACAGATGATAAGCTTGGAATGCTTGATAATTTTTGCCCCGCCCCCCCGCTTTTTTTTCCTAATGTGAATTCTTGAAGTTACCAGTTTAGATTGAAGGAACTTTTACCTTTTTACATCTTGGAAGATTTTAATAATTTCTTCCCTAGAATAGATTCTTTTATTTTGAATTCTGAGGCATTCTACCTTTCTGTTAAAAGATATTTAATTGTTATAGTTGAGAAGAGCTATCCTCCCCTGACACTGAAAGGCTATTTAAAACCTACAATCCTTCCCTTCCCTTATTGGTCAGTTAAGAAGACAAAACCCTTTATAGCCCCCCAAGAATTTTAGTGAGAGAAAAATGTAATTCTCTTGAAATACACTCTCAGTGTGTACTGAAATCTCAGAGTGGCCGCTTTGTGATATTACTAAATCCCCAGATTACAGACTGATTATTTCTAAAAGGTTACTTATTGACAGATTCCTATATATTAATTAGTTATTGATGTACATAAAAACCAGCAGGAAAGTTTACTTGTTACAGTGTAAACAAATTGTAGTGTAAACAACTTGAAATCAGTTTGGTTCCTTTTTATTTATTTTTAATTTTTTTAGTTGTAGATGGACACAGTACCTTTATCTTATTTATTTTTATGTGGTCCTGAGGATTGAACCCAGTGTCTCACATGTGCTAGGCAAGCGCTCTATAACTGAGTCACCCCTACCCCCAGTTTGGTTCTTATAAACCTCTCATCCTTGGCAGCAGTACTAAGGGTTGACATCACACTTTTTGTGGGGGGCAGGGATGGTACTGGGGATTGAACCCAGGGGACTCCACCACTGGGCTACATCATCAGTCCTTTTTATTTTTTATTTTGAGATAGGGTATTGCCGAGTTGCCAAGGCTTGCCTTGAACTTGAATCTATCTTCCTGCCTCAGCCTTTTGAGTTGTAGGGTGTCTAGCAGGCTGACATTACACATTCTTTAGGATAGCTCAAGCCCTTTTAAAATGTGTTAATTTTAGTGAATGTAATACCCTTTTATGCTTTTTCTTCATTTATTAAGTTTTCATTTCCTTTTGCATTGTCTCATTAATTGTGACTTTTGGAACATCAGTAGGTCAATGATTGGTTGGCTTCACAACTCTCATACTCAGCTACAGTTATTGTTCACTCAATAACAACAGTATTTATAAGACATGTTGACAGATAGGCTCTTACCAGGCACTCTTTCTTTCTTTTTTTAAAAATATGTCAATGGACATTTATTTATTTATGTATTTATGTGCGGTGCTGAGAATTGAACCCAGTGCCTCACATATGCTAGGCAAGTGCTCTACCACGGAGCTACAGCCCCAGCCCATCCAGGCAAGGTCTTTCTATGTGTTTTGTTTCATTAAAGAAATTTAAACCAATAGCAAAGTGGAAGCAAGTGCCTTCCAAGAAAAATTATGATGCTGATACCTGTAATAGTTAATACCAGTAATTGAGCATTTATTGTGTGCTAGACCCTGTGCTTAGAACTTAATAAATTTTTGTCTCAATATTTATAGAAATTCTTTTATTTTTTTGGTGGTGCTGGGGATTGAACTGAGGGGCACTCAACCATTGAGCCACATCTCCAGCCCCCTATTTTGTTTTTTATTTTGAGACAGGGTCACATTGAGTTGCTTAGTACCTCGATTTCGCTGAGGCTGGCTTTGAACTAACGATCCTCCTGCCTCAGCCTCCTGAGCTGCTAGGATTATAGACGTCTGCCACTGTAACTAATATTTATGGAAATTCTATGAGAAGGCTTATACTTTTTAAAATATCTAAGGTCACCCAGCTCAGAAATTGTACAGCCAGCTCAAACCCAGGCAATTGAGTCCAAGAGCCCGAGATATCTCTGGTTCTATCTCTTAGTTGATGGAGCCATTGTCCTAGGCCAGAACCTTCCCATTAATCTCTTAATGTCTTCTCTGTGGATTTCCTCCTAATGTTTTAAACTCCTAATCTTTCACTTGCACTCTTTCTTTTCTTTTTCTTTTTTTTTCTTTTGGCACTGGGGATTGAACCCAGGGGCACTCAACCACTGAGCCACATCCCCAGCCCTTTTTGTTTTTTTATTGTGAGACAGGGTTTCTCTGAATTGCTGAGGTCCTCACTTCTAGTTGTTTGGTTGGCCTTGAACTTGTGATTCTCCCCTCCTGAGTGGCTGGGATTACAGGCATGCGCCACCAGGCTTGGCTTTTCCCTTGCACTCTTTCTAAACATAATTTTCTTTCCTATGTTTGACTGAGCTCCCTGATGTCTAAGTAGTTTCATGTTTTGTCCAAATGCCTTGCCCCCAGCATCTCATTGATTATCTCTAATTTTAGTGGAAGAATTATATTTCCCTTCTTATTCCATCATTTCTTAGAAATAAACCTAGATTAGTAATGTGTAGTAGAGTGAGATTTTTGCACTCCAGGAGATGTTTGACAATGTTTGGAGGTGATTTTGATTGTAATTGCTATGGGAAGAGGCTACTGGTATCTAGTGGGTAAAAGTCAGGAATGCTGCTAAACATCCTAGAATGTATAGGATAGCCCCCACAACAGGCCCAAAATGTAAATTGTGCGGAGCTTGAGAAATCCTCATGTAGATGTCTCTGTTTATTCTTTTATGTAATTTATCCTTTATTATTCTCCTTTATTCTAGCCTACCACCCAGAAACTTTACTGTCTACTCCTTTGCTACTTAAATGGACCAGAGGCATCTGCATTACTTAGGACAGAAATGCTGAATGTTGGATGTGCTAGAGCCAGCTTGTACTGCTTTTCCAGCAGATTGTGTATGTCTCTTCTGTGTTTAGTGACCTCGTATTGATAGTTTGAGACCACCAGGGTGAGAATATTAATGGCCAGGGAAATAAGCACACGCTGAGATTGGCACACCATTGCTTGGACCTTCACTCTGGATCTATTGATTAGATTCTGTCTTTTGACAAGATTCCTGCATGATTCATTTGTGCATTAAATTTTGAAAAAGCTATGGATGGGTTTAATTCCCATTTTGTTGTGCACACATGTCCTCAATCCTGAAACAACAAAATTCTCTGTTGCCCTCTCCACCTGTTGTTTTGTTCACTTCTTTTTTTTTGGGGGGGGGGGGGGTGTTTACCTTTGGAACTCAGTTTCCAAACTGTGTCTTTCATTTCTTTTCCTTTTTTTTCCCCCCCTTGGGTACAACCAATGAAAGAAATTTATATGTCAGTACAGGAGGATAATTGATGCATTTGTAGTATTTATTTCAATAATTCATCTCTCAGACCACAAACACATAAAATCCATTATTCTTGATAACATGTTCAAAACCTGAAAGTGAGACAATGAATATGATAATTCTATTCTAAAACACAAGAAGAAAAATTTACCTGTTTCTTTTTTAAAACATTTTTCCAGTGACAATATAATTCAGACTTTATGTAGAAAACTTGGAAAATAGAGACCCAAGGATTAGGGGCATAGCTGAGTACTAGACTGCTTGCACCCTGGGTTCAATTCCCAGTACTGCCAAAGAGGGGGAGAGAGAGAGAGAGAGAGAGAGAGACAGACACCTGCGCAGGATTAAGTCTTAGCTGATGGGAGACAAAGCCAGGTTAGTTTAGTTCCTATAGTACCATAGAGATTGAGGTGGCAACAACACTTGCAAATGGCTTTGGGGATCAGTCTGGAGTTCAACAAGGAGAAGGCTGATTGCCTAGAGGCCTGCAGAGAGACTGATCCAGTAGCATATGATTGAGTAGTAGGGAAATCAGTGGTTTTACATAATCAGCATCCAGCTAGGCTAATGGTGAGTCTTGCCAAAGTAGGCTTTAGTAAGAATTTGTTATTCTTGAATGAAACAGATCTCAGAGAAGTAACCTGTCATTAAAATGGTATCCAGGGGCATGCCTGTAAACCCAATTATTACTTGGGAATCTGAGGCAGAAGGATTATAAGTTCAAAGACAGCCTGGGCAATTTAGGAAGACTGCCTCAAAATTGGTGGAAAAATAATAATAAAGGCCTGGGGGCATAGCTCAGTGGTAGAGCACCCCTGAGTTCAATCCCTAGTACCAAAAAAATAAAAGTAAAGTAACCAGTGATTAACCACTTTCTGATCAAATCAGTGCATCTGTGGCCTTTCAGTAGCAGTAGTAATTCATGCCATTTTCCCTTGGTTGAATATCCAGTCTCATTCTCATGCTTTAATTATTTATCTGTGTGTGGTGGTTTTCTTTTTTTTAATTTTAATATTTATTTTTTAGTTTTCAGCGGACACAACATCTTTGTTTGTATGAGGTACTGAGGATCGAACCTGGGCCGCACGCATGCCAGATGAGCGTGCTACCGCTTGAGCCACATCCCCAGCCTTGTGGTGGTGTTTTAATTATTATTTTGTTTTTATGATCCCTTATTACCACTTTTTAAAAAAATATTTATTTTTTAGTTGTAGTTAGACACAATTCCTTTATTTTATTTATTTATTTTTATGTGATGCTGAGGATCAAACCCAAAATGCTAGGCGAGTGCTCTACTGCTGACCCACAACCCCAGCCCTTAGCACTTTTTAATTGGTATTTATTTTGGAGTTTGGTTTTATTCTTATCTGTTATTTTCTTTCTCCTAAAAACTTCCTGTGTGTGTATTTAATTTTTTTTTTGTAGTTGTAGGTGGACAGAATGCCTTTATTTTATTTGTTTATTTTTTATGTGGTACAGAGGATCAAACCCAGTGCCTCACGCATGCTAGGCAAGTGCTCTGCTGCTGTGCCCCAGCCCTGTGTGTATATTTTTTACAATTTTTTTTTTGTGTGTGGTGGTGGAGATTGAACTCAGGGATGCTTTACTACTGAGCATCCTCAGCCCTTTTATTTTTTAATTTTGAAACAGGGTCTCACTAAGTTGCTGAGGCTGACCTCAAACTTGTCTCCTGGGGATGTAGCGCAATGAGTAAAGTGCCTCAGGTTCACATACATACATGCACTCACATGCACACAAACGTGTATGTGCATGTATATATAAATATATATAGGTATACATGTATACACATACATATACACATATGTAAATTGCAGGTCTTACTAAGTCATTTATGGCCTCCCTAAATTGTTGATGCTGGCTTTGAATTTGTAATCCTTCTGCCTCAGCTTCCTGAGTGGTGGGATTACAGGTACATGCCACTACACCCAGCAAGTGCTATGAATATTTGTATATGAGTATTTAAATACCTTTTTTCAGTTCTTTGGGATACATACCTAGAAGTGGAATTCCTGAGACATATGGTCATTCTATGTTTAACTTTTTGGGAAACTGCCAAGCTGTTTTCCATAGCAGCTGTTCCATTTTACATTCCCACCAGTAATGCACAGGATTGTAGTTTCTCTATATCTTCTCCAAACTTTATTAACTGGGCATATAGGTACACACATGTAATCTCAGTCACTCAGGAGGCTGAGATTGAGGGATTGCAAGTTTAAGGCCAGACTCGCTAACTTAGGAAGTTCCTAAGCAATTTAGTGAGATTCTGTGTCAAAATAAAATTGGACTGAGATATAGCTCAGAGGTAAAGCACCCCTGGATTCAATCCCTAGTAGCAAAAACAAACAAAAACCAAAAAACACTTTGCTGTTTTCTGTTTTTGTTCTTTTTTGTTTGATAATAGCCATCCTTATAAGTGTGAAATGGTAAATCATTGTTTTTTTTATTAATAAATATTTTTTTAGTTGTAGTTGACACAATACCTTTATTTATTTATTTATTTATTTGTGGTGCTGAGGATCAAACCCAGGGCCTCACATGAACTAGGCGAGCGCTCTACCCTGAGCCACAACCCCAGCCCTCCCAATCATTGTGGTTTTGATTTGTATTTCTCACATGACTTATGTTGTTAACATCTTTTCACAAATTTATTGTCCATCTGTTTATCTTCTTAAAATGTCTTTTCAAATTTTTGCTCATTCCATTTTTCCCCCTCCCCTCCCAACACCCCCACCCATTCCCACACACTGGGTCTTGAACCTAGTAGTACTGCACCCTGAGCTGCATTACGCCCTATTTATTTATTTGTTTATTGATTTATTGGTACTAGGGATTGAACTGAGGGGTGCTTAATCACTTCCCAAGCCCTTTTTTGTATTTTATTTAGAGGCAGGGTCTCACTGAGTTACTTAGTGCCTCGCTGTTGGTGAGGCTTTGAACTCCTGATCCTCCTTCCTCAGCCTCCCAAGCCACTGGGATTACAAGCGTGAGCCACCACATCCAGCTTCCCAAGCCCTTTTTATTTTTTATTTTGAGACAGTATCTCGCCAACTTGATTAGGGCCTTGTTAAATTACTGAGGCTGGCTTTGAACTTGTGATCTTCCTGCCTCAGTCTCCTGATCCTCTTGAGATTACAGGCATGTGCTGCTGAGTCTATGTGCTATGGAACCCGGCTTATTTTGCTTTCTTAATAATGTCCTCTAGTGCACAAAAGTGTTTAATTTTGATGAAATCTAATTTGCTATTTTTTTGTGTGTATAATACTGGGTATTGGACCAGGGCCTCATGTGCTGGGCAAGTACTCTCCCACTGAACTACAATACCATACCCAGATTCAGTATGTTTTCCCCTTTTGTTGCTCATGCTTTTGGTGTCATATTAAGAATCCATTATCAAATCCAAGGTTATGAAGATTTGCCTCTATGTTTTCTTTCAAAAGTTTTATACTTTTAACTCTTAAATTTAGGTCATTGATCCATTTTGAGTTAATTTCTGTTTATTGTATGTGACATGGGTTCAGTGTCATTCTTTTGCTTGTAGATAGATATTCCGTTGCCCAGAACCATTTGTTGATGAGACTGTTTTTCCCATTAAATGATATTGATGCCCTTGTTGAAAATCAGTTAACCATAGATGAATGAACTTTCTGGACTCTCAACTTTCATTTCATTTTTCTGTATGTCCGTTCTTATGCCATACTAGAGTATTATGATCAGTGTAGCTTTTTAGAAAAATTTCAAAAAACTAGGAAGTGTGAGTCCTCTGACTTTTTTTTTTTTTTTTTTTCAATATTGTATTGGCCTTTCAGGGTCTGTTGGAATTCTGTGTGAATCTGAGGATCACCTTTTCCATTTCTCCAAGAGGCCATTGGAATTTTGATAGAATTGCATTGAATTTGTAGATCATTTTGGTGGTGTTACTATTTTGGTAATAAGTTGTTCTGATGGTTAATATTATGTGCTAATTTTATTGGGCTTTGGGGTGCCCAGACATTTGTCCAGGTATTATTTTAGGTGTATATGTGAGGGTATTTTGGGATGAGAATGAGATTGAATCAGTAGACTGGATAAAGCAAATTGCTTTCTCTAATGTGGGTGGGCCCTATCCGATTGATTGAAGACCTAAGTAGCACAGAAATTCTGATTAAGAGGAAACTTTGAGGCTAGGAGGTGGCACACACCTGTAGTCCCAGTGACTTGGGAGGCTGAGGGAGGTTGAGGCAGGAGGATCACAAGTTCAAACCCAGCTTCTGAAATTTAGGCCTGAAGCAACTTAGCGAGACCCTATCTCAAAATAAATAAAAGGGACTGGGGATGTGACTCAGTGGTTAGCACCCGTGGTTTCAGTCCCTGGTAGGATGATGATGATGATGATAATGACGATGACGACATTTTCCCTGCCTGACTGCTGGAGCAGAGACTTTAGTCTTTTGTCCTTGTACTTCAACTTCCACAATCAATTCTCCTTGTTCTTCAAGCTTCACACTCAACCTGGAACTTACATCTCTTAGCTTTCCTATTTCTCAGGCCTTTAGATTTCCACTGAAATTTACATTTTCAGTTCTCCTGATTCTGAGCCTCAGACTTGGGCTAGAACAGTACCACTGGTCTCCCAATTCTTCAGCTTGAATGAATAGTCATGTGAACCAATTCCTTAACTCTCTCTCTGCATACACATGTATTCCCTATTGGTTCTTTTACTTTGAAGAACACTAGTACAGTCTTCCAGTTAATGAAGATGGGTATCTTTTTAAATTATTTAAGTCTTATATAACTTCTTTGAGCAATGTTTCGTAGTTTGCACAAATCTTTCACCTCTGTGGTTAAATTTATTCCTAGATATTTTATGATATTATTATAAATGAAATCATTTTCTTGATTTCCTTTTGGGTTTTACATTGCTGCTGTATAGAGGAAGAACATTTAATTTTTGCATGTCATTTTATATCCTGCAATTTTGCTTAATTTATTAATTCTTACTTCTAGTAACCTTAATTATTATTTTTTTTCTTGCCCATTGCTCTGTCTAGAACTTTCAGTAAAATGTGGTATAGTAATGGTAAAAGTGGGCATCTTTGTCTTGTCCCTGATTTCAAGGGTAAAACTTTGTCTTTCACTATTGAATAGGATGTTACCTGTGGGTTTTTGTTGTTTGTTTTGATACTGATGCTTGAACCTGGAGAGTTTCTACCACTGACCCTTTATTTTGACATAAGATTTTGCTAAGTTACTTAGGGCCTTTCTGAGA
Organism: Marmota marmota marmota; assembly: GCF_001458135.2. Lineage (NCBI taxonomy): Eukaryota > Metazoa > Chordata > Mammalia > Rodentia > Sciuridae > Marmota > Marmota marmota. The sequence goes on from NW_026000242.1 coordinate 10,442,257, forward strand.
TGCTGAGGCTGGCCTCAAACTTGGGATCCTCCTGCCTCTACCTCCTGAATTGCTGGGATTTCAGGTGTGTGCCATTGTGCTAAGCACCTGTGTTTGGGGTTTTTGTTTGTTTGTTTAGTTTGTTTAAGACCCTTTATTATGTTAGGAAATTCCCTTCAATCCCTAGTTTTCTGGATCTTTTGTCATGAACGGTGTTGGATGCTGTCCAGTGCTTTTCTCTAGCAATCAAAATGATCATGCTGCCGGCATGCCTGTAATCCAAGTGGCTCAAGAGGCTGAGACAGTGCCTTAGCAATGACCAGGTGATGCACTAACAACTCAGTGAGACCCTGTCTCTAAATAAAATACAGAATAGGTGGGGATGTGGCTCAGTGGTGGAGTGCCCCTGAGTTCAATCCCCAGTACCAAAAAAGAAAAAATGATCATGCTGTTTTCTCTGTTTGTTTCCTTTTAGGTTATTGGCAATAGCATTCTCATAGGCATCCACTTACAAATATTTGCCTAAGCTTTATTTCTTCATTCTTTGAGTTATTCAAAGTGTAGTCTACCTTTCTCTTTTTCCTATTAGCATCCTGCCTCTCATCACAAATGATTTGGGTATTATCCCTTTGGCTTAGAGTAGTTAAGCTTTCTTTCCCTGATCTCATCCTTACTTTGAACTAGTTGTTCACGTATGCTAGATTAATCTGCTTAAACACTGCCCCCCCCCATATCTCTTCTTATGATTATCCATTGTTCATCACATTAAATCTAAACTCATCCTGACATTTAGTACCTTTCATAATCCAGTGTCACATCACCTCCCTGATTGCTGCTATTTATAAAAAACAAATTCCGCAGAGACCAACCTAATAGTAACTTAAAATTTAATTGTTAGATTTCTAAAACTATAATCATGAAAATTTGATTTCTTACTTTCCTCTGATATTTTCCTACTTTCATCTCTAGCAAAATTTTGTGATAATGGTATTTTCCTTAATTTTTGGAGATTCATTCCACTGTAATGACTTCCCAGACTCATTTTCTATATTTGGTTGGGTCATGTATTCAAGGAAATGAGAAAATATTGTCTTAATGAATTCTAAAGCAAGAAAGAAGCAGTGCAGAACATTATGTATAGTATAAAAAATATACTCATGGGTATAGACGGTTTCTGGAAAGATAGAAACCATGAGTAGTGTTTATCCCTTTAGAAATGGAACTCGAGGGAGGAGATACTTTCTTTTTCACTTTATATCCTTTTGTACTTTTGGAATTTCTTAATCAGTGGATGTGAAAAAGGTAAAAATTTTTTACAAGTAAATAATGATTTATTATTCTCATTTTTAAAGGTTTTAGTTTAAACCAACCTACATCATATAAGAGCAGCTAAATGCTAAAATTGTTTAAATGCCTTTGAAATTTTTAAGCCAGTTGATGAACTGAAACTGGTATTTTTATCAGTCAAGTAAATTATTAAATAGTCCAGGTCAGGGAATTTTATCATCCACAAAAAGCTGCTATTTGTCATTTTTACAAGTCATGTTGTTATGACTACATTAGGTTCTTCCCAGTGAATAAGTTGCACAACATAGGGTTGTTGCTGGGAGAAAAACTGAAAAAAATGCCAGGGCTTTGTGGCATTTTTTGTCAAAGTCAAAAAGGTTAACAGCATTCTTAGAATGCATTGTTAAGAAACTGTTGTTAAGACAATACTATTTTATTTTTTTTCTTTGACTCCTATTTAGGGTTTTTTTTTTTTTGTTTTTTTGTTTTCTTGCATTGGGTACTGAAGTTTTATTTTAAAATTAGAAAACCAGTTGGTTAACTTTGGAGGGAATTTTATTAGATACACCTTCGTTGTTCTTTTGTGTAAAGGAACATACATAAAATTTAGAAGTCTTTGTAAGACTACACAATTAAAATCAGAAAATGTGTTTATCAGAATGATGAAGTAGCATCCCTGTTTGAAATAATTTAGAAAATGACTCTATATTAGTAATTAGTAGTGTTTCTTTATTTGATCAGAGTTTTAACTTAGTTGCAGTAGGATTAGACCAATTGTTTGTGACAGAAACTTAATAGCTTAATTTTTTTTCTATTAATAAAATCCTGTTTGTTGCTTATTGCGAAGTGGTTTATTGCTTTTAAGAAAATCTCTCGGTTATGAACTGTAGACTGAATTGCCCTAAAGCCATTGAGTAGTTGAGGTCTGAAAGTTGAGAAGGGTGTGTGTGTGCACTCTCCTATTTTTCCTGCCTCTGGGCAGGAAAAAAAGAGTACTTGTTTGTGAAAACAGTGTGAACTTAGTCAAGGAAATGCAAACCTGTTGGTTCTTGCTAACCTTTGGCTTCATTGTGACAGGAGCACAGGCTTTGTCTTGTCTCCTGTTGGGTGTGTACTTTATATATAGCAGTGTAGTTAGAGGGAAGGTAACATTTATATCTGCTTTCTTTAAAGTTCCAGAAAAAATAGAACTTTTAGTACAGTAGAATCCTGATGAATTTAGTTTGTTACTATAAAGTCAGCATTTAATAGTCTTATTAGGATTTTGAAGGTAGGTACTTGCTGAGAATTTAAGTTTAGTTAAATATTTACAGGATGGAATCAAGTCAGTGCAATCAAGCAGTTGGGTATGTGTATCAATAGCATAGAATAAGCCTTGTGAAATCTATGATTCACACTTTTTTTAAATTCACTCTCTTAATATCTGTCTTTTTTTTTTTTTCCCGAAGTGTGGTGTTTTTGCAAGGATTGCACTCAGGGGCAGTCAACCACTGAGCCATACCCCCAGCCCTATTTTGTATTTTATTTAGACACAGGGTCTCACTGAGTTGCTTGGTGCCTCATCATTGCTAAGGCTGACTCTAAACTCGAGATCCTCCTGACTCAGCCTCTCAAGCCACTTGGATTACAGATGGGCCTGCACTTGGTTAATGGCCATCTTTGATTTATATTTTAACTCAAAACATCTGATGATAGTTTTTTCCCCCCCTGTACTGGGGGTGGAACCCAGGAATGCTCTTACCACTGAGCTACACCTCCACCCCCAGCCCTTTTTATTTTTTATTTTGAGACAGGATCTTACTAAATTCTAAAGACTGGCCTCATTTACCATTCTTCTGTCTCAGTCTCTCCAGTTGCTGGGATTATAGGCATGTGCTACTGCACCCAGCTCATAAATAGGTTTTATAAATCTTAATTTACATATTGCCTGACTTTTAGGATTGTTACAAGGATTATACATTATATAAGGCACCTGGATTTCAGTAAATGCTAGTTGCAATTATTATCAGCACTAACTTAAGGATAAATTCAAATTGGGCAGTTATGTTGTATGATTATTGCTTTACTAGAGAAAAGAACTTCATATGTAAAACAATTGAACTAAAAGCCCCATTCATTTACAGGCGAATTGTTTCCTCAATATGGGGGCTTAGAAAAGAAAAAGAATAGTGTGGGCCAGAGTTTTTGAAAGAACTGTGTGAAGGAACTAAGGTGAAGTAAACCCTTGACTGTAGGTTGTCTTCTATAGTTCACCAATGGAAGAGGTGTTACTAGAGATAATAGGAGCAACATTATAAGACCTGCTGTAATTTGGATCTTTTTTTTTTTTTTTTAATATTTATTTATTTTTGTTTTCGGCGGACACAACATCTTTGTTTGTATGTGGTGCTGAGGATTGAACCCGGGCTGCATGCATGCCAGTCGAGCGCGCTACCACTTGAGCCACATCCCCAGCCCCGTAATTTGGATCTTGAATGTCCTCCAAGACCCTTGTTGAAGGATTGGTTCCTAGCCATTGGTGCTGTTGGAAGCACAGCATGATATGGTGTAAGTGCCGGATATGGAGTCAGGCAGCCTGGGTTCAAATCCCAGCCTGAGCCAGGCACTATGGTACATGCCTGTAATCCCAGAAGTTTGGGAGGCTGAGACAGGAGGATCATGAGTTCAAAGCCAGGCTCAGCAAAAAGCAAGGCACACTAAGCAACTCAGTGAGACCCTGTCTGTAAATAAAATACAAAATAGGGCTGGGGATGTGGCTCAGTGGTCGGGTATCCCTGAGTTCAATCCCCAGTACCAAACAATAACAACAACAACAACAACAAAAACCAGCCTAATTCTTAGCTAGCAATATCCTGTGTAAGTTACTTGACCTACTCTGTGTGCCTCAGTTCTCTGTCAAATGGTCATAATTCACATCTCACAGATTTGTTATATAAGAGCTAAATGGTTACATGAGTTAATACGTGGCTGTAGTTGTAGATCAGTAGTAGAGTGCTTGCCTAATATGTGTGAGGCACTGGGTTGATCCTCAGCAACACATAAAAGTAAGTGAATAAAGGAATTTGTTTCTAAATTTAATACATGCATGCAAAGTGTTTAGAATGGCACCTGTCTAGAAGTAAGCAGCATATGTTATATATATATATATATATTTTTTGATACTGGGTATTGAACCCAGGGGTACTCTACACTGATCTACATCCTCAGCCCTTTTTATTTTTTATTTTGAGACTGTGTCTTACTAAGTTGTTGAAACTGGCCTCTAAATTGTGATCCTCCTACTTCAGCCCCCCAGGTGGCTAGGATTACAGGCACATGCCACCATGCCCAGTTTATATATTAGTTTTTACTGGGATTATTTTCTGTAAATCAAGAATTTCATATGAAAATGTGATTATCTATTCCATTGTTACCTTCTTAGTCACTTTGGTATTAATATGCTACTTATGTCCCCAAACCCTTTTGAGGGTATGTTGATTTTGGTCTTTTATAAATTTGCATTTGATTGGGATATCTAGATTCACATACTTTTACACAGTAAAATCAAATGAAATTAGAATTAGTTTGGAAAAAAGTTTTAATACCTTATTGTTATGAAAATCACATGGTGGTTTTCAACTTCTGCCAAGGCTAAATAACACCTTTTAGTCTGATAATCACCCTCCCTTGTGTACAATGACTGGCTTTAACAAGACCCATGGCCTCAAAGACTGCTGACCATAGCAGGATAGGGTTCCATTTCTAGCCTCTGACTGTGGCCTATGACGAGAACAGAAAGGCCGTTGATGCTTTTTCAAGGACTATGGAGGGATGTTTCAGTTAGTTATTTCTAGTTGTGTGATACTTAAGTGTTGCATTGTTGAGCCCTCAGCTGTTGAAGAAGGCAGGATACTGTTTCTGTTACAGCTGGCAGTAAACATAGACTCTCTTTGAGTTCTATTACTAATTGAAGTTAATATAATGTTGAAGCATAGAGTTTTGAGTCAGAACTTTATTCTGGTATTACCTTAGTCGTGGTATAAATTAGATTTCTTCTCACTGAATTAATTTTGAACTTGATTGTTTTTAATATTCATCTAAAAGATCATTATGTCTCAAGTTATTTAAATCAAGCTATACTTGTAAATGTATTTTGTGTTAAGTTTTGACTGTGAGAAACATAAATCGATAGTTTGAAAGACTTTAAGGCTAAAAAGGAGTTAAAAACGGATCTTATAGCTGAAAGTTAACCAGTTAGGTTTTTTTTTTTAATTTTTTATTTTGGTTGTAGATAGACACATACCTTTATTTTATTTATTTAATTTTATATGGTGCTGAGGATCGAACCCAGTGCCTCACACATGCCGGACATACCACTAAGCCACAACCTATGCATATCAGAAGAGAACACATTTCATAGGTCATTTTTTTTCTTTGTCATGTTTTTCTTTTTTAAAAGAAAAGCTGTTGAGCTTAACCATAGTTCATTCTTTTGGAATAAATATTTCATCATTTAGAAAACTCTAACTTTAGCTATACTTCTGTTTAATCAGCTCTGAAGTTTTAAATATGATGTTGGTGGTACTAATCATTTGTAAGTTATATGATTGGAAACATTGTCAGTGAAAAATGACACACACAAGTGGCATGTGCAGTCAAGCTTAAAATAGCTGCTCCTCACATCCATGCAAATTCCCTGGACTCCTTATATGACCTATTTATGCACACTTACAGAAAGCAAAACCTAAGCATCCATTCGGCTAAACTACTACATTTTAAAATGTTTTATTTATTGGTAGTTTTACTTTTTTTCTTCATATTTTGTAAGTGCCCATGGCATTTGCCTTGATTAGGCTTTTAAAAAATTAATAGATTTGGCAGTCAGTTCGTTGTTAGATGGATCTTGTCAGTTCTTCAGAGTAAAAAAATGCATGTCTCAGGCCTATCTATCCAAGATGTGCCCAGTTTTATTTTCTGTTTGACATGTCTTTTTTTCCCCCATCTCAAATATAGAGCTGCCAAATGCTGTTAAATCAACTGAGAGAAATCACAGGCATTCAAGATCCTTCCTTTCTTCATGAAGCTTTAAAGGTTGGTTTGTAGACCCCTTTTAGCCAACAGCCTTTAAAATAGTTGTCTGTATAATACTTGTGTCAGTTCAAGCTATCTTTATGCCAAAATAAAAATACATATAAGGGACAGAAATTGAACAGGTAAATGGCCCAGTTTCTTCAGTATGTTAATTGTAAAGGGATGGGGGACACTTTTGGAGAAACCCTACAAAGTCAAAGAGATTTAAGAGTCATATCAACCAGTTACATTGTACAAACCTTATATAGGTCCTGATTGAAACCGGCAAACCAAATAATATTTGAGACAAGGAAATACCCCCCACCTCCATCCCCTCTGGTACTGGGGATTAAACCCAGGGCGCTTAACCACTGAGCCAAATCCCTAGCCCTTTGTATTTTTTATTTTGAGACAGTGTTTCGATAAATTGCTTAGGGCCTTGCTAATTTGCCAAAGCTGGGTTTGTACTTGCAATCCCCCTGTCTCATCCTCTGGAGTTGCTGGGATTACAAACTGATTATAGGCCTGCACCAAAGCACCTGACAATACCATTACTCTTAGACTTTGTGGCCTGTATTTTTAAAAAGATGCAATCTAAAATGTTGACCAGTGAAATGATAAGATGCTTAGACTTTGCTTCAGAATGCCTGGGAAGGAGTAGGCAGTATAGATAAAACAAGATTGATCATGACTTGATAATTGTTGAAGCAAAGTGATGAGTACGTGTTTTTTCACTATACTGTGGTAAATTTTAGACATTTTTTCTTTTCTTTTTTTAAATCTTTTTTTTTTTTTTTTTTTTTGGTNACCCCCAGAAATTTTTTCTAATGGAAAATTCCAAACCCATATGTATACGTGTGTGCTATAAATAATTTGCATATACATATATGTCTGGGGGTGTACTGGACATTGAACCTAGGATTACCACTGAGCCATATACCCAATGCTTTTTATTTTTTTATTTTGCAACAGGGTTTTGTTAAGTTGCTTAGGGCCTCACTAAGTTGCTGAGGCTGGCCTTAAACTTGCAATCCTTCTATCTCAAAAACCAATATTATATCTATTATAAAATATGGTAACTGCTTATTATTTTAGAGGCTGACTCTTCAGAATCTCTGTTACTTGTCGGCTCTCATTTGACACATTGAACTTGAACTATTTTGTGAAATCAGGAATAATAAGATTTGAAACAAAGACAAATATACAGCAAGATTTTGCTTTTGTTTGCATGTTGTGGGAATCAGAGCATAGAAACTTAACTCCTGTAACTTGGGTGTTGATTATACCTTCAAGCAAATTAGACTCATTGTACTCTACCATACTTTTTCTCTTCTTTTCTTTTTTTGTTGTCACTGAGGATTTAGCGCAGAGCATCCTACATGCTAAACAAACACTTTACTACTTAGCTACATTCCTCATTCTTTTTGAGACAGATCTCACTAAAATGCCCAGGGTGGTCTTGAACTTGTGATCCTCCTGCCTCAGCCTCTTACAGATTTGCACCACCACACCTGGCTCATATTTGCTTTGTCTACCTTATACCTAGAGTTACACCTAGACTTACTCATTGTCACCATGGTAGTAGGGAGGTATAACCCCAAAACTATCTTTCTACTTACCTTACACTTTGATTCTTTACTTTTGAAATGTTTTTTGTTTTTCTCCCCTTAGGCCAGTAATGGTGACATCACTCAGGCTGTCAGCCTGCTCACTGATGAGAGAGTTAAGGAGCCCAGTCAAGACACTGTTGCTACAGAACCATCTGAAGTAGAGGGGAGTGCTGCCAGCAAAGAAGTATTAGCAAGTAGGTCTCTCTTTCTATGAATTTGCACAAAATTTGTGTGTATGAGTTCTCTACAAAGCCTATCAACCCTTTGAATAGCTAACTCTTGAGTCATTGCTATGTAGCAGGCATAATTGTGAGCTTAAAATTTTTTAAAAAATATTTATTTTTTAGTTGTAGTTGGACACAATACCTTTATTTCCCTTTTTTTTTTTTTTTGGTGCTGAGGATTGAACCTGGGCCGCATGCTTGCCAGGCGAGCGCGCTACCACTTGAGCCACATCCCCAGCCCTTTATTTCACTTATTTATTTTCATGTGGTGATGAGGATCGATCCCAGGGTCCTGCACGTGCCAGGCGAGCACTCTACTGCTGAGCCACAACCCCAGCCCCTAAAATTTTTTTTTTAATTCATTCATTATTTAGTACTTAATCAGTGAGCACTAGCTATGTGCGAGACACTCTGGTGGTCCTGGGGATTAAGTCCACAAGAAGGCCAAGCTGAGGCTGAGTGAGTTGGGAGGGCACTAAGAACTGTGGAGTATCCAAATGTGGTGGTGCACACCTGTAATCCCAGCAATTCTGGAGGCTGAGGCAGGAGGATCCCGAGTTTGAGCCCAGCCTTAGCAATTTAGCCAGGCCCTAAGCAACTTAATGAGACTCTGTCTCAAAATAAAAAATACTAGGGATCTAGATTAGTGGTAAAGCACCCCTGAGTTCAGTCCCCACTATAAAAAGAACAGTGGAGGAACTGGAGGTGAGTCATGTGCATCCTTTGTAAGTGCTGGCTGATACTCCCAGTTAAGTGGACAGCCCTTGAGAGTTTAGAACAAAGAGTGAGGTGAGCTGGTTTCCATTTTCTAGAGGCCATTCTGACTGCAGTGTTAAGAACAGAATGTGGAGGAGAGGGTAGTAAGGAGCCATGAGTCAGGTCAGAGAGCCCAGGACCATTCGGGAGGCTGTTCAGGTGATGGAGGCTTGGGCCAGCAGGCAGTTGTGGATGGGTGAGAAGTGCTTGCATTCTAACAGCTGTCTGGTGCTTTTTAGATAAAATCCATAGAATTTGCTTACTGCAGAGATAAGGATTGTGAGAGAAAGGTTTTTTTGTTTTTTGTTTTTTTCCTGAGCATCACTGAAAAGATAGAGCTGCACTTATCTAAGAGGGATAATCACTGGTGAAGCAGGTTTAGGACGAAGATGAAGGGATCACTTTTGATAATACTAAGTTTGAAATACCTGATATTCAGATGGAGATGTCCAGAAAGTAAGGAGACCCAGGTGTGAAGTTCAGGGGAGAGATCCTGACTAGAGCTAGGTAAGCATGGAATCAGGAAATGCTATGTAAAGGTGTGTGATTAATGAGCCAAGTCTCCAAGGAAGTGGTGTAGAAAAGGTAAAAAGTTCAGCAGCTGAATGTTCCCAGTCTAGGGAGGTGATGAGTATTGAGGGAAAACCTGGAGGGTGTACTCTGAAAGCCAAGGAGGCTTCTGGGAAGAAGGAACCACCAGCTGAGTCAGATGGTGTAAGTGGACATTTGGCCTGTTTGAAATTTTGAGCTATTCTGAATAATGCTGCTGTGTGTATGTGTGGATATATATATGTACATCTATATATGTATGTATGTGTATATATGCATATAATAATTTTCTTTTTTTTTTAAAGAGGGAGGAGAGAGAGAGAGAGAGAGAGAGAGAATTTTAATATTTATTTTTTAGTTTTCGGCAGACACAACATCTTTGTTTGTATGTGGTGCTGAGGATCGAACCCGGGCAGCACGCGTGCCAGGCGAGCGCACTACCGCTTGAGCCACATCCCCAGCCCTACATATAATAATTTTCAACTCACAGCATATATTACGTATAATATCTATAACATATAATACGTATGTGTATACAAAACATGTATTTTTTGGTGGTACGGGGCTTTGAACCCAGGATTACTTTGCCACTAAGCTATGTCTTTAGCTCTTTTTATTTATTATTTTGAGACAGGATCTTCCTAAGTTGTCCAGGCTAGCCTTAAACTGTAAACCTGTACACTCAGAAAAATGAGAAATTATACCCCATCTGATTCAAATGTATGATATGTCAAGATCATTGTACTATCATGTGTAACTAATTAAAACAAATAAAAAAATTTAAAAAAAATGTGAAACTCCATACCAATTAAACAACCTCTTTCCTTCCTCCTCCTAGCCTCTGATAACCCCATTCTTTTTTTATTTTCTTTGTTCTTTTTCTTTCTTTTGGGTCCTGGGGATTGAACCCAGGGGTGCTTAACCACTAAGCTCCACATCCCAGCCCTCGCTATTGTTTATTTTGAGACAGGGTCTCTCCAAGATGCTGAGGCTGACCTCAAATGTGCATTTGTACCTTTTCAGGGACATGTTTTGCAAAAATTTCTCCTGTGGGTTGACTGCACTTTCTTCATGGTGTCCTTTGAAGCCTAAAGGTTTTATTTTTTATTTTTAATTTTCTTTAAATTTTTTGTATTGAACCCAGAGCTTTGCGCATGCTAGGCGGGCGCTCCACCACTGAGTCACTCCCCAGCCCCCAAAAGTTTTTTATGTTTTTATTGGGCCTGGGGATTGAACCCAGGGCCTTGTGCATGCTAGGCAAGCACTCTCCAACAAGCATATGCCATCATGCCTGGCATTTTTTTTTAATTAGAGCATTATATTATACATAATAAGTTCATTTGGACAAAATCATACATGCATGGAATTTGATTTACTCCATTTTAGTCCTCAGTGTGCCCAAGTTCCCTTTCCCTCTTCCCTTCTGCTACTTTACTGATGATCTTTATGTTTATTGTATGCCAGGTAGCATGATCTTTTGTGTGTGTGTGTGTGTGTGTGTGTGTGTGTGTGTGGTACTGACCTATATCCCCAGCCCCCTTTTTTTGTGAGACAGGGCCTCACTGAGTTGTCCAGGCTGGCCTTGAACTTGTGAACTTTCTTCGTTAAGAAGCTGGGATACAGGTGTGCACCACTGTGCCTGGCACAGTTTTGATTAGTGCAGTTTTGTGTATCTATATGTACTGTCTTTCATTTTAGATTAAATGTTCTTCATTGCTGGTGTATAGAAATTAATTTAACCTTTTATACATTGGTCTGTTATTCACCTATTTTTTGTGGTGCTGGGGATTAAACCTAAAGTATTGTTCATGCCAGGTAACCACTCTACCACCGAGCTAAATTTAGTCACTAATTAGAACTATTTTTTGTAGATAATTTTGGGTTTCCCTTGTAGATTATTATCATCTGTGAATGATTATTGCTTTGCTTATTATCCAGTATGTATGTATGTATGTATTTAGTTAGTTAGTTAAGATGTCTCACTACATTGTTTAAGACTGGTCTTAAACTCCTTATCTCAAAGCAGTCCCATTTCAGATTCCTAAATAGCTGGAATTACAGGTATGTGCCACTGCACTTGGTTCAGTCTCTAAGTTCCTTTTGTACTAGTTAGGACTTCTAAAGCCATGATAAAAAGTGCCATAACAGATGGGCATGCTTGGGTGCACCCCTATACTTCCAGGATTACAAGTTCAAGGCCAGCCTCAGCAACTTAGTGAGGCCTAAATAACTTAACAAGACACTATCTCAAATTAAAAAATGAAAAGGGCTCAGGATGTAGCTCAGTGGTAAAGTATACTGGATTCAATCCCTGATCCCACGAAAAAGGAGTGATAATCGAATTATTGAATTCTGTTTCTAATATTTTGGTTTTTTTGTCTCTGTGGTCATTTATGAGTTTGTAATTTTTTTTCTTACTGTTGTTGACAGGTTTTTATGTGTATACTATTATGCTAACTTCCTAAAATGAGTTGAATATTTTTTCCATTCTGAATAGTTAGTATGAATTGAAATAGTGTGACATTGAAAATCTTTTCCTTGAATGTTTTATATTTATTGAATTTTTTATGATGATAAATAGAGACTATGTGTTTAACTTACAGGTGTGGGATTTATTTCTCACTATGTGGAAAGACACTTTAGAAGAGGGTATTTGATTCCTACATTTTAATAGCTTATTTCTGTACTGTTGGCTAGTGTAAGGTTACAGTGTAGCATTTAAGTTATTCATTTGACTCTGGACAGAGTAATGAAATTGTTCTTACACAGATGAGCCATTGTAGGGACAGCTAGAGAGTATATCTGTTTGGGGAGTGTTTTTACCTTTTTTTTTTTTTTTTTTTAATACTGCAGACAGAAGGGCAGTTTTCTGAGTAGTGTGGACTAATTAAATTTCTATTTATTTTATAGAAGTGATAGACCTTACTCATGATAACAAAGATGATCTTCAGGCTGCCATTGCTTTGAGTCTGCTGGAGTCCCCGAAAATTCAAGCGGATGAAAGAGAGCTTAACAGGTTATTGCTTTAATTTATATTCTATGGTCCCCACATTTATGTGTAGGTCAGAGGCAAACAGCTCTGTGCGTGCCACTCAGGAATAATTCCACCAAATTCCTTTAATGGCACTTGAGTCAAATTGCTTTTAGGAGAAGCAGTGCACATTAGCGTGCTTTACCGTTTGGTTTACATTTAAAACCAAATGTGAGGAGGGTTTTTATACTCCAGTTGAAAGTTATCAGCCGTATGTCATGGTGCACACCTGTAATCCTAGGTGCTTAGGAGGTTGAAGCAGAAGAATCACAAATTCGAGGCAACCTCAGCAATTTAGTAAGACCCTGTCTCAAACAAAAAAAAGAAAAAAGAAAGAAAAGAAATAAATGAAACTTAGTACTCAACTATCCTGCTTCAGAAGTGACTGGGGTATATATTGTGTGAATTGGTATTAATTTGATGATTGCTTGGTGCTGTTTACAGACATCCTTTTCCAGTGGTGGACTGTCATTTCTGAACATGCTTACCTTCTTGCACTGCTGAGTTGTTTCTTTCAGAGAAACATACCGCAGGGTGTTGTGTGCTGGGCAGTTTGGTGGCTCTTAGCTGTACCACACTTCTCTCTTTCCTCTTTCAATGGCAAGCACTTAGGGTGCTGTGATTAAAATGGAAAACGTTTAATAGTAACCATATGGACCTTATTAGTCATAGTCCCTGTGATGGAAGGATTGAAGTTTCTGTTTAATCCTTGCTTTTCGCCTACATTTTGTAGTTCCCATAGATACTATATAGCTGATAATTACCCAATAAGTAATTTTTCGGGCATTTTGAATGATTTATGAAAGGTCACCAGCATCCTCCATATACTATATTATTCTTTTAAGTATTTTCTTTTTTGATGTGTGGTATGTTGACACAATATAGGATGCATGAGGCAATCTCTGCAGAAATTAAACGCTCAAAGAGAAAACGCTGTGAAGTCTGGGGAGAAAACCCCAATCCCAATGACTGGAGGAGAGCTGATGGTTGGCCAGTTGGGCTGAAAAATGTTGGCAATACATGCTGGTTCAGTGCTGTCATTCAGGTATGATATTTTTAGAAGACAGCTGTGTCTTCTGGCAATACTTTTATGATTTATTAAACTGAAATGTGAGATATAACTTGAAAAAAAAATTAAAGCAGGTATGTAAAACTGGATAGTTTTTCCTGTGTTATTATTGTGTTTTGGTTGCTTTCATGTGTTTTGAATTTAGATGCTCTAAGTCTAAACTGGGCAATACTAAAAATGAAATCTAACCAGGAATGGTGCAACACACCTGTAATCCGAGCAACTGGGAAGTCTGAGGCAGGAGGATCATAGGTTTGAGGGCAGTCTGGGCAACTTATTGAGACACTTGTCTCAAAATCTTAAAAGGGCATGTAGCTATAGGTCAGTGGTAAAGCACCCTTAGGATCAGTTCAAACTTTGATAAAAAATAAAAATAACAAGAAAGAAAAAAATGGTTGAACATGTATTGAATAAGTGTTTTGGGTCAGTAATAAGTGGCTACTGTATTACAGCAGAGTGAGCATAAACAAGGAGAAATAAGTTATTGAGAGGCTGTCTTGGGTAACCAGAGAGGAGATGAAGGCAGATTAGAGAAGGGAACTGGCAGAAGTTGTGAGAGAATTGAAGTAAAACATCTTTGAAGTGGTCATATCTGTATGCTTTGGTGAGCAATATCTGGAAGAGAGAGTTGGGTTTCTAGCTTGAGTAAGCCAGTGGATAAATAGTGCCATTTGACACTAGAGGAGAAATGATTTGTGTGTTAAGAGTGGATTTCAGGGCTGGGGATATAGCTCAGTTGGTACAGTGCTTGCCTAACATGCACAAGGCCTTGGGTTCAATCCCTAGCACCACACACACACACACACACACAAAAAAAAAAAAAAGTGAATTTCAGTTTTGGTTTAGACATGCTGAGTTTGAGGTATTCCTGTAAGATATCCATAGGGAGATACCATGTTGGCAGTTAACTGTGAATTCTAGTTGAGAAAAAAACTGTAGGTTGCAGATAGAGTTTTGGGAATCAATGCCTTATAGATTATAGTAAAACCAAGGGAGTAGATGCATGCACCTAGAGAGTAGAGGCTCTTCAGAAGTATCTCATGGGCATATTAAACTTAACATAGCTACTCCTGATACCTGTCTGCAGTTGTCTCCATCATGGTACATGGTATCTATCTAGCTGCTCAAGTCAGAAAAATAGAATCTTTTTGTTCTGCTTTTACATAGTACATTTTTCTTACAGTACACCTAGCCTTGTTTTAGGCACTGAGGAAATAACATTGAATAAAACAATAGTCCCTACTCTTATGGAGTTTACTTTTAAAAGAGTGGGACTCCGGGCTGGGAATATAGCTCAGTTGGTAGAGTACTTCTCTCACATGTGCAAGGCCATGGGTTCAATCCCCAACAACACAATCAATCAATCAATTTCTTTAAGGGGGAAAAAAAAGAGTGGGACCGCCCCCCTCCCCCCAAAAAAGAGTTGGAAGTTGTGTGTGGTGGCATATGCCTGTAATCTTAGCAAATGAGGCAGGAGAATCATAGGTTTGAGGCCACCCTCAAAAATCTAGCAAGACTATCTCAAAAAATAAAAGGACTGGTGATGTAACTTAGTGGTAGAGTGCCCCTGCGTTCAATTCCCAGTACTACAAAATAAATAAAAATTTAAAAAGTGAGGATGTGGGGATATACCTCAATGGCAGAGCACTTGCCTAGCATGCGCCAAACTCTGGGTTCAATCCCCAGTACTGCAGAAACAAAAAACAGCAAGAGACCACAAATAAAGCATGTGTCAAATGGTTTTAAGTGCTATAAAGACACAGGATGAGGTGAGGGTTTGAGAGAAGGTTCAGATACCAGGGAAGAGGTACTGTTTAAGTGGAGTGGACAGGGATGGCTTTTCTGTTTGGATGGGTGTTTGAGTAGTAGTCTGAAGGTGGTGGGGGAATGGGCTGCTTACCTAAAGAACATTCACATGGAGGGTACAGCAAGTAAAGTAACACAGGCTCAGGGGCTTGTTTAACATGTGAGGAAGAGCTAGAACTGGTGGTTAGTAGAGGAAGTAATGAGGTCAGGAAGCGGGGCGGTCAGGAGCTTGGGATCATGAGGAGGACTTGAGAATTGTGTATGAGATGGGAAAGTTTTGGAAGGTTGACATAGAGGACGGATACAAACCTATTTCTGCTTTAAAAGGATCATGGGCATCTGTGTTGAGAATAGACTGCCCAAATATAATGTGAAATTAGGAACATCGGTGAGTTCTTGTGGAGGGGGGCAGTGAGGGAGAGACTAACTAACCAACTCTACCAACTGAGCTATATCCCCAGCCTGGAGTCAGCCTTCACTCCTGTGAGAAATATTAAAAAGAGCCAGTAGACACAGGGGATAACAGAGTAAGGCTTCTAAGAAAGCATGAGAGCTCCAAGATTGAGAGTAGACAGGAAAAGATTGTTCTTACAATGGATTAGGTCAAGGGAGTAATAGGGGAAGGAAGAAGGAAGAAAGATGTCTACAAATTAAATTGAATTAAAGTAGTTTATATTAAATTTATTCATGTGTGAAATGGCTTGTATGTGGCAGGGTTGGTGCAGAGGTACTAGAAAATGAACCCAGGGATGCTTCACCACTGAGTAACAGACCCTGCCTTTTTTATTTTAACATAGGTTCTAAGTTGCTGAGGCTCACCTGGAATTTGCAGTCCTCCTGTCTTAGCTTCCTGAACAGCTGGGGTTGTAGGCATACTGCACTGTGTCCTATCATGGTCAGATTTTAAAAGGAGTGAAAATTTGAAATAGTTGTTGGAGATGATGTGAAAACCAGTTGGCACTAGAGTACAATATGGATTGAGTATCCCTAATCCAAAAATTCAAAATCCAAAATTCAAAACTTTTTGAGCATTTCAGGACATTTTAGATTGCAGATTTTGGGATTGTAGATCCTTCAGCCTACAAAGTCTGCAGATATTCCAGAATTCAGAAAACCTAAAAATCTGGAACACTTCTGATCCCAGGCATAATTGATACTCAGCCTGTGGTAGAATTTTAAGAAATTTGAGAGTTTGTTTGAAGTTGTTGACTTTAAA
The DNA here is from genome assembly GCF_001458135.2 of Marmota marmota marmota. Lineage (NCBI taxonomy): Eukaryota > Metazoa > Chordata > Mammalia > Rodentia > Sciuridae > Marmota > Marmota marmota. Next base: position 10,458,833 of record NW_026000242.1, read on the forward strand.
CAAACAGTGATATCACTGTGTCCTATTTTTATCAGGATTTTGCCTTAGCAACACTACGAAGCTTTTAAGTGGAAAATTCAATTCATTTAGGTTGAAGGATTTACTGGGTGCCTGATGAAAGGACTGTGGTGGGCCAGTCTGAGAATTTAATGAGGTTATTAAAAAGCATGGGATCAAAGTTAGATTGAGGGAGAAATAAAGACACTAAATAAAGAACTAATGGTTAAGGAGCAAGGACAAGATCAGTTTGCATGGATCCCTAGTAAAAGCAAGGAATAGGTGTCCTGTGGGTAATTGAACAAATGAGTAAGAAGATGCGTTGTGGACGGAGAGTTTTGGGGATTTTCTGAATATCTGATCTAAGAATTGCACATTTTCAGATGTTGACATATCCTGGTGTGTGGCCTTGAATGTGGAAGTAAAACTGGAGTGGAGGAATATGTCCCTATTGATAAGATTCTCATGAAACCTAGAGATCTCTGGGCTGTGTGAATGTACATGATTTCCCTTCACAAATAGTAGAACATCCTACCTTATGTCTAGCACTATTCTAGGCTCTTAAGATAATAGGAAGGAAACAAAATAAAAAATAGTTGTGCCTTTATTGAATTTCAATTCTCATGAGGTAAGATGAACAGACTAAAAAGTAGCCGAATGATCAACTAGTTAAATAAATGCCTATAATGTGTTAGATTGTGGCTGGTGCAATAGAGGAGCAGAATAAAGGAGATTGGAATTGTTGCAGAAGAGGAAGGAAAAATAGTAACTTGTTAGGTAGGTCTCACTGAGGGGATGAGATTGGAGCCAATGCTAGATACATAGGAGGTGAGGGAGAGAGTCATGTGTGATCAGGAGAAAAACATTCCAGGTAAGGGAATCCATACAGCAATAGCCCTAAGGTGGAAGTGGGCTTGGTGTGTTCATGCAACATCCAAGAATCCCAAGTTACTGGATGCTAAGAACAAAGGGGTGAATCTTACCAGATGATATATGGTAAGATAGGAAGGTCCTGAACAGAAGAGTGGTTAACTCTGACCCAAGTGTTGAAAGGCCTACTCTGGCTACTGTGGTGAGAGCAGAGTGAAGTCAGCAAGGATGCTAGGACAGAGATCCATTGCATTCCTCCATTGAGAGGTAATGATATAGCATGGATCAGGCTAGCAGCCATGGAATTAGAAAATGGCTTGGATTATTGGTATATCATCTAAAGGCAGGGCTTCAGATGTCCCCATGGAGTGGATATTGACTGAAGTTGCCTAGGAAAATGCAGGACTTGGAGTAACAAGGAGAACTGTTACCAGATGTCAGTCTTCAGTAAATCAACTTAATTTTTGTCATTAGAGGTAATCAGAGGAATCTATGTGGCATTGAGTTGGTGGAGGGGAAGTTCTAGAGGCAGACTACACAGATTCAGGTGAGCAGCCATGGGGTTTCATTAGAAGTGGTTATAAATAGTATCCTAAGGTAGAGTCCAGCGGCCTTGGGACTTATTGGATGTGAATGCTTAAGAAAAGACAAAGAATCAAAGACTGGAGGAGGAGAAGAATGTAAATGATGCAAAAAACACAGGAGAGTAAACCGATGTTGGAGAGAGAACTGTATTGATAATGGGTCATATTAGCTCATAGTTTTGTGGGTTTTTAAAGAGTAGTGATGATGTGGAACCATGTGGCCTATGGATAAGGCATCAGACTTCAGATCAGAAAATTGATGGTTCAAATCTCTTAGTAGTTTGGAGCAGTAGAAGTTTGGAGTGGTCATTTAGCTGAGCTTGGTGGTACATGCCTATAATCTCCGTGACTAGGGAGGCTGAATCAGGAGAATCTCAAGTTTCAGGCCAACCTGGGCAACTTAATGAGACTCTGTATCAAAATAAAAATTTTTAAACAAAGGGCTGGGGATGTAGCTTTATGGTAAAATTCCCCAGAGTTTTAGCCCCAGTACTGAAAAGAGGGGGTTGGGGGAGACAGTGGGGAATAATGATAGCCTCTTTAGGGAAAGCCAGATATTGGTGATGACGATGAGGTAGAGTGAGGTAGCTGAGACTGTAAAGCCATTTTCCTCATGTAGAACAGAAACTCTGGTGAGTGTGGTAGGGTCGCTGGCACAGTAGGGATATATACAATAGGGATGGAGATGTGTGTGTGGAGGGTGAGGTGGAAAGGAGAGAAACAGCGTGGTGAGGCTAGCTAGAACCACACAGCTGGCCTGGCCCCAGGTGGAACTGTGCTGGAGCAGCAGGGCTCAAATGTGCCTGCATTATTTTGGCTGCCGCCCATGAGGATGGTAAGAGGGTGAGGGCAGACAGAGAGCTAGTTGGTGGGCTCCAGTTAGATGTGCAGTTTTGATTCTTTGTCTGACATTAGGAAGCACACCTGAGGTTTTGGCATACTGAAAAATATCTTATTTAGTTCTGATTCCAAAGTTTCCTTACTATCTGCCAGGATGCTGCTTCAAGAGTTTCAGTGTTGCAGGCTGGAGGGGTTTTCATTTTAAGAGTATGCTGGAGTTAGAGATTACATTCACACAAGGGAATTTTTAAAATTAACTTAAAAAAATAGAAGAATATGTGATTTACAAATAATAAAAAGAGAATTCCTTTCCTCAGTCCTGTCAGCCAGACATGTCTAATGTTAAACTTTAAAAAATTAATATTCTTAACAAAGCAGAAAGTAGCAAATTCTGCTGTACTCATCACCCTACTGTAGAGATGAGTATTATAGATCCCTGTGTTATTGAGTCCCAATTGCCACAACCTCCCTTCCTCACAGACATAACCATGCATGTATGTAGCCACAAAAAGTATATAGTATTGTTTTTGGTTTTTGTTTTTAATTTTTTTTTTCAGTTGTAGATGGACACAGTACCTTTATTTTATTTTTATGTGGTGCTGGCGATTGAACCCAGTTCCTCACACATGCTAGGCAAGCGCTGTACCCCTGAGCCACAAGTCCAGCCCCTATAGTATTGTTTTGTGTAATTAAACTTCACATAAGCAGTATTATACATTTTTCTGTTACTCTTTCACACAAAATATATTTCTGAGATTTATCCATGTTGATACACATAGCTCTTGTTCATTAGTTTTACTGCTGTATAGTCCATTTCATGAAAACAATTTTCTAAATGTTTATTTATTTTGGTGCTGGGGGTTGAACCTAGGGGCACCCCTGAATTATAGCTCCAGTCCCCCCAACTTTTTTTAAAATTTTTTATTCTGAGACAGGGTCTCATTAAGTAGCTAAGGGCCTCAAACTTGCAATCCTCCTATTTCAGCCTCCTGAGCTTCTGGGATTAACAAGTATGTGCCACTGTGGTCAGCTTCTACAGTTTTTTGCTTTTTTTTGGTGTGTGTGTGTGTGTGTGTTACTAGGAATTAAACCCAGGGATGCTTAGCCACTGAGCCACATCCCCAGCTCTCTTTTTTATTTTATCTAGAAACAGAGTCTTGCTGAGTTGACCCAAGGCTTCGCTAAATTGCTGAGGCTGGCTTTGACCTTGCCATCTTGCTGCCTCAGCCTCCTGAGCCGCTGGGATTATAGGTGGGCACCACCATGCCCAGTACTACAATATTTTAATGACTATTTAATCATTTGTTGTATAAATGTAGTATAATTTATTTAACCTATTCCTCCTTATAGGCCTTATGTTGTTTCTATATTTTTTTTAACCTTTAAGGGTTAACATTCTTGTTAATTTTTGTGTATATTCTATTATTTCCTTAGAAATAACAGAATAAGATTTGTTAGGTTGACACTTATACATAGTTTTATATATGAAAGTTTTATAAATGAAAGAAATAGGTGTATTTTATTTATATATTTATTTTTGCAGCAGTTATTTTGATTTTTTGGTGGGGGGTACAAAGGGGCTACCAGGAATTGAACTCAGGGGCACTTGACCACTGAATCACATCCCCAGCCCAAGTTTTTTTTCTTTTAAGCTGTAGATGGACACAATATCTTTATTTTATTTATTTATTTTTATGTGCTCCTGAGGATCGAACCCAGTGCCTTACACTTACTAGGCAAGTGCTCTGCCACTGAGATACAACTCCAGCCCTCCCCAGTCCTATTTTGTATTTTATTTAGATACAGGGTCTCACCGAGTTGCTTAGTGCCTCACTTTTTGCTGAGGCTGGCTTTAAACTTGCAATCCTTCTGCCTCAGCCTTCTGAGACGCTGGGATTACAGATATGCACCTCCGTGCCTGGCTGCAGCAGTTATTTTGAATGAAAGGCTATGGATTCATTTCCTTCCTTCTTTTAGTCTCTCTTTCAGTTGCCTGAATTTCGAAGACTTGTTCTCAGCTATAATCTTCCACAAAATGTTCTTGAAAAATGCCGAAGCCACACGGTAAGCTTCTCCTGAGGAGTTTCCTTATCTCATTTAGCTCCTTTCATCCTAAAGCCTTTTAAATTTTTGACTAAAGATGATGACCATAATTCTCTTTGGCTCTTGCTAATATTTGTTTTCATTTCTAAGTGACTGTTTTCCTTATTTGTAATAAGAAACAAGGATTTGCAAAAATAGTAAATTAAGTAGGAATGAAGTTAGAAACACTTCCAGGAAAGTGTGGTAAGCCACCTGCTAGCCTCAGCAGTGCTTCCTGGGATGGGGACACTCAGAACACCTATTTTATGTGTAGTGTCCTTCCCTCTGCCATTGACTGCTCAGGTCAAACAATGCAGAATAGACAACCCAGTGAAGAGGCTTGGACCTTCTTAGAAGAGATTTTAGTCTGCTCTTGCCATAGGGCGTAGTCTCCTCCCAGCCATCTAAACCTTGCCTGGATTTCTCCTTAGTGTAATCCAGTCTTCTGACAGAGGGAAAGCAGAAGCTTCAGAAAATGGATGTATCTGTCTTTCCAACAATATTATCTCTTTGGCTTCTATATGATTATTCTTCAGTTTCGAGTTAAACCTGTAGGCAAGTCCTTATTAGAATCTCTGTGACGTAGTTTGAGGCCTGAGACTCTGACCCAGAACTAGGTAAATACGAATTAGAGGTTATTTAGAACTCTTTTCTTTATATTTTTTAATTTTCCAAGAAAGATACATATGGCTGTATTTTCTGTAGGAAAAGAGAAATATCGTCTTTATGCAAGAGCTTCAGTATTTGTTTGCTCTGATGATGGGATCAAATCGAAAATTTGTAGACCCTTCTGCTGCCCTGGATCTGCTAAAGGGAGCATTCCGATCCTCAGAGGAACAACAGGTACTAACTAGGAACCTTGTTCTCATTTTATCTGAAGATCTCCAGTTAGAAGTCATGTCCTATTACTGTTACCATGACATTGCTTATTTCAAATGTGTGACAAGTTGTGAACATGACTAAGCAGCACTATGGGTGCTAGTTTTTGTATTTATTTTGCTCACAGAACAGGTGGTAAGAATGCACCTGGGAGACAGAAAGATGAAGAGAATGTGTTTTATGTAGGGGGTTGTTTGCAGTTCTTAAGGGAAAAAGAAGTAAAAAAAAGAATAGTAGATTTACTCAGAGATTGAAGCAAAAGGAAGGAGGTTGAAAAATATCTAAAAGTGAGCGATAGCAAAGGGTGACTGAGAAAAGTGACCCTGTACCTTTGTTTTAGGATGCCCCAGATAGAAATGCTATTTTTAAAATCATCTACACCTGAGGTTAGTAGCTTTTCTGAGCACTCTTTTTTTTTTTAAGATATTAATATTTTCCTTTCACACCTCCTAATAAAAAGCAGAACTGTCACTATTTGATCAGCTTCTTCGTCACATACATTTAAAAACTTTTTTTCCTGCAGCTACATAGCATTCTCAAAACATTGTATAAAAGTTGCCTTTCTCTGTTCCAATCTCACGTTGTTCTGGAATACTACAGTCTGTTCTTTGAGCCTTTAAAAAAAAGCCTAGTTAGAAGATTTCGTTTGTTTTTTCTTTGTCAAAATCAGATGCCGCTGGAAGTGGTAGAATTCCAGTATCCTAGGCACAGTTTAGTCAGAGGTTGCTTCATGCATCTTATGTTTTGTCTCTGGTCGCTGGGTTCTCCTTATTTCTATATTTTTGTGACATTTGGCCCTAAAAAATAAATGCCTTCCTAGTAGTAGAATGTTAATTCATTGGGGGGATTAAGGGCAAGCTTTCATTTCCCTAAGTATACTGTTGCATCTAACGCTTATGCAATTTGTGCCTCTCTTATAGCAAGATGTGAGTGAATTCACACACAAGCTCCTGGATTGGTTGGAGGACGCATTCCAGCTGGCTGTTAATGTTAAGTGAGTGTTGAGGGTCTGTACATCCTTCCAACTCACAGTGGCCACTGAGAATACTGATATGGGGGGAAAATCATTCTTTTCAAGTAGAAATCGCTGCTGTTGTTTTGTTTTTGTTTTTACCAAGCCTCATAGGATAACTGCTGAACTTTTTCTTACGTATCCCTATCGCTTAGGCTTTCCTCCTCTGTGAATATAGACAATCCCATTAACCTACAACTTTTTTACTAAAGGGCCCTAACTGATACCTTTTATAGGCACAGTTATAACCTGTGCCTATAAAATGTATCTCAAAAAAGGTAAACCATGCTGCATAGGAGCTCATTCTTACTCTATACTACTTCTGTACTTTGTATACATCTGTCGTTGAACATAGGTACAGATATATATGTGTGTATACATATGTATACACACACACACACACATAGTGCATACAAATACATATATTTGTCTGCATGTGTGACTCCCTTAATAGACTTTTTTAAAGCTCCTTAAGGCCAGGGATCGTGCCTTATTGTCTTTGTGTCTTCAGTGCAGTGCCAAGCGTATTGTTCAATAAATGTTTCAGCTGAGCTAATTCATTATTTATTGTAGAATATACCTGAGCTGGTTCTTTGTGATTGATAAAAATGCACTACTTTTGTTTTTGAATGATGCTTGGGTTTTATGTAGCACAATAATTCAGAATTGTCTTCCTTTTTAAAAAGCAGCAACCCTAGGAACAAATCTGAAAATCCCATGGTGCAGCTATTCTATGGTACTTTCCTGACTGAAGGGGTTCGTGAAGGTAAATTTTCTGCCTCAGATGTTAATTCTAGACCTGTTACTATATCCTTATAATTCTGTCCTCTTAAGGAGGTAGTGTAATAAATAGACTTGAAAGTCAGAGAAACCTAGGTCTGCATATTGGTTTTGCCTCTTAGTGTCTGTGGAATTATGGAATTATGTGAGCTCCTGGTTCCTCAATCTCTTTAACTGTAAAGCGGGCACAATCCTTATAGTTGTTATATTAAATTGTTTAATATTTGCACAGTCCAATTTAGCATTAATATCAGATGCACAGTGATCTTAATTCCATTTTCTCTGTTGATATTTCTGATATAATATTTAATCTCAAAAAGTTATATTAAGTTAAACTTCCAGAAATACTCATCAACTCTGGAGGCTTGCCTGCTGCATGCTGGACACATAATGTTTATTCTTTTTTTTTTTTAACCAGGGAGAACTTTAAAGGCATACAAATAGAGCAGTATCAAAAAGCCCCTTGAATTCAATAGCTGCATTAGCCCACAGCTAGTCATTCTACATCTAACCCCGTTCTACTTTTACTCTGATAGTCTTTTTATTTTTAAATCAATCAGTCAATCAATCTATCTATTTATTTGGAATTGAACCCAGAAACTTTATGCTTGGTAAGTGTGCACTCAGTCACTGAGTTACCTCTAGCCCTTGATAATGTTTTAAAACAGAACCCATTTACTTCTCCCAAAAGTAGCATTTTAAAAAATATCAGATATCTAGTCAGTATTTAAATTCCCAATTCATTCATTTATTGATTGATTGTGGTACTGGGGATTGAACTAAGACACTCTACCACTGAGCTGTACCCCCTACCCCTTTTTATTTTTTAATTTTATTTTGGGAAGTCAGTACTGGGAATTTAACTCAGGGGGCACTCAACCCCTGAGCCACATCCCCAGCTCTGTTTTGTATTTTAATTAGAAACTAGTCTCACTGAGTTCCTTGGTGCCTTGTAATTGCTGAGGCTGGCTTTGAACTTGTGATCCTCATTAGCCTCCAAAGGAGCTGGGATTACTGGTGTGCAGTACTGCTCTTGGACCCTTTTTATTTTTTGAGACAGGATCTCACTAAGTTGCCCATGCTGGCCTTGAGCTTGCAATCCTCCTGCCTAAATCTGAATCTCTGGGATTACAAATGTGAGCAACCACTCTTGGCTTTCATTGCATAATTTTTTAAGAAAAGTTTATATTTGTTTTTGTTCAGTCAAGATCCAAATGTGATTCATTGGATGTCTTAAGTCTCCTTTCAATATCTATAGACTGCCTCCATTTTTTTTTTCCTTGAAATATATGTTTTGGAGAAACTTGTTGGCATATAATTTTTCCCAGAGCCTGAAATTTTACTGTTTGCATTCCCGTGATACATTGATTGATTGATTAATTGATTGATTTTTTAAAAAATAAATATCAGCGGAATGCATTATAATTCTTATTACACATATACAGCACAATTTTTCATATCTCTGGTTGTACATAAAGTATGTTGACACCAATTCGTGTTTTCATACATGTACTTTGGATGGTGATGTCTATCACATTTTCACCATCCTTTCTAATCCCTTGCCCTCTTCTTTTCCCTCCCACCCCTCTGCCTTATCTAGAGTTCCTCTATTCCTGCCATACTCCCCCTCCCTACCCCACTATGAATCAGTTTCCTCCCTTGATACACTTAACACTGTCTTTTACTCTTGTAAATTGATAGTTGGATCTAGATCTTTGGACTCGGTCAGGTAAGGGTACTCCTGGCAAGACTTAATTCACAAGTGGTGGGATAGTCTTTGATATAGATAGGCATATCTGTTCGTTTTTGCCTTGGCAGCAATTGTTGATTGTCCAGGTCTGGGTCCACTGGCACATTAGAGGTTGCCCACCAGGCTGAAGTGCACTACTAACCAGAACTTGGAAGGCTGCTAAATTTAAGAAATTACTGTCTGTCTGGAGCCAGAAAGTAGTTTTTACCTAGTTGTCCGTGATGGCGTTTAAAAAGCTGTTTCTCTTTTTGCCTAGGAAAGCCCTTTTGTAACAATGAGACCTTTGGCCAGTATCCCCTCCAGGTAAACGGTTATCACAACTTACACGAATGTTTGGAAGGGGCCATGGTGGAGGGTGACATTGAGCTTCTTCCTTCTGAGCATTCTGTGAAGTATGGACAAGAGGTAAGGTGCATAGTTTTACTTGCTTTGTTGATGACAAAACCAATTAATTGTAGGACTGAACATGTAGGCAAGCTAGTTTCCTATCACATATTAAGTAACTTTACACTGAATAGAGTTTGAATTTGTCTTAAGTCTCTCATCATTGATGTGAGTCAGTGATTCTCAGTGCTTTGATAAATAAATTCTTCACTAAAACTATGAATTTGAGTTAATCATGTAAAGGTTATATGCTGCTTCTGATATTTTAAGTATGATCAAGTTTCTCTCTTTTTGTTGAAGCCTACCTGTACCTGAGTAGGGAGAACCCACTGCCTCCATATTTTCGGAGGGTAAAAGTACAGTGATTAACTCCTATGGTATGCCATTTAGAATATTTTCCCTATTATGGTATTTATTGTTCTCAATTGTAAATTCTGCCTTTGCGTTTACAATTTTTTAAATTTAACTTTTATTTATTTATGTGGGGTTTTTGTTTTTGTTTTTTGGTGGGTTGGAAAGAAAGTGGGAGCAGGAGTAATTAATATTTTACATTTCCAATGGAGTAAGAATTATTTGTAGCATGATTGTCAACACAACATAGTTTGCCTCCAAAAATTGTGAGGCAAAATTGTGGCTTGTACAAGAGTCCAACTCAGGAATTACTGTAGGGGAAAGAAGGCGCTTTCTTGAACTCTAGGGAACCTAACATTAGCCTTCACGTATTCTCATTAAGCTGCGTTGAAACTCTTGAGAAAGCACTGTCTCTCCAGCCTTCAAAGGAAAGAAGTTCTACCGGAGGCCTAGCATCTTTGTAAGCCTGATGCATTTTCTTACACAAGAGAGGGAGTGGCCACTAGCTACTCAGGCCTCAATATTCAAGACCTGAAATATTATGCTTATTTATTTTTAGATTTAACCCTGAGGTAGTCAGTCTTGTCTGGATGCACCTTTGTAGTGCCAACAGAGCAACTGAAGGGGGAACACTGTTTGTACCATTAACAAAATGATGGTTTTGAAGCTGTTCATAGGAACCTTTGCCATATAGGTGAATTAAACAGAAATGCCTTTCCTCCCTAGGATTAGTGATAGTTGAACTTTTTAAGTCAGTGTTTTTCTTCCTTGAAACTCTAGGTAACAGCTACCCTACCATTTTAGATCAACTTGATTGTGTGTGTGTGTGTTACTAGAATTGAACCCAGATCCTTGAACATACTAAAAGCAAGCACTCCACCACTAAGTTACATTCCCAACCCTTCACTTGCTTTCTTATGAGACATCTGTACATTGGAATTTAGAGTTGTTTTTTCCCCTTCAGAATCTTGAGGAATCAAAATCATGAAGCTATTTCAAGTTTCCTTTTTAGACATAAAGGGAATTCAAATTATGGATAATAGAGTATAAATAGTGTTTAATATATGTATAATATTAGTCTTCTTAGATGATTCCTGCAGTTATCTCCTTAGTTGTATGCTGTTTAGATCATTATTTCCAATTCTTTGATTAGGCTGTTTTCTTCAGCTTTTGAACCTTGTTTTTTAATATTGATTGACTCATTTAATGAAAGAATTGTATAGATGCTTGGTCAATTCATATACTCAGGGCAGTTATTTCTAAGAATGTTGGTTGAATAAAATGCTGTTGACTGGCTAGTGTTTGGAATCTTGAGAACTGTTTAATCATATTCTCTTAGAGCATGATTCTAAGTGTTTATTTTCCTTTAATATTGGGGATAAAAAATGTTAGTAAGAGCTTGATTTGAATAATTCTATATCACAAGAATAAAGTTTGATTAGGGATATTTTAAATTTATTGCTGTTGCCTAAAATTAGTGTTACTTTTTCTCATATTCCACCTCGGAACATAGCGTTGGTTTACAAAACTACCTCCAGTGTTGACCTTTGAACTTTCCAGATTTGAGTTCAATCAGTCCCTTGGGCAGCCAGAGAAAATTCATAATAAGCTGGAATTTCCTCAGATTATTTATATGGACAGGTAAGTTTCTGGTTGATTGTCTCCTGATGTAATGCAACAGTAGAAATGAGCATGTAGTCTTTTGTGGTCTTGATAATTTGCAAATTTGGATGTGGTGGATCTGGGTTGGTGCCTAGGCATTTTCATTTCTAACAAGCTTCCAAGGTAATGTAAATAATGGTTCTGATCTCTGGACCAAGATTTGAGTTGCTAGACTGCAGGTGAAAGTCCTACTGTTTTGGCAGTAAGGAAGCTTATATGGAGTAGCCATAGTATAGTTCTTTTTCTTCTGAATACTATCTGTATTCCTGGAGTGGTGATAGAGGGACTCCTAGAGAAACTTAAATTACAGTTTTAATCTCTTTACAGTCTGATTTAATGAGGTACAGTTGACATCCCCAAAGTCACCATTCTTTGGCGTATTTCCAGTATATTTTTGTTTTTGTTTTTGTGGTGCTGAGGATTGAACCCAGGGTCTTATGGATGCAAGGTGAGCACTCTATCAACTGAGCTATATCCTCAGCCCCACCAATGTGTTTTGACAAATATAAATAATCAAATAACCACCATCATAATCATGATAGAGAACCTTTCTATAACTTAGAATATCCCCTCTGCCCCTTTGTAGTCAGTTCCTTTCTCCCACCTCCAGGCTTTGTCAACCACTTTTTTTCTGAAGCTATAATTTTGCCATTTCCAGAGTGTTGTGTTAGTGACATTAATATTTAGTATGTACTCTATTATGGCTATATTCTTTTCCTTAGGATAATGCTTTTGGATTTACCTATGTTGCATATACCAATACTTCATTCCTTTATTTGTTAATTTTTTAGTGCTAGGGATTGAACTCAGGGCCTTGCACAGCCAAATATATGCTCTTCCTCTGAGATACACCCCCAGCCCCTGTTTAATAATGTTCTATTGTATATATGCACCACAATTTTTTTCTATTCACCAGATATATTGGTTGATATTTCAAATGTATGCAGTTTTAGGCTATTATGAATAAAGCTGCCATGAGCATTAACATACAGGCTTTAGTGTAGTTTTTAATTATCTTGAATAAAATATCTAGGCGTGGATGTTGATGGGTTATATGTAAAGTGTACATTTCTCTTTTTAAGAAATTATTGTACTGTTTCCTAAAGTGATTATGTAATTTCATGTTCCCACCAGTAGACTATGAGAGCTCCAATTTGCCAAATCTTCACCAGTGCTTGGAATTAAGTCTTTTTAATTCTAGCTATTCTAGATGTGTAGAAATATTGTATTTTTCATTTGCTTTATAATTTCCTTATAAGTAATTATATTGAGCATTGTTGGGGGGGTGCTCGGGATTGAACTCAGGCCTTTGTGCATGTGAGGCAAGCACTTTACCAACTGAGCTATATCCCCAGATGTTGAGCATTTTGTTGTGCTTAATTAATAGTCATGTATGTGTGTGGTTTGGGTTTTTTGTTTGTTTGTGATGTCTTCACATCTTTTGTCTACTTTACAGTTGGGTCAGTTGTCTTAGTACTGAATTGTAAGAGTTCTTTACTATTTTGGTTAGAAATCCAAATATTTTTTTCTCTCTGCTCGTCTGTTTTATTACCAGTGTCTTGAAGAGTGGAAGTTAGGATTTTGATGTAGTCTAGTGTATCATTTTTTTTTTTTTTAAGTTAGTACTCTTTATGTTCAAGAAATTCTTGCAAGGTCACAAAGATGGTCTGATTTTTTTTCTCCTAGGAATTTTGTTTTAGCTTTCATATGATGTCTACAGCTCATTTAGATTTTATTTTTATATATATATTATGAGATAAGGGGGTTTTGGAGAGGGATGGAAGCATGTATTTCTGATGTCTGTTTTGTCTACGGTTTGATCTTATTTCAATGCAACATTGTCTTGATTAAAGTAGCTCTGTGGTTTTGTTTGTTTGTTTTTTTCTGGTTTTTAAAAAAATTTTGTTCAAGAGGTTCTGTTTTAAATCTTTTTTAAATTTGTTCTTTTTAGATATTCATGACAGTAGAGTGACATGTACAATATGTCAAATTAATTATTCTAATTAGGATCCTATTCTGTGGTTGTACATAATGTGGAGTTCATATATGAACATAGGAAAGTTACGTCCTATTCATTCTACTGTCTTTCCTGTTCCCTTCATCCCTTCCTTCCCCACATTCCCCTTTGTCTAATTCACTGAACTTCTGTTGTATGTTAGCACCCACATATCAGAGAGAACATTCGACCTTTGATTCTTTGGGATTGGCTTATTTTACTTAGCATGATGGTCTCCAGATCCATGTTTTAAATCTTGATATTAGGTAGTATCAAAGTAGTTTTGCCTGTTCTGACTGTATTTCTGTATAAGCTTTTTCAGCCTGTCAGTTTCTACCTAATTATTATTAGGATTTTCATTTGGATTGTATTGCACCTATGGATATATTTGAAGATAAATCAATAACATTAAGTCCTTCAATTCATAAACATGACATAGTTAGCTCCATTTAGCTCAACAGTTAAATTTACCCCTAAATAAATCATGCTTTTGATGTTGTGATAATATATATATTTTTTAATTTCACTTTTTATTTGTCCCCTCCTCACCCCCAGTACTAGGGATTGGATCCAGGGATGCTCTCCTACTGAGCTACATCCCTGGTTCTTTTTATTTTTGAGACAGGGTCTTGCCGAGTTGCTGGGGTTGGCCTTGAACTTAGTGTCTTCCTGCCTCCTTAGTCACTGAGATTACAGGCATGTGCTGCCATGACTGCCTTCTATTTGTTCTTTCTTTCTTCATTTATTTATTTATTTTTGTCATTGTATATGGACAGCATGCCTTTATTTGTTTATTTTTTATGTAGTGCTGAGGATCAAACCCATTGCCTCACACATGCTAGGCAAGTGCTCTGCCACTGAGCTACAGCCTCAGTCCCCCATTTGTTCTTCATGAGCATACTGAAATGCAGTTGCGTTTTTTATATTTTTTAATTAAATGGACATTGTATTCTTTGGCCTTAGTAAACTCACTATTCTGATTTTTAAAAATTCCTTGAAATATTTTACATAGACAGTTATGTCATCTGCAAATAAAGGCAGCTTTACTTCTTTCTTTACTATTTATACTTTTATTTCTTTCTCTTACTTTATTATACTGGCTATTTCCTCAGTAAATAAATTGAATAGATATGATGAGAGTGGTCATCCTTGCCTTGTGCCTAATCTTAGGGCAGATGTGCCTGTCTTTCACTATTAAGCATGGTATTAGCTATGCGTTTTTCTTTTTCTTCTTTTTTGTACCAGGGTTGCTTAGCCACTGAGCCACATCCCTAGCCCTTTTTATCTTTTATTTTGAGACTGGGTCTTGCTGAGTTGCTGAGGCTATCTTTGAACCTCAATCCTCCTATCTCAGCCTCCTGAGCTGCTGAGATTACAGTTGTGTGCCACAATGCCTGGTTAGTTGTACATTTTTCATAGATGTCCTTTATCTTATTAAAGGAGTTTTCTTGTTTCTCGAGTATTTGTTTATTGTTGTGTTATAATTATACACAGTAGTGGGATTCATTGTGTCATTTTTGTACATGCATATAACGTAATTTGATCAATCTGAATCCCTGGTACCTTCCTTTTCCCTGTCATTCATCCTCCTCTTATCTGCTTGCTCTACTTACTGATCTCCCTTCTGGTATTATTATTTTAATTAGTGCATCATAAACTTTATATATATGTGGGATTCATTGTGGTATATTCATACATGGACATAGTACTATTTGGTAGATTTCCTTTCATTTCTTAACATTACAGAGGGTTTGTGTCATTAATTGTGTTTGTGGGATTATCATTTGCTTAGGTACATGTACAGGAGCAAGGAGCTTATTCGAAATAAGAGAGAGAGTATTCGAAAGTTAAAGGAGGAAATAAAAGTTCTGCAGCAAAAATTGGAAAGGTAAGTTTGTGATACTTTTGTGCTTGGAAATAAATATTGAAGAGTATAATATGAAGATAGGGTAATTGTTTATATTTGAAAGTTAATTTAGAATTTAAGTAATAACTAGGTATTCCATAAAATAGCTAAGATTCTTTTCCCCCCTAAGGGTGAAGTAAACCTTTTGGACCCACTAATATTATCCATGGGTAAAATATAGTTCCAGAGGACTTAAATGACCAAAAGTCACAAGTTAGTTATTGGTAGTATACTTAGGGCAACCCATGTTCTCATTTTATGTGTATATAGCTTTCCACTTTTTCTACTCCCTCTGCTGTCTTTACAAACATAAGAGAAGCAACTGTCACATTGCTCCATTTCACTTGTCTAGGGACAGCAGTTTCTAAAGTATCCAAAAAAGGAAAAATAATGCTGTTTTACCTAGAGTGGTGCTGATTAAAAGGGCTAATATAAATTTATGATTCATACAAGGTTCTTTCCTTTATGGAGGAATCTTTGCTTTTTTTTATTTAGTATTGACTTTTAGTGGAATCACCCTGATTTTCTTATGAGTGTTGAATGCAGTTTCCTTCTAGTCTAGGTAGATTCCATTGTCTTTGTATTTTCAAAGGAAATCCCATACACTGTTAGTGGCTTTCCCCCTTCATCTATTTAACCATTTGTCTCCTCCCACTGTCCTACTTCTACTCACTTCATTGATTAAGCATTCCTTTCCCTGAGAGGTAGCACTTTTTATCCCAGGCCCACAGCAGATTCTGCACCCCTCACCTTCCTTTCATCCAGGAAGAACTTTTCCAGTATGTATTTGTCTGAATAGAGACTTACACTGAATATTACCTCCTCCTCAAATACTGTCCTGGTAGTTTTTGATTTATAGGACTTCAAGTATGGCAGTAATTTATTTTAGTGTGTTAATGATACTCTGCAATACTAATAGTTTTTAAAAATTATCATTTTTTTTAAATATTTATTTTTTGTTGTAGTTGGACACAATACCTTTATTTTATTTATTTATTTTTATGTGGTGCTGAGAATCGAACCCAGGGCCTTGCATGTGCTAGGCAAGCACTCTACTGCTGAGCCACAACCCCAACCCTTAAAATTATTTTTATAGGACAAAATATGCTTGATATTTTATAACATAGGAGGAACCAGGAACTGATAAAGCATCTGGTTTATTCCGATTTTTTTTTCTTTTTAAATAAAAAGGAGTCTTATTGCTTTGCTTGCAAAGAAGAAACAGAGGACTTCTGTCAGAGAGTCTGTGATTCTGCCCATTAGAGGGAATAAGGGGTTTTTAAAGAAGTGATTTCACGTGTTCCCTATCCAGAGTTGTAATTCACTTGTTAATTTGGGAGATAGTCATTTCTCACTGGTGCCATCCCTGAATTATTTAGATTTTAAAATAGAGTACAGGAACATTTTTCTTAATATAATATTACTATTGTTTTCTTAGTATAATATTACTATTAAAATAGACTTTCAATTTCAGGGTTTTGTTTTGTTTTTGTTTTTGTTTTTCTTGGCAGAACTGGGGATTAAGTGTAGGAGCACTCTACCACTGAACTACATCCCCAGCCCCTTTTTATTTTTTAAGACAGTGTCTCACCAAGTTGCTGGCCTTGAACTTGAGGTCTCCTACCTTAGCTTTCTGAGTTTCTGGGGTTATAGGTGTGCACCACTGTGTCTGGCTAGATAATTTCGTTATTACAATGTTTTATTATTATTATTATTGTTATTGTAATAATTGTATTAGAGGTCTATGACTTTTAAGGTTTGTTGTGTACTTTTTATATTTGCATTTTTTAAAACCAGGGGTATAGATTACTTTTATTGTTGAAGAGTAAAAATTTTAGGGCTGGGGTTATAGTTCTGTAGGTAGAGTGCTTTTCTCACATGCACAGGACCCTAGATTCAATCCCCAGCACCACACACACACACACACACACACACACACACACACGTTTACCATTTTTCTCTAAGATTATCTTGATATAATATTGAAAATAAGATTCCTGGTATACAATATAGTTACCTTTTTTCAGGTAACTTTTGCTCTGATTCTGCTAACCAGAACAGGTACTGCATTGTATGAAGTTGGCCCTAAAAATTGTCTAAAGGAATATAGTAGAAGAACATAAAAATAATTATGTCATAAAATTAAAAACAATTTCTTAGAGAAGATTTTTCACTGGTGTGTTATATAAGTACTGTAATTACACACCTGTAATCCCAGTGACTTGGGAGGCTGAGGCAGGAGGATCTCAAGTTCAAGGCCACCTCAGCAATTTGGTGTGGCCCTGTCTAAAAATAAAAAATAAAAAGGGATGGGGTTGTATCCAGGGTTGCCCCTGGTACAATGCCCAGTACCACCCAAAAAGAAGAAAAGAAAAAGCAACAAATTTAGGAAGAATTAAAGATGTAAAATGATGGCTTATAATTTTATAATGATTACTAATGTTGTATTGTATATGAAGTTCAGAAGACAAGCAGAGTTTAGAGAATCTGATAATAGCAGAAGTGATGGCAAGGAAATATGTCTAAGAAATAGAGCAGTTCTCCAAGGATCTTCTACCTTTACATATTTGAGATCCTTTTCAATTAAAGCAGTATTTCTCTTTGGCAGGCAGATTCTATTTCTTCTTTTTTTTTTTTTTTGATGTTTTTTTTATTATTTTTAGTTGTTCAAAACATTACAAAGCTCTTGACGTATCATATTTCATACATTTGATTCAAGCAGATTATAATTAGTGAAGATGAAGAGGTATGATTGATCTCTTTCTGCCTTTGCTAAGATAGCCTTTGCAGTCTGACCTCTAATATGTGGTTGACTTTGAGTTGCACTGTCCTTTATTTTCCAGTAGTATTTTCATTTTATAATGTTCAATTTGGGTTTAGAAACAGACAGTTTTCTACCTGTTTCGTACTTGTTACTTTCTTCTACTGTATTTAGAGAAGAAAACTGTGAAGTGACTATTCTTTTGTAAAATGGAAACCCAGAGTTATGAAGATTACCTATGGGAACCAGTCAGGTTGATTATCATACCATTCAAACTCTTACCTACTTTAGTGAACTTAAGAATTCATTAAACTATATCTCTTTAGTGAGTCTAAAGTAATATGCTAATAATGGTAGAATATTAGATATTAATGTATTTATTATTTTGCTCACATACTTGCGAAAATTATTATTTATATAGAAATCTTCAATAATTTAGCCTGGCCTGTGCCATTGAATGAGTGTATGAATAATAGGGTACTTAAGATGCTACATAAGAGCCATTTGCCAGTTTTCTTAGTCTCTGGTCTTTATCAGTACATCATTCTAATTTCTAGACTTCTTTCTTGTATTTTTCTCAATTGTGAAATAGTTGGTCCAAAGGGCAACAAAGAAAAAAACCTTTGAGTGGTAGTTCACTAGAATTATTTTTCAGATTTGAGTACTAGTAACTAGTACTCAAATGTATAGTTACTAGATAATCTGATAATAGCAGAAGTGATGGCAAGGAAATATGTCATACCTCTTCATCTTCACTAATTTAAAGAAGAAATAAAATCTGCCTGCCAAAGAGAAATACTGCTTTAATTGAAAAGGATCTCAAATATGTAAAGGTAGAAGATCCTTGGAGAACTGCTCTATTTCTTAGACATATTTCCTTGCCATCACTTCTGCTATTATCAGATTATCTAGTAACATATATATTTTCTGTTAAAAAATGATTTATTTTTATGACCAGATCTTAAATGCAAAATGACAGCAAGAAAAGGCATATTTGGCGTGATTTTGATTATGATTTGAAATGTTTCCTACCAGATAGAAAACATTCAATTGTTACATTTTTACTTTCATTGAAAATTTAACTCTATAGATTGTTCAAGTAACCTATGAAATATTGTATGCCTATAGGAATAAACTTTTCTACTGACCCTCCACATGATAGACCTTTTGGCAGCAAGTCTTAAAAACACAAAACTTGGGCAGTGGAGTACCATTGTCTTTGCCTCTTAGGTATGTGAAGTATGGCTCGGGCCCCACTCGGTTTCCACTTCCAGACATGCTGAAATACGTTATTGAATTTGCCAGTACAAAACCTGCTTCAGAGAGCTGTCCATTGCAAAATGACACATGTATGAGGTTACCACTTCCTTCAATGCACTGCCCGGTTTCTGACCTGACATCTAAGGAAAGGTAATGAAAACAAATTTTTAAAAATGGTATGTATTGATTTTTCTGGTTTAATTTAACTATGCACCAGCTTTCCATCTAATGAGCAACTCACTCCACCAGAGCTCAAGGAGCTGTAAGATTTTCCCTACTGTTGCTTGAGTGACAGTGTTCGTAATTCCCTCCAGTGCACTTATCTTGCCCCAGGATGGGTGGAATAGTTCCAGAAGTTTCTTCCTATCTGGGAATATGTTCGTACTCTTCAAAGACTATCTTGCTGTGAGCCAGCTGCCACTAAAGACCTTTCTCCCGAAGGTTAACCTCTGTTCTTCCAAAATCTCTTATTTTCCCATCTACTGTGAAGTTAGTAGGGCTAAGTAAACATCAAGGAAAGAGATGTATTCATGAGTAGAGAATTAAAACATGAGACAGACTGGTTAGGAATTGAAGAGGACAGCTAAATGCAGTGGTGTGTGCCTGTAATCTCTGCATCTCCAGAGGCCAAAGCCAGAAGATCAAAAATTTGAGTCATGTTTCCACAATTTAGCAAGACCCTATCTCACAAGGGCTGAGGATGTAGCTCCGTGGTAGAATACCTCTGGATTCAATCCCTAGTACTGCCCTATCCCCCTCAAAAAGAAAGAGAAAGGAAGGAAGGGAGGGAGGAAAGGAGGGAGGGAGGAAGGAAGGAATTGAAGAGGACAGACTAGCGGGTCGTGTGTGTGTGTGTGTGTGTGTGTGTGTGTGTATATTGAAGAAACAGGGAGGCCATGTCAGAATGGCCTTCTGATTGTATAATAATCTTTATAATTTAAAGGAGCCAGTAGGGTTAGCCTGGATCACATTTGATATGTGTGTGTCATGGCTAATTAAAATATTAGTATTCATTTTTTCCAAAAATGACTTTAATATAAAAAAAAACTAATCATTTTCCCTAACCCTCCATATTAATAAATATTAGTATGTTATTTGATTTTAAATTTATAGGGATGTGTGCATGTGTAAGACCTTGTCTGGAATTGAAACATCTGCTTTCTTGCTTATGTGGGGCTTAGTTTTCTATATTTATGTATATATGGGTCCTCAGGGGAAACAGGCTTCCTTTTAAATCAAAACTAAAGGAACTGTAGTTTCAAGTAACCTATGAAATATTACTTTGTATTCCTACTGGTATGTCTATATGTAGTTTTACTCTGATGATAATTGATTAGCAAGTAAATTAAATTTAAAAAAGTTCTTTAAATGAGAGATTTTTATTTGAGGCTGATCCCTTTTCCTTGGGCATTTAGCTTAGGAGTAGGAGAGCTGGAATTCTTGACATGAGGCCCTGTTCTCTGAGTTCTCCCAAGTGGCCAGCCACCTAGTGTATGTTCTTCATTTTTCTTGTTTTTGTGAATTTTGTTCCTAGACAGGTATTTCACTTTACTCAGTTACATTTTGGAAACTGTCATTGATTCCTTGCTCCTTCTAGTCCTAGCCTTCTCTTTCCATCTTCCTTCTGGTTCTTTCTTCATGAGGAGCATTGTAATTCGTGATTAAAGAACATTAACCATAAACTCAGGCAAAAACAGGCTTAATGCTTTTCCATCATTGTTAAATTGCTTAATTTCTTTAAACATTAGGTTTATGCTTAATAAAATAGGGAGAAGTGATAGTATCTGCTTCATAACCAAGTTGTGTTCAATGAGATGATTCAACTGGTCACAGTGGCACATGCCTGTAATCCCAGTGATTTGGGAGGCTAAGGCAGTAGGATTACAAGTTCAAAGCCACCATAAGCAACCTGTCAAGACTCTGTCTTAAATAAAAAAGGAGCTGATGGCGCATGCCTGTAATTCCAGAAGCTTAGGAGGCTGAGGCAGGAGGATCGTGGGTTCAAAGCCAGCCTCAGAAAAAGCAAGGCACTAAGTGACTCAGTGAGACCCTGTCTCTAAATAAAATACAAAATAGGGCTGGGGATGTGGCTCATTGGCCGAGTGTTCCTGAGTTCAATCCCTGGTTACCCACCACCACCACCACCAAAATAAAAATATAAAAAGGGCTGGGAATGTGGTTCAGAGGTTAAGAGCCCTGGGTTTAAGTTCTGGTACCAAAAAGGAGGGGGGGATGATTCATGTAAGAAAAATTTTGGCTTAATATCTTTATAAGGTTAATACTAAATACTAAATAAACTAAAATAAATTAAATACTAGCTGTGCTTTTCCATTTATCAGCTTGTTTTCCAAAGCACATTAATTTAGGCTAAGATATATTTTGGAAATTATCATATGAGCATGATTTTTGTCTTCCTTTAGTACAAGTCCAGAATGCTCTTCTCAGGATGTTGAAAGTACCTTTTCTTCTCCTGAAGACTCTCTACACAAGTCTGAGGTAGCAAGTAGGCCCCTAACTTCCCCTCGGTCTTCCCTGGGAATGCCTGCACACCCAGCTCCTCGAACAGTCACGGATGAGGAAAAGAACTTTGTTAAAACCTGTCTTCAGAGATGGAGGAATGAGATTGAACAAGATATACAAGGTTGGCATTTTTAAAACTTGTCAACTACTCTTTGCCTTTTCTTGGTTGAATATTTGGAAGCTGGGTACCCTGGATGCACTTCCTGCCATTACCGTACAGGCTGTTGAATTTTGACTCAGTAATTGTGATTTCTTTTTCACCTTTTATGCCCTATAAGATTGGTTCACTCCCCCATTATATAGCTGTGGAAAGGTGACTCCAAGATTCCCTCTTCAAAATTTCTGGTAATCTGTAGAAACTTACACACTCATGATTATTTTTGCTCAGGTCTAATTACCTTTCCTTCTTCCTCTATCCCTCCTATCTCTTCTCCATTCTTCTTTCCCTTTTTCCACCCTTCCTTCTTCCCTCCCTCATTTTTTTCCTTGCCTCTCTTCCCTTCCCTTCCCTTCCCTTCTTTGTTTGCTTGCTTGCTTTCTTGCATGTTTTCCATCTTTCTCAGAGTACTGGGCATCAAACCCAGGGCTTCCTGCATGCTGTGCACATGCTGTGCTACTAAGCTAAATCCCAAGTCCATAATTTTCTGTTTATTCATTTTTGTTCCTACAGTAGTTTTTCAGACCTTGGTTTCAGTTGATCCAATCTTAGAATTTTTGGATTTCTTCTTTTAAGTCTTTTCCATGTAAAGCATGCTGTACTGAAGTTTAATGGGGCAATGAATATTTAGGTGTTGCACACGATGTAAAATTGAATTATTCATCATTTTGTTTTTAAAATTCCTTTGGTCTCATTGCCTTATTGCTCAGATTATCCCTTCCCTTTCTTTCCCCTTTTATTTAAGGAGCAAAGAGACAAGTAAAACTTGAAATTCCTCCCAAGTTCTTATTCAGAGAAATATAGCCCTACCTTTTTTGTCCTTTTTTTTCAGATCCTATCACTGAGACATAGTATTTTATGCCCAACTTAATTTCCTAATAAAGTTTCCTCTTTTAAACATTTTAGCCGGGCACAGTGGCACACATCTGTAATTCTAGTGACTAGGGAGGCTGAGGAAGGAAGATTCAAGTTTAAGGCCAAACTTAGTGACTTAGTGAGGCCCTAAGAAACTTAGCAAGACCCTGTCTCAAAATAAAAAGTTGAAAGTGGGGGATTTGGCTTAGTGGTTAAATACCTCTGGGTTCAATCCTCAGTACTAAAAGAAAAGAAAAGGAATATTGGTATCAGTTTTAAAAACTAATTTAAAAAACCCTTCATAACCTAAAACATGAGCTGCTTTAAAACTGTTACTACTTTGTGGTTCACAGCAGGAAATCGAAATCATAAGAACTTTGTGTACACTTAAGCAATACTGTCTGATTAGCTGAGTGAGTTGATTTTAACAAAGTGTTCTTTTTTAACAGATTTAAAGAGTTGTATTGCAAGCGCCACCCAGACTATTGAGCAGATGTACTGTGATCCTCTCCTTCAGCAGGTTAGAATAAAAATGGTGGGAAAAGAGTCATGGCATGTGCTAATCATAGATGCAACAGGAAAATATGATGTTTTTCTTTTAAACAAATAGGACTTTTCCTGAAATATGAGAATAAACTTGAGCCAGTGTGGTGGCACACAGCTATAATCCCTGCTACTCAAGAGGCTAAGACAGGAGGATTGCAAGTTTTAGGCCTGCCTGGGTAACTTAGCAAGATGCTGTCTAAAAATAAAAAGGACTTGGCGTGTGACTCAGTGCTACAGTGCCCTAGGTTCAGTCCTTAGCACCACACACTCAAAAAAGGAATGAACAAGATAGATACTGATTCCTTTGATTAGGTTAAAGAAAGCAATGTATCTTTTGCCTGCAGTAGAACCTAAAACATCATTGTTTTGATTCTGCCATGTGGTATCTTTTCATCTTGTAGAAAGGTTTACTTTCAAATATTAATACACATTTCTCACAAAATTGTAATTTAAGGAGTTCAGTGGGGGGAAAATGACTTAGGAACCAATTATCCATCAATTTTAAGAGTGCCATGGTCCTTTGAGAACCTTTTTTAGCAGTGTGCTTTCAAGCTTTGTATCTTGAATAACTTAAACTTCAAATGGAAGCCAGGAAGGACAGAAATTCTTATTGTCCACACAAATTTTTGTTCAGAATAGCATTCTGGGCATGGCCTTGCAGAGGCATCTGTGTGAATGGACCACGGGCAGAATGGCTGCAGGAGGAGAGCTCTGCTTCTAGAACGGCAGTGAGCCCAATTCTGTTGCGTAACAGGAATGTACCATGTGAATCTCGGGGGTTCCCCGTTGTCTCTTTTGTGTTATTTCCAAAATCTTCACCACCAATGAAAACATGTCAAGGTACTGATTAAGTGTAAGTTTAATTTGATTCTATAACTAACTTTTCTTTCTTTCACCAATACTTAGAATTTAAGCATTGTTCTATTTTTTCCATATTGGGGGGAAAAAAAGCACTTTTCAAATGTTGAAACAATAAATGGGCTTACCCAGTATTCACTCACAAGAAGAAATATAAGGAGCATGTGACTAATTTATAATGAAATATGCTAACTTAAATTTTGGTACCAATAAAATAGGACTAAAACAAGATAGCTGCCGACTTGTGTTTAAGTCCCAAATATGGTAAACATTTTCTCAATGTAAATAGCTAAGGCTATTCTATTTTTAAACAAACTGACTTTTGAGCTGGACATGGTGGCACATGCCTGTAATCTCAGTACTCGGGAGGCTGAGGCAGAAGGATCATGAGTTCAAAGCCAGCCTCAGCAAAAGCGAGGTGCTAAGCAACTCAGTGAGACCCTGTCTCTAAATAAAATACATAATAGGGGTGGGGATGAGGCTCAGTGGTCGAGTGCCCCTGAGTTAAGTCCCTGGTACCAAAAATAAGAAATTTTAAAAAACCTGACTTTTGAGTTGGAAGGGTAAGTAAACCTACATTATCTTTGGTTTTAGATCTTTAATCATAATAGAGTAGTTTCAAGTTAAAAGAGCTTTCAGAGAGGTTATCTAATTCAGCTGTCTGGTTTTAAAGATTCTGGAACTGAGGTATCCTTGAAAGATTCCAAGGCTGAGTTTTTGTTAGTTCATCTTGAATTAATAAGATGTTTGAAATGAACCCCTATATCATATACATGCATGAATGGTCATTTTTCATTAACCTGATAATTGGAAACAGTTTTTGCATTTGAATAACCTAAACTTTATCAGATTACTTTGCTTAATCTAACTGAGGAATTTCCTTTCTGATTTGCAGGTGCCTTATCGTTTACATGCAGTTCTTGTTCATGAAGGACAAGCAAATGCTGGACACTACTGGGCCTATATCTATAATCAACCCCGGCAGATCTGGCTGAAGTACAATGATATATCTGTTACTGAATCTTCCTGGGAAGAACTTGAAAGAGATTCCTATGGTGGCCTGAGAAATGTTAGTGCTTACTGTCTGATGTATATTAATGACAAGCTACCCCACTTTAATGCAGGTAAAAAGATCTTTAACAGAACCCAGAGACTGGGGGAAATCTGTACCACCCGGGGAGGAGGATGGTCTCATATTTCTTTTGCATAAATTTATTGTTATGTAATTAACATTTCACTTAAAAGATAAAAGCAGTAGAAAAGAGGATAAAAAGGAAAAATGAATTTGCTTTTCTACTTCCATCCTTGACAAGTGGTCCTGCTCTTCGGCAAGTATACAGTATATAGTCTTTAAGAAATGTTCTCTGTGTATGCTAGATTGTATTTATCTATCCTCTCTCCCTCATTGACCCTGCCAAGGGATATTTTTCTGTTCAGTTCTGCACCTGTTTCATTAATAGAGTGTTTAATGATCTCTATAATTTCAAAAATAGGTCCTCATTTTTTTTGAACAACTGTATAATAATTCCATTGTATCTGACACAGTTTATTTGATCAGCTTCCCATTGATAGAGTTTTTAATTATCTCTAGTTCCTCCGTGTCTTGTTAGTGAGATCCTTTTTTTTGTTGTTGTTTTTTTTGTACCAAGGATTGAACTCAAGAGGCACTTGGCCACTGAGCCACATCCCCAGCCCTATTCTGTATTTTATTCAGAGACAGGTCTCACTGAGGTGCTTAGCCCTCACTTTTGCTGAAGTGGCCTTTGAACTCACGATCTTCCTGCTTCCCGAGCCACTGGGATTATACCACTGTGCCTGGCTTAGTGATATTCTTACACATACAGTTTTGCACCTTTAGGACAGCTAAATTTTAAAGGCATATTTTCCCAAACAGTCTCATTTCTCATAATACTAAGAGCAATGATAATTATTATTTATTAGTATTTTATTCCTTAATACATTCTTTCAAATTTATATCTATAATATGTTATAACTCTAAAAGGGAGGTAGGCAGGGTAGAAATCCTTATAATCCTCATTTTCCAGCTAGGTAGCAAGCTTTCAAGGAGTCTACAATTGTCTAGATTCTATAGCCATTAAATAAATGTCAGGCCATAGATTTAAATTCAGATCTGACTCCTAATTCTATTTACATTATTCTCTCTTCCTTTCAGTCTTCTGTGAGTGACCTTTATGACCAGCATTTTATGTGTAAAATAATAGAAGGCTTTTTTTCTCGGAGACTGAGAAAGACCCTGTCTCAAAATAAAAAGACAGGGGATTATAGCTCAGAGTGCTTGCCTAGCATGTGCAAGTCCCTAGATTCAAACCCTGTACCACCAGGGGAATGGGGGAGTGAGGGGACCGGGGTGGAGGGAGGCGCTCGTTCTTTTAGTACTGAAACTCTGTTAGTGTGCAGAAGTAAGAAAACATGAGCCAGGGGGCTGGGATGGTGGCTCAGTGGTAGAGTGCTCGCCTAGCCTGCATGAGGCACTGGGTTCGATCCTCGGCACCACATAAAAACAAACTAATGTATCCACCTAAAACTAAAGATACATAAATAAATAAATATTTTTTAAAAAAGAAAAAAACATGAGCCAGGGCTCAGTGGCGCATGCCTGAAATCTCAATGCCTCAGTGGCTCTAGAGGCTAAGACAGGAGGATCACTAGTTCAAAGCCAACCTCAACAAAAGTGAGGCACTAAGCACTCAGTGAGACCCTGTCTCTAAATAAAATACAAAATAGGGATGGGGATGTGGTTCAGTGGTTGAGTGCCCCTGAGTTCAATCCCCAGTATTCCCCCAAAACAAACAAACAAACATGCAAGGCATTTTGTCCAGGCAGCATATTATCTTCCTGATACGCTAGTGTGGTTTAGGAATATGGGATGAAGAGAATGTTCATTTAGTAATAACCAGTGTTCAAAATCACATGTTTACAGTGTAAAGGAACAAATAGCTGCTTGTTGGAGTTATTGTGCAAATGACTATACTAGCTGTTGGTTATATGTAGGAGCCTTGCTATTCCTTGCATTATTCCTTTTTATATTGTAGAAACAAACAAGTAGAAACTTTTGTTTGCTTAGTGAAAAGGCTAGTTGATACCAATCAATAAGTGAATGTGTTGTTCTGCTGTAGGTTTTGTTTCAGTTTGGTCACAGGATTAGAAAGAAATTTAATGTGTCCTTGATAAGCTTGCAGTTTTTCATCATAGCTTTTGATGAGCCAGATATTATAGACCATCTGAACCATTGCTGCATATTGCTTTATAATAGGGCTTTGGTTGTGTGAAACTTGAGGAAATAGAAATGCCTTGAAATTTCTATTTAACCCTCCTCCTAATGGACATTCTTATCAATAAGTACAATGGCTCAATTGATAAAACTTTTTAGCTTAACGTTTCCATTGTATCTTGATTTTTTTTTAATTTCCAAGAAATGTTTGGTATACCCAGTGATTGATCATGATTCCAAATCCTTTTTACTCTGTATCATTTATTCTTTCATTCATTTAGCGTGTATTTAATAAGTGCCTACCTACTACTATGCCAGGCACTGTTACTGATATGCTGTGCTTTTTGACCTTATATTGTCAGTATTTCTTTCCTTCCACGTTTTTACTGGTGCATTATAATTGTACATAAAAGATAGGATTTGTTGTTACACTTGCATCCAAGCACACAGTATAATAATACAATTTGACCAGTATCACTTCCCAGCACTTACTCCTCCTCCCGCCTCACCCCTTTTCTCTACTGATTTCCCTTTGATTTTTATGAGATCCCCACCCCCAACCTTTCTTTTCCATATTCCTTTGTAGCTTTCACATATGAGAGAAAACATAACGATCCTTTTTCTTCTGAGTTTGACTTATCATAATGGTGTTTAGTTCCATTTTCCTGCAGATGATATAATTTCATTTTTCTTTATGGTTGAATTAAACTCCATTGTTGTATATAGACCACATTTTCCTTGTCTGTTCATGCATTGATGGACACCTAGGCTGGTTCCATAGTTTGGCTGTTGTGAATTGTGCGGCTTTAAACATGGGTATGCATGTATCACTGTAATATGGTTTAATTCTTTAGGATGAATACCAAGGAGTTGTATAGCTGGATCATATGGTGGTACCATAACTATTCTTTTGAGGAACCTCTATACTGATTTCTATAGTGGTTGTACTAATTTACAATGCTCCCAACAGCTTAATAGTGTTCCTTTTCCTCCACATCCTCTGCAGAATTTATTATTATTATCTGTATTTCTGATTAATTGTACATGTATGTATGTGTTTTTAATTAGTGGCAAGTCAAAAGATGAAATGTTCTGCTTTCTTCCTTTCTGGAAAGGAACTTCTGATTCTTAAGAGATGTTTTCTGGATGGTACTCCATTTAATTCTGTCTTTGGTTTTTCTCAGAGGCAGCCCCAAATGAAGCAGATCGGATGTTAGGAGAAGTAGAAGCACTGTCTGTTGAACTCAAACATTACATTCAAGAAGATAATTGGCGGTTTGAGCAGGAAGTAGAAGAGTGGGAAGAAGAACAGTCTTGCAAAATTCCTCAAATGGAATCCTCCACCAGCTCCACATCACAGGATTTCTCTACCTCACAAGGTATCTGAGAAGGGCATATGTCCGTGTTTTAATAGCATGTAAGTTGTACACCAGACAGCCCTATGTACCCCAGCTGATCAAGCAATACTTTTATCTTTACAATGTTTCATTTATAATTGGCTTTGCATAACCAGATAGAGTAAATTTGTGACTTCAGAATGTGATTTCTGATGAATAGAAATAATATCAGAAGACTACCTGTCCTTTGTACATATAGTTTTGCTAATTTCTCAGGTTGTAAGGGAAACTATAATAGATTGATAGGTAGACTTTATGAAAGCTGTCCTCCAAAGAAGATCTTCCTTACAGAAGGATTTTGCGGGGAGTCTTCTGGGCGTAAAGAAATATGACAAAGTTGAGAGCATAATTTAACAGAATCGTCAGTGGGTTTTTGCTGAAATAGCCATTTCTTGTTAACACTAGTTTTTCTTTAAAAGGTGTGTTAGAAGTGTTGTGTATTAAACTGTGTATCAAGCAAGTGTATCATTCTGCTTGCCAGATATCTGAGTGTCCTAGTCATTATTTATCAGTGGAAGCTAATGTCTTTGTGTGGTTCTTTGTCAGACCCTCCAGCAGCCTCTTCTCATGGGGCTCGCTGCTTGTCATCTGAGCATGCTGTGATTGTGAAGGAACAAACAGCCCAGGCAATTGCAAACACAGCACATGCCTATGAGAAGAGTGGTGTAGAAGCAGCACTGAGTGAGGTAAGACTGACTAGGAGGCCGAGATTCAAGAGTGTCTGACTTTCAACAGTAAATGCCAACTGTCTCACATTTCTGTTATTCTGTGTCTCTTCTGCATTTAACCAACCCCTCTTTATTTCTCCTGTTTTTTTTTTTTTTTTCTTACTCTTTTTTTCCATTCTGCTGCCACAGCTTAAGGAAGCTGAACCCAAGAAGCCCATGCCCCAGGAAACAAACCTTGCAGAGCAGTCAGAGCAGCCCCCAAAGGCTAATGATGCAGAGTCTGCTGCCCAGCCTAATTCTGAGGTCTCTGAAGTCGAAATTCCCACTGTGGGAAGGATTCTGGTTAGATCTGATGCAGATGGATATGATGAGGAGGTACAAAGATGAGTGTAGGAATTAGCTGTTTGTTGTCAGTCTTATATTTCCTTCTCATGTGACAGTATACTTTTAAAAGGTGTCTGGCAGCCAGGCACGGTGGCACATGCCTGGTAATCCCAGTAGCTCAGGAGGCTGAGGCAGGAGGATCGCAAGTTCAAGGCTAGCCTGAGCAACTCGGTGAGGCCCTAAGCAACTTGGTGAGACCCTGTCTCAAAGTAAGAAATAAAAAACGCTGGGGATGTGGCTCAGTGGTTAAGCATCCCTGGGTTCAATCCCTGGTACCAAAAAAAAGTATCTGGTAATATAGCTAATATTTTTCATTGAAACAAATAATTGACAAGAAGTCCTATATGGTTTTGACCTTAATTACTACTTTTTAAAAGATAATTTTATTTCTACTGTGCACTGTTTCTTTCTGTATGTGTATATATATTTATTCAGGATTATACTTAGGGGAACCACTTCAGAATCTAGATGGCTCAGAAAGGTAGAATTTAATTCTTATTTTGGTATTATGAATAAGAATTTCCTTCTAGGGAATTTTTATGGTTTATATTAGTCAATTGTTTTTCCTCCAAATAGAAATTTGTCCAATGAGCAAAACAAATCTGGATTAAAGTTGTTTTTGCTTTCAATTCTTTATCAAGAAAGCTATTTTCAAAGTTTTATTGAAGCAGCTGTAGAATCCCAAGGTATTCATTTTTACTACACATAAAATAGTCATGAATCCTATCTCTCAGATTTCCATTTTTTCCTATGGGTGTTTTGTTTTGTTTTGTTATTTTATTTTTTTCCCCTAAATCATCATTGGAAGGTTTTCATTTTATAGTCATATTTGTGTAGCTCCTAGTTTCCAGACTGTTTTAATATGCCATTTATCCAACTACAGCTCTAAAGTACTTGTGTATTTAAGCTGTGTGCCCAAAGTTACAGAACTAAATTACAGTTGGGTCCTAGACAGTTCCCCTCAAGAGCTATAGTTTAATTCAGTTCTTCAGCAGTGCCATATTGGAGATAATTTTGGACATACATCTTCATCTTTCTCAGTTAGAAATGTATAATAGAGGAATAGCTCATCATGGGCGCTGTGTTTATGTTCTATAAGGGGGCAGAGGCTATGCATGCACATAGGAATAGAGTATTGAAACTTGTATCAGTGCTGGCCAAGGAGCACACTGCTCTACTTTCTTTTAGCACTTTCTTTACCTTGCTTTCATACAGTCTTCTTTTGAACCTTTCTTTCCTTTTTCTCTCTGTTTTGTGCCCTCTTGTGGTAGGTGATGCTGAGCCCTGCCATGCAAGGGGTCATCCTGGCCATAGCTAAAGCCCGTCAGACCTTTGACCGAGATGGGTCTGAAGCAGGGCTTATTAAGGTATCTCTGTTTTCAAAATTGTAATATTTAAACCAGCTATCCTAATATTGGGGCAGTAATTATAAATGTGGAGAAATGTGTTTTTTAATTTACATCATTCAAGTGAAATATAAACCTTCCCTTCATGTCCAACTAATGAGCAAGCTGTCCCACAATACTATTGGCTCCTCTCCTCTTGGCACTCACCCAGCCTGTTAGCAGTGCCACTGTCTGTTACATCTAGCCTACAGGGGCTGTTGCTTTTGTTAGTAGATGTCCATTACTAAAACTGTAGGTGATACTGTTGCCTTTGTGATTTGGGGGCCTTATTATAAGAAAGTATGTCACAGTGTTAAGGTATTTGAATAAAATTTAAGATTCTTGAATTAGGTTACGTTTGTATGGATTTCTAAAAACAAAAAAATTAACTCATTATTTTTTATTTTTTAAGAACTTGAAAAAAAATTTCTCTTATAATTTGTGATGCCAGTTTCATCCTTTATGATATGCAGACAACTTAAAAGATTCCCTAATTGCTTTTATAATTCCTCGATGAGAAGAATTCCTTAGCATTATCATGGAGTTATGAGATTCTCCAGACCTTGGGCATCATTTTTTGTGTGCAGAAGTCTGCAGATATACCCTTTTCTAACTATAAATTCTGTCTTTAATAGGCATTCCATGAAGAATACTCGAGGCTCTACCAGCTTTCTAAAGAGACACCTACCTCACACAGTGACCCTCGACTCCAGCATGTCCTTGTCTACTTTTTCCAAAATGAAGCACCCAAAAGAGTAGTAGAACGAACCCTTTTGGAACAGTTTGCAGATAAAAATCTTAGCTATGATGAAAGGTGAGAAGGGTGTACTCAGGTGATTCAGCCTCCATCGATATTAGGAAGAGATTTGGCCTGGCACCCATTCATTACTTGGTTAACTTTCTCCCATGCAGATCAATCAGTATTATGAAGGTGGCTCAGGCTAAACTAAAGGAAATTGGTCCTGATGACATGAACATGGATGAGTATAAGGTGAAGTCTTTTTTTTTATTTCACCATTACAGCAAAACTATTTATTCTGAAGGAAAATGGTACCTGAGGCAAAATTAACAATTTTGTATTATCACAGACTGGACTTGTTTCTCTCTCCACCATAGAATCAGGAAAGAATGGATAAACAGTCTTTACTTACCCTCAGAATAGAGGTCTCTCTTTTTCCATACTCCTTTTAGAATGATGCAGTTTCATTTCCTTTTAAGTACCTACTTGAGCCTTGTAGGCAATAAAATTTCTTGAAAAGACGCTTTTGGATTTTAAAAAATGATGCTGTTTTCTAATATGTATTAAAATACATACAGCTATAATTTTTTAAAAAGTCATTGTATTCTAAGAAACTATTCTACCACCAAAGTATGCTTGTCTCACACTAAGCATGAGGTGCTTCTGTGTGACGTGCAATAGCCTTGTACTTTCATCCTCCCTGGATGGTCTTGTCAGGACTTTTTGATACGATTGTTGGAAATTCAAAGAATAAATTCTAAAGCTCATGTGAAATATTTCTGTTCCTCAGTGAAAGAAATAGAACGTTTAAAACTAAGGTCAGTGGTAGACTTTTATTCTAAATGTTGAGTAGTTTTCTCTTTTTCTTTATTTCTTTGCAGTACTGAGGAGTTAACCCAGGGGTGCTCTACCATTGAGCTATAACCCCAGTCCTTTTTTTTTTTTTTAAATTTTGAAACAGGTGTCTGTAAGTTGCCCAGGCTGTCATCAAACTTGCATTTCTTCTGCCTCAGCCTCCTGGGTGGCTGGACTTATATAAGAGTGTGCCATTGTGCCCAGCCTTGAATAGGATTTTATATAAAAGTTGTATTTGTTGTTTTGGATGTGGCCAAATGTGCTCAATAAATATTTGTACTGAATTTAAAACTCAGTGTGGGAAATGCAGCAGTAGAGTACTGAGATCAAATTCATTACTAACTGTCATTCCTTTTCAGAAGTGGCATGAAGATTATAGTTTGTTTCGAAAGGTGTCTGTGTATCTCCTAACAGGACTGGAACTCTATCAAAAAGGAAAGTATGTTGTTGGCCTTTGATTTTATTAAAAACTTGGTCAGGACACTGTTACTTGCTGATGCTCACCTAGAGTCACAGCCATGACCTTCCTCGTCACACATTAATGCACTGCATCACTTTTTCCGGTGCTTCACTTCAGTTTTGCTGTGAACATCACACATTTAATTTCATTCTTCAAATAAACATAAGTTTACTAGTAAAGTGATACATAGTGCCATTTTGTTTTGGTGGTGCTGGGGATTGAACCCAGAGCCCCTGCATGTGGCCAAATGCTTACCATTGAGTCACATCACCAGCTTCCCAGACTTTCTCTGTGACAAATAAGAATGTACTCAGAACATTGATGAATTTTTGAAGTTGTCATGTACCCCAGTGAGCATCTAGTTCCCTTCTTTGATTTAGAAAGAGGAAAAACTGAGACCTAGAGAAGTTTCCAGATTTGCCTTGGGTTTCTTGACAAATTTTTAGAAGAGCTGAGGATGGCCATGGTTCTTGGCCCAGAGGCTCCTCTTAGTATATCAAACTGAGCTCATCTTTAAGATTTTTCTATAATTGCAACCAAGTAGATTCTTGTATTAAGAAACAGTTGGGTCTAATCCCTAAATTTTGGTGGAGAAGAACTCAGCTGTGGTTTATCTCCTGTTTTCTAAGGTACCAAGAAGCACTGTCCTACCTGGTGTACGCCTACCAGAGCAATGCTGCTCTGCTAATGAAGGGGCCCCGCAGGGGGGTGAAGGAGTCAGTGATTGCTTTGTACCGAAGAAAATGCCTTCTGGTTTGTACTCTTTGTGAAGCCTTAAGAAGATGTGTGAATGTGTGTGTGTGTGTTTATCTCTGCTGTTGGAACCATGGTGAGATATAACTTAAACAAGAATTATCTCTAGCAGATTTTGGATTTTTTTGTCCAATTCTTGTGAGCAGTTTTACATTGGGACAGGTTCTTTTATAATACCTTAAGTGAATATCATTCTTCAACCTGTAAGAGAAGTTAAGATGAGAGCCAGATGTCCCTTTTTGTGCCCTTCCTGTGTGCCTGCATTGTGGTTTTGATGGCCTTACTTCCCTGCTACATGGTAAGTTCACTGAGCAGAGAGACTTATTCAGCTGTTTTCCTCGAGACTGACACATAGAGTGCATGTGTGGTATTTTTTTCTACTGTTCCCTACTAAGCTAACAGATGAAAGTTTTAGGGACTCCACAGGGGTTTTTTGTTTGTTTGTTTTGTTTTGTTTTTGTTTTTTCTTTTTTTTAAGGTAAGAAGCATAATAATTAGTCCTACTGTCATGCTGGCATCATTGTGATATACCAGTTAAAACTAAACCTACTCTGGCCTGTTTTGCATTCAGCAACACAGAAAGGCAGATCTAATCAATACCCTCTGCCTACCCAAGGGTGCATACCCTGCTCATCCTTCAGAGAACTATTGAGGGTCTTGCCCTCTGATTGTGTGCTCGTGTTCATTTTCCCTAATACCCAGGAGCTTGGCCCTTGACAAGTAGGCCATCATTCCTACCACTGTCTGATCTTCTTAATAACAAGCGGAGGATGCTAAATCATGACATGTTCATCTCACCAGTTTCATTTTCTGATTTATACTTTGTTTTCTGTATCAGTTATAGGTGTGACATGCTACTTTGAAACTGGAAAAGGGGGCACGAAAATTTGACAGATCTGAATTTTATTAGAGTCAATGCTTTTATAACACAGATTAACATCTTAAACATCCTATGCAGCTTACAGAGTAGCACAGTAACAGGGATTTAGTCTTATTCATTACTGGCTTTCAACCCCTAAATATATCAGAATCACATAGGGAGCTTTCATATGTAGTTATTATTCAGGTCCCTCCCCAAACAGTTAAACCAGAATTCTAGGGAGGGGCCTGCTCATTGGTGTGTCTTCTGCAGATGATTCTGATGCTCAGTGGAGATTGAGAACTATTAAATTAGTCTTGGTATAAGCAGATATTAAGCATGACCTTGACATATAAGTTTAGGTCAGCAGATCACTAACTAGATTGCATTAGAATCACTTGGGGAACTTTTATTATAAAATCCTGATGCCCCAGTCACTCACATGCTAATTAAATCAGCATATTTGGCCTGGGAACCAGGCATCAGTGGTCCTTCTTCCCTGGTACTAGGGATTGAACCTAGGAATGCTCTACCACAGAGCTACATCTCTAGCCTTTTTAAATTTTATTTTGAAACATGATCTTGCTCAGTCTCCCAGGCTGGCCTCAAACTTGGGATCCTCCTGTCTCAGCCTTCCCAGTAGCTGGGATTACAGACATGTGCCACTGTGCATGGCAGCATCAGTGTTTTTTAAAGATCCCTAGGTGATTCCATTGTGCAGTAAAATGTGGGAACTACTTGTTTAAACTCTTACTAAATAGATATTTATCTTTTTCAGACTTTATCTCCCCCTACTCTGTATTTTATCTGTAGGAGCTGAACGCCAGAGCGGCTTCTCTCTTTGAAACAAATGACGACCACTCTGTAACAGAAGGCATTAATGTGATGAATGAGTTGATAATTCCCTGCATTCACCTTATTATTAATAATGACATCTCCAAGGATGATCTGGATGCTATTGAAGTCATGAGAAATCATTGGTGTTCTTACCTTGGACAAGATATTGCAGGTGTGTTGGCACCTGTAATAATTTCTATGGTTTTAGGAATTCTACAAATTTCTATGGTCAGGTTTTAGCACTGGGGGTGTTAAGCCCTTTAGGATGTTGGAACTCACCAGCATGTGAGTTTAGTGGATCTGCTGTGTGGAAATACGAGGTGTGAGTCTGGGCTCTTAATTTTTCCTGTGGCTTGAAGTTATAAGAATATCACAAACTGTGATGACCTCAAGACTAATAAATTAGTATGCAGAACATCCTTTTAATATTTGCAGTTTACTTAGGCCATGTGTAAGCTTTACTTAATGTAGTGTATACACAATGGTGTATTTTAAGCATTTGAAAGAAAATAGCACCATTATCTGTATGGTACAGGGTATCATATCCACTTTCTCAAATTTTAAAAGTGCACTTGATTAGAAGACCTGTCCACAATAAAGTGAATATGTGGTATAACTGCCAACAACACATAGCTTACAGCAATATATTTGGTATATTTGGCAGGTAGATC
Organism: Marmota marmota marmota; assembly: GCF_001458135.2. NCBI lineage: Eukaryota > Metazoa > Chordata > Mammalia > Rodentia > Sciuridae > Marmota > Marmota marmota. The sequence goes on from NW_026000242.1 coordinate 10,495,123, forward strand.
TTTGTTCCTGATTGTTCTAAAGGAATCAATGTTTGTTGTTAGCTTTGAACTTTGAGATTGGGTAATGAGCTGTCTGAAGACCTTACCATATAGTTGTAGGCTTATTATTTTTTACTTGGAGATGTAGTTAACTCTATGTGTGACCATCTATTTTACAGAAAATCTGCAGCTGTGCTTAGGGGAGTTTCTGCCTAGGCTTCTGGATCCTTCTACAGAAATCATCGTCTTGAAGGAGCCTCCAACTATTCGACCCAATTCTCCTTATGACCTTTGTAGCCGATTTGCAGCTGTCATGGAGTCAATTCAAGGAGTTTCAGCTGTGACTGTGAAATAAGCTCACTTATGTTCAAGGCTTGCTGTGGTCTCTGGCTGCCTACCTATTATGGTCAGAGTCACACTCTTCACCTGGGGAAAGGGATTAAGTGGTCGAGTAATATTCGGTTTCACACCCCACCCATGTTGTGCATTTAAAGAAGGATTAAAGATAAAATTGCACTTTTTAGGTACAGAATCATGAAAGCTATTTCACCAAGATAAGACAGGAACCAGGTATTAAAGTATTGAATTATGCCTGAAGACCTGAAATGCCTTTGAACTATAATGCTTGGGCTTTTCTAAGCCTCTTGTCTCTTTTCAAATTATTCTAAAGGCCTAAATATTTTTGACAGCAGAACATAAGAGTGACTCATCAGACCCCCAAACCAAATGAACAGCTACTATTTTATCAAATCCAAATGACATTTAAAAATGCTAAACTACAAGAAAGTAGTAATGTTGCTTAGCTTTTGACAGGGGATGATAAAATGTGTTGCTGATGAACCTCTCTACCCTTTTACATGTGGGTAGAATATAAGGTCACATGGCAGTAAGATGCCAAAAAGTCAAAGGAAAACTGCCTCTCCTTCCTTTCTTCTCTGTCTTTTAAATTTTTAAATAAACCAGAAAACCTCATACTCAGTCGTGAGAGAATGAAAGAAAAGCAATTGAGGACTTTGACAGAATAGCATTGTGAAGCTTGATTAAAGATAGCGTTTTTAATAGTTGTTAAACATTTAGGCAGAGTTTTCTGGTATCTGAAAATTGTCAAGAAGGATTGTCTAAGGCTGCTGCCTAAGACTATAATAGAACACTTTGTTTGATTCCTCTCTTTTTTTGCTTTTAAAAACTAAGGGATGTGGATTTGTAAAAAGAAAAAGAATATCTATCTATCTATATATATGTATATGTAGAGAGAAAACTGTTTTTAAAGGACTTTTAATTGGGAATTATGTTTTAACAAATTTTAAAAATTAAGGGAGGAATCATGGGAGGGAAGAACACTTAATACAACTATGCAGATTTTATAAATGTGCAATAAAGTATTTGTTTTACCTTTGGTGTGCAGTATGACCCTTATTTAAATACGCTTTTCCATTTTGAAAATGGATGGACTCCGTAAACATTTCAATTTTTCTTCTTTAAAAGAAAAGGGCAGATTAAAAAGTTGAGAAACTCGGGCTGAGGTTGTGGCTCAGAGGTAGAGCACTTGCCTACCATGCGTGAGGCACTGGGTTTGATCCTCAGCACCCCATAAAAATAAAATATTGTGTCCACCTATAAGTAAAAAAAATAAATATTAAAAAACATAATAGAGTTGAGAAACTTGATGGGTCAGGAGGTGCCAGCATTTGAAAGAGCAAATGCATTCAGTTCCTGAGCAGAACCTTCTCATGTCATTTGCCCATTTGCATTGCAAATGAATGTGTAAGCATATTCACTTTGTAATTTGTCAAGTTCTAGAATGAAAAAACAATTTTTTTCTTAAAACTGAATTTCTTGTGCGTAACATTTTGGCTCATTAGCATCTCAAGTTCAAAGCCAGCCTCAGCAACTTGGCAAGATCCTAAACAACTTAGTAAGATCCTGTCTCAAAATAAAAAGGACTGGGGATGTGATTCAATGGTTAAATACCCTTGTATTCAATCTATAGTTCAAAAAAAAAAAAAAAAAAAAAACCTGAATTTCTTAGTAGTGGCCCATCTTTTATAGATATTCAGAAGAGCTTTTGTGTTTTCCAGTTCCTCATAAAGGTTGTTTCAAGGGAAGTTATCTTACCCATTTTACTATTTGAAATCCTATTCGCCACCCTTTGCCTTTCACTTATTAATCCCTGTCATTATGAAGTACTGTATGCAAAGTGCTTCAATGATATTAGCATGGTAGGCATGGTGGTACACACCAGTAATCCCAGTCATTCAGGGACTGAGGCAGGAGAATTACAAGTTAAAGGCTAGTCTGGGCAATTTTAATGAGACTCAGCCTCAGAATAAAATATGCAAATCCTTGGCATATAGCTCAGTAGCAGCCACCCTGGGTTCAATCTCCAGTACCATAAATTCATAAATGTATACATAAAACAACAACCTTGTGATGATGGTAGGTAGGTACCATGGTTTTCCAAGGTTAGAATACTAATCCTTGGTGTGTCTGTCTTCATCATCTGTTCTTTCAATGACTGTTAGTTGTGCATGTTGTAAAATACTTTGTTTTGTCCTTTTTGTTTGTTAATTATTTCCTGGTCAGCTGTTGAAAATCTACATTTGGCCAAGAAAGGAACACATAGATGGTGTTGTTTCTGTTGCTCCCTCTCTGTTTTCTTTGGATCCACTCAGACCACCAGAGGGAGTGCTGACACCATTTTTTTCCCCCACATAGCTGACTGCCTTTGGGTAGAGCATCATTTCTTACAGGGCTCCACAAATTAAAGTCTCAGATAGTTTTTTACCATCCTCACACAACTTTTACATTTTTTTAAGCATTAGAAAAAAGGGCAAGGGGAAGGAGAGCATGAGGAGAATGAAGAAGCAGTTTACAAGCCCTTAACCTAAAATTGAAGAGTTTGAGCAGGATATTGGACTGCAACATAGATCCCCTTTAGACTAGGTTTGCATTTCCCACAGTTAACTGGGATTACAATCCTCTTGTTTGATTTTGCTATCTTCAAGAAGTGGGAAGCATTTAAACAAATTTTTAACTTGCTCACTTCAGGAAAGAAATCCAGGTAGATACATAATAGCTATTTTGGTTTAGATATGTGGTAACCCCTAAAGAGCATGCAAGAATTTTCAGCAAAACAATAAGTGAACAAGAGGCAGAAATTGGATGTAAAGCCAGGCATGTAAGTGCAGACTTGTAATCCCAGTGACTTGGGGGTGGGCGGGGTGGGGGGGCTGAAGCAGGAGGATCACAAGTTCTAGGCCAACCTCAGCAACTTAGACCCAGTATTAAAATTAAAAAAAAAAAAAAGGATTGGGGATACAGCTCAGAGGTAGAGTACCCCTGGGTTTGAATTTCTGTACCATAAAAAGCAAAAAGGGAATTATATAGAGAACTGTGAATGTAGCAGGGATAGAAGGGGGAATTAATTGTACCAGAATTCATAAAGCTATAGTTGATTAATTTTCATTGTTCAATATATTGTATTTCATTATATGAGTACATCTCAAAATTGTACAAATTGTCATTTGTGTTATTACCAGATTTTGGTTATTATGCATGATGCTACCAAAAACCATTCATATATATCTTTTGATGCACACAAAAATGTATTTCTGTTGGTACAAAATTAGGAGTGGAATTACTTGTTCATAGGAATATCTGGATACAGATATATCTTTATTAGGTACTGCCAATTTTTCAAAGTGAGTATACCAAATTAAGTTCCCACCAGCAGTTCATGATTTCCAGTTGTTCCATATCCTTGTCAACATTTTGTCAGAATTTTTAAGTTTAGCAATTCTGATGTTCTGTGATGTCTCGTGGCTTTATTTTGAACTTTCCTACATACCAATGATCTTGTGCATTTCTTTATTTTTTTATTGTCCTTTGGTCATTATCTTGTGAAGTACCTAGTGGGGTTTTTTTTTTTTTTTTTTTTTTTTGGTTTTTTTTTTTTGTCTCTTTTCTTGTTGTTTGTCTTTTTTTTATAGTATTCTTTTTCTATTTCATTTTAACTCAGAGGCACGCAGCCACTGAGCCACATTCCCAGTCCTATTTCGTATTTTATTTAGAGACGGGCTCTCACTGACTTGCTTAGTATCTTGCAGTTGCTGAGACTTTGAACTTGAGATTTTCCTGTCTCAGCCTCCTTAGACACTGGGATTGCAGGTGCATGCCACCATGCCTAGCTGCATGCATTCTTCTGGTTGCAGAAATTTTAATGGTTGTATATGTTGCATGTATTATCTCCCACTCTGTGGCTTTTAGCTCTTGGTGTCTTTTGATTAAAATAATTTTGATATTAATGTAGCCCACTTTATAGTCTTTTTTAAAAAAATATTCTTAGTTGTAGATGGACACAATATCTTTATTTTGTTTATTTAGGTTTTGTTTTTTTGTGTGGTGCTCGGGATCGAACATGCATGCTAGGCAAGCACTCTACCACTGAGCCACAACCCTAGCCACTTGTCTTTTGCTTCATGATTAGTGCTTATCTTGTCATGTTGAAGAAATTATTGCTCAAGGTCATGAAGATATTCTGGGTTTTCATTTTGAAATTTCACTTTTTGCTTTTCACATTTAATTGATTGACCCCGCATGAAAACACTTTCCTTTTCCCAGTGCTCTACACTGCCATCTTTATCGTAAGTCTAAAGTCTTTGTTCTTTTTTTGAGTTCTTTTATCTATTCCATTAGCCAATTTGTCTACTGTACCAATACAATAAGTTTTGATTTCCAATATCATAAATTCTCCAGTTTTTTACTTTTTCAAGATTGTCTTGACTAATGTTGGTCCTTTACATTTCCATATAAATTTTAGGATTGGTTTCACAACAGCACACTCAAATATCTAGAGATTTTGATAAGGTTTATGATGATTAGATAATGTGGGGAGAATTGAGATTCTGGTGTTGATGTCTGTTGATATATTTGTGTGTGTGTGTGTGTGTGTGTGTGTGTGTGTGAGAGAGAGAGAGAGAGAGAGAGAGACTGGGGATTGGAGATTTGAACCCAGGTGTGCTGTACCACTGAGCTCACTAAATTGCCTAGGCTGACCTCGAACTTGTGATCCTTCTTGCTCAGTCTCCCAAGTCACTAGAGTTTTAGGTGTATGCTGCTATGCCTGGCTTGGTTTTCTTAATTTCTACATAAAGGGCTTCCACATCTTCCAACAGACTTATTCTTAGGCTTTTGATGATTTTCAAGCTTTTGTAAATGTCATTTTAAAAATTAAATTCTTGCTGGGCATGGTGATGTACTCCTGTAATTCCAGAGGCTGGGTTGGCTGAGGCAGGAGGGTAGTAAATTCAAAGCCATCCTCAGCAAAAGCAGGGCACTAAGCAACTAAATGAGACCTTGTGTCTAAATAAAATACAAAAAATAGAGCTGTGGCTGTGGCTTAGTGGTTGAGTGCCCCTGAATTCAATTCCTGGAACTCAAAAACAACAAAAACATTTCTTTCTCTGGTGGTCTAGTGCTTCAAATTTTTAAATTACTTTTTTTTTTTTTTTTGGTCCAGGGGACTGAATCCAGGGGTTCTTTGCCACTGAGCTACATCCCCAACCCTTTTTATTTTGAAATTGGATCTCGCCAAGTTGCTTAGGGTCTCACTGAATTGCTGAGGCTGGCCTTGAACTTGAAATTCTCCTGCCAAGCAGCTGGAATTACAGGCAAAAATTGCATTCTTTATTTTATTTATTTATAAGCAGTGTTGAGGATCAAACGAACCCTGTGCCTCACACATTCTAGGCAAGTGCTCCACCACTGAGCCACATCCCCAGCCCCAAAATTGTGTTCTTTATTATTTCTTGCTGGTATCTAGAAACAAATTGATGTTACTGTATCATCTCTGCATCCAATGATCTTTTTTTTTTTTTGAGAAATAAATGTTTATTTTGGCTCATCCAATGATCTTGATAAATTAAGTTACTCTAATAATTTTTCTGTAGATTTTTAGATATTTCTTTTATACACAACTGTGTTATCTGTGAATGGTGATATTTATTTTGAATTCTTACAACTCTTTATTTATTTTTCTTGCCTGATCACACTTTGGTACAATGCTGAATAGAAATGGTGATGATCTTTGCCCTGTTCAACATTAAGTAGGATTGCTGTAAATTCCACTTGCTGGGTAAAGAAAGATCCATCTATTCCTAGTTTGCTGAGAGTGTTTTTTTAATCTTAAGTTTTTAAAAAAGTTGAAAAAAAGTCTTGAATTTTGTCAAATGCTTTATGTACATATAGATAGAATTAATTTTGCAATATTTTGTTACTATTTGAATTATATTTATTGATTTCAAATTTAAATCAACCATTCATTGTCAGAATGATCTGGATTTGATCATGATTGTTTTTAGATGTAGGTAGAATTTTGCTTAGGACTTCTATATATTATTATTATTATTTTTTTTAATATTTATTAATTTTTTTTAGTTTTCGGCGGACACAACATCTTTGTTTGTATGTGGTGCTGAGGATCGAACCCGGGCCGCACGCATGCCAGGCGAGTGTGCTACCGCTTGAGCCACATCCCCAGCCCAACTTCTATATATTCTTGAGAGAGAGTGGCCTTTCATTTTATTCTCATAATGTTCTTGTCATGGTTTTGGTATCAAGATTATTTTGGCCTTACTGAATGAGTTGGGTGAGTTTGGATAAAATAGGGGTTCTTTCTTCAGTGTCTGGGAGCATTCATTATTATTATTATAGGCTGAAGCCAGCTCAGCCTACAATAATTGTCATTGTGTGTTTTGTGGGAATGCAAAATTATGGATTCAGTTTCTTTAATATTTATACACACACACATATATTGGGTTTTTGATTTTTTAAAATTCCTCTTGAATCTGTTTTGGAAAATTTTTTAGAAATGCATTCATTTCATCCAAAATTAAAATTAACAAAGTTTATAATAGCATGGAGTGTGTGTGTGCATATGTGTTTTTATGTGTGTTTTAAGAACTAGGGGTTTTTTTAAATATTTTGTTTTTTAGTTGTTGGTGGACACACAATATCTTTATTTCATTTTTATGTGGTGCTGAGGATCAAACCCAGTACCTCACACGTGCTGGGTGAGCGCTCTACTGCTGAGCCACAACCCCAGCCCAATGACTAGGGTTTTTGTGATGTTTCTCTTTCATTGCTGATACTGGGTGATTAATATCTTCTTGCTTTTCTTTTTGGTTAGTATTTTTAGGGGTTTATTAATCTTTTCAAATAACCACATATTGCTTTGTTTATTTTTCTCTTGAATACAATCCTGCTTTTTTAATCCAAAACTCTTCAGCACTTGTTTTTAATCTTGGCTGCCAATGTAGAATCAGCTGTGTCACTTTAAAAACACAGCTGCCAAGGTCTCAACCCTACAGATTTGGATATGTCTTAGATTTGGACTGGACCCTTAACACTGTTAAGTTATTTGTATGTTTATTTATTTTTTGGTACCTGATTGAACACTGAGCCACATCCCCAGCCCTACTTTGTATTTTATTTAGAGACAGGGTCTCACCGAGTTGCTTAGCGCCTCGCCATTGCTGAGGCTGGCATCCTCCTGTTTTAGCTTCCTGAGCCCCTGGGATTATAGGCGTGTGCCACTGTGTCCAATTGCTATGCTGTTAAGTTAAAAAAAAAAAAAAAAAGTCACTGGTGATTCTGATACACAATTGAGAACCACTCCTTCATAGAACTTTTTTGCCCACTAAGAAAGTGACTTTTGTGTTGTCATCCTCACTGAATTCTGTGGTTTTATAAAAGGTCTACAAATCAGGTGTGGTGATACATACCTACAATCCTAGAAACTTGGGAGGCTGAGGCAGGAGGATGCCAAGTTTGAGGTCAGCCTCAGCAACTTAGAGACCCTGTCTTAAAATAAAAAGTGAAAATATATTGGGGGCGGGTACTGGGAATTGATCCCAGTGGCATTTTACCACTGAGCTACATCCCCAGCCCTTTGTATTTTCCGTTTTGTGAAGGAGTCTCACTGCATTGCTGAGACTGGCCTTGAACTTGTGGTCCTCCTACCTCTGCCTTCAGAGTAGTTGGAATTACAGAAGTGTGCCACCATGCCTGGCCCCTTCAAGTTTTATAGTTTTTGACTTGATGTATTTTATCTTCTGCACATTCTTAATGTTAAACTTGACTTTGATGGAAACAGAAAAATGTATCATTTTGCATATAATTAAACTTTATAATTGTCATAAGTGTACAGTTCCTTAGGTTCAAAGTCTAAACTATTCAGTCATGATATTACTTTTTCCTGAGCCTAGAAAGTAATTCTCTACATTCTCTGCCCCTTCACCTCCCATCCTGCATTCTTTTTTAAATAGTTGAACAATCAAGTGACATAGGAATCTACAAGAGAGAGTAGAGCTGGCTTAAGAGATATTTTAAGGGCATTTCTATGTCTTTTTTGAGCACACTTGATTGCTGCATTGCCTATTAGGTTGTCAGCTGGTCATGATAACACTTAAGCTCTCTCGGTTGACCGTTAGGCCAATAGAATCTGTATAAGAACTCCAGGTCCCGCATGGCAAAACCTGGTCTCTTCCTTCTTCAAAATAAAATAAATAAACCTGGATTGCCCCTGTTATACCAGCAGGACAAGAAGTTGTGATGATAAATAATGAAGAGTAAATTAACTCTGAATACCATTAGGAGATAGAAGCAGTCTAAAGATTTTAGGTTACTTGGAATTGATAAGTGGTCACAAAAGTACCCAGAAGCTGCCTGAAGTGAGCTTTGAAAATTAAATATGTTGGTCCTGGTATTAATAGCATTCACGAATGGCCAGTTTTTCTATCTAGTCCTGATGGTGGGCTGGAAGTATCACTGCTTGCTGAACGTAATCTTTCTAGATTAGTATTTAGATTTTTAACAAAGAGAATACCAGTGATGACCTGAAAGTAGTACAGTCTTAAGTCATCTTCTTGTTTTATTTATGTGTTTTTTTATTTAATTTATTTTAATTAGGTATATATGACAGCAGAATGCATTTTGATTCATTGTACACAGTTGCAGCACAACTTTTCATTTCTCTGGTTATACATGATGTAGTGTCGCACCATATGTGCAGTCATACATGTACCTAGGGTAATGATGTCCTTCTTGTTCCACCATCTTGAGACAGGGTCTTGCTATGCTGCCCAAGCTGGCCCTGAACTTCTGGTTTCAAGTTATCCTCCTGTGTCAGCCTCCTGAGTAGCTGGCAGTACAGGTATGAGCCATTCTACCCAGCTATGAAGTCATGTTGACTCTACTTAAGGAACAGACAGAACTCATTCATGAATTAAGCAGTTTTATAGCTTTCCTTTATAAAACTACAGGATCCATGTTTGTTTTAAGATGTGGTTCTATGGCAAGTATAGTGACATTAGAATCTGAGACAGCTTAGTTTAAATACTGGCTAAAACTGTTTTTCTGGTCTATCAAACAGTAAAATACTTACCAAGTTGTTTTTGTTTTTGTAGGGTTAAAGGAAAGAACAGAAATAACAATGACTCAATGTAAAGTAGAGCTCCAGGTGCAATCCTCACAGGGAAATTCATCATGGGGCAAGAATTTTAAGGGTTGTCCTGACCTGCATAGGACATTATGCATGAATGATTGGGGCATAATGTAGATGTCCACAAGATTATGGGCCTCTGGAGAATGGATGTGTTCATATTAGTCAACCTGACTGAAAGGGTTATTATTGAAGGGTTTGGGGATCATGCTGGATATAAAAATTATGGAATATCGTCGTATTCCTTTCCTACTTTAGATATATTTTTCTTTAATCATTTAATTGAATGGCCTGGACTTGATAGAATATGATGCATCACTGCTACCTTCAAGATGGTCTTTTGGATTTACCTTCTATTTCCTTTGACAGCATCTCAAGAAGGTCTCATAGCTTTATCTTCATGTGTGAGTATGAAAATGATTATTTTTGTGTATTATAAAGTTTAGACCAGGGTATATATATCCAAAGTTCACTCTCACCCATTTGTTTTAGAGCTTCCCGTCTCTAGTCTAGGCCTTACCCTGAAGTTGAGGCAAGAGCAGTAAGGAAGGAGTCTTAAGCTCTCTCCCACTTTCCTCCATTCCCTCGTCTTACCCCCAATTTGGTTCCCCTAGACCTGGGGGAGAAGAGTTTATGGGAGAAGAAGGCAAAGGACTTTAAAAAAACTTTTTCAGGGCTGAGGCTGTAGCTCAGTGGCAGAGTACTTGCCTACCATGCATGAGGCATTGGATTCCATCCTTAACACCACATAAAAATAAACAAAATAAAGGCATTCTGTCCATCTACAACTACCAAAATTTTTTAAAAATTTTTTTTCAAAAATTTTATAATTAACCCTTGATCCAGTGTCCTTTCGTAGGAAGCCAGTGATTAACTCTTGTAGTATAGGATGTTTTGAGGACGCTTCAGAGAACCCTGTAGAAAACTTCCACACTCCATTCCCTGCACCTTTGGGGCTTTCTGGCTGGTCTTACATTGTCTCTCAGCTCTAGTCCCCTTCTCTTCCATAGTCCCCTAGGACAATATTGCTGGAACTCCCTTCCTCAGAGTCCACTTAGGCTGTGGAATGCTCACCTCCTCACCCCAGTAAGAGGCAGAGCCACTATCCTGCTCCAGCCAGCCTGCTGTGGTGGTCAGTGGTGCTCAGGCACCCATTTCTGGGCCTTTACATCTCAAGTCAGGCGTTCCCAAGAACTTTGGTGAACTCCATTCTGGTGGTAGTAGGAATGGGCCCAGAGTTTCTGCAGCTTGGTGGCAGTGGGATGGGGTATCAGGCTTCCTTCCTGGGAACAACACTTATTCAGGTAATTCTTTTGAGGTATGTCTACCCCATTCCTCATGGGGAGGGCAGAGAACATCATAATACTCTCAACTCTTATGAATCCCCTCCTATAATTCTCCCTTAATGAACCTGGATGCATTTCTTCCATAGGCTATTGGGTTTAAGGCTGGCCACTTGGACACCTCTAAGTGGCAATGTATTGAGCCTTTCTTGAGATGCAAATCACCCATGGCATGTGACTTTGAGACTTTATTCAAAATGTAGGCAACTGAAAAGTCTATTCTACATCTTATAAATGCAGATGATATGAGGATAATGACTTGCTTGGGAAAATACATCAATCAATGGTAGAATGGAAAATAAACTCCAGCTTCTTTCAGTTTCCTGTTAAAGGCTAGTGCCTGCAATCCGACATTTTCCTGACCAATTTTCTAACTGTGCTAACCCTGGTTAATACAAAACACTTCCTGACCAGAAGCCTGTGAAACCATTTCCAAATTTCCTCTCATCCCATGTGTATCTAACCCACATCAGTTTCCTTCTTACGGTGCTTTCCCCGGAGCTGGTCTCAGAGGCCCAGAGGGGTAACATATGAATATTTTAATAGGGATCTTGGGACATACCTTAACTACTAATGGTGAAATTTTCAGGCCCATAGATAGGATGGTAGAGAAGACAGCACCAAATCACACAGAATTCTAACTGCATTAAATTGGTTAATCCCTGAGTTGTTTGTGGTTGCTTTTTTTTAAACAATATTTTGCACATAATAAAAGCTTTGATTTGAAATGCTGATTGATTCATGTTCCCTTATTTTTATCATACACATAACTACATATCTTTTATGTATAATCACGATAAATATTTTCAACCTTAGATAATTTGTCACAGATCTAAATGAGAAAAGGTTGTGCTAAAGATTGAATTAGTTTTATTTTTATTTCTCATTATTTTCACCTTCAGTGCAGATGGATAAAAACAGTAGCATTTTGCCTGGTGCGATGGTGCATGCCTGGAATCCCAACAGCTCAGGAGTGAGGCAGAGGATCATTGTGAGTTCAAAGCTAGCCTCAGCAATTTAGTGAGGCCCTAAACAACTCAGGAAGACCCTGTCTCTAAATAAAATATAAAAAGTGCTGTGGTGTGGCTCAGTGGTTAAGTACCCCTGGCTTCAATCCCCAGTACCTGCCTCCTCCCCCCTCGCCAAAAAAAGTAGCAGTTTTAGGTGAAAAGTGTCTCCTTCCTCAGACTTTTTGTCTGAAAGTAGATTCTCACCAGAATGCTTATCACATTCACTCCTGGGGATAAAATGCTGTTGAACACTTGTGATTCAACAGTCCCAGCCACATGTCCATTAAAACAAAACCAAACCAAAAAAAAAGAAACAACAACCACAAAAACTTTTGTGTCCTTTAGAAGGATAGTTGAGAAGACAGAATATTTTCTTAACAAATCTTTAGTTTGTGTCCATTTCTTTACAAAGAAATCGGTAATCAGATGCTGTTGAAAAAAATGTCCTCAGCACCTGGGAACATGGAATTAATGAGATAAGGATGTTGGGGAAAGCCACCAGCAGGAGCAGGTGAGCCATCTGGCAACAAAGACCCTGATGGGACCTAAACATAAGCACAAAGGAAGTTTGTCTTGGTAGGTCTTTTTTATTTATTTATTTTTTCCTTTCTGCTTCTGTGTTAGTTTTTTCTTTGTACTTGTGGATGGTCTAGATAGCCTATCCTGTAAAGCAGCCGGCTGGGGAGAAGAAAGATGGCCTGCCATGACATCAAAACCTGGGTTTGAATCCTCACCCAGCTAATAATTGCCATGAACATGTTGCCTAAATCCTGAATCTCAATTTCCTCATTGACAACACAAATGCAGTAATAGCTGCTTTCTTTGCATGAAAAAAATTTCAAGATATGTTACATAAGATGACCAAGATTCACAAAAGTGATTTGAACACTTTTAAACCCTACACAACTAAGTCTGTTTTGGGGAAATGCACAGGGACAAGCTGTTAGAAAACAGGAAGCAAGCCAGATCTGTGGTACAAGCCTATAATCCCAGCAGCTCAGGAGGCTTAGACAGGAGGATCTTGAGCCAGTCTCAGCAATTTATTGAGGCCTGAAGCAACTCAGTGAGACCTTGCTTCTAAATAAAATATTAAAAAGGACTGGGGATTTTGCTCAGCAGTTAAGCACTTCTGGGCTCAATCCCTAGTACCGGAAAACAAACAGAGCAAATTACTGCTGCAGTCAAATGGTGCTGAGCTTTTGTTCCCAGGCCACATGCTTGTCTTCCTATGATCCTGAGAATAGAGATGAGCATATCCTTTATTGTGGCCTACAGGGCACCACAAGGTCTGGCTCCTTCCTACATCACTAGTCTCATCCTATACTTTTTTTTTTTTTTTTCTCTTCATCCGGAACTGCTCTCCACTATTTTACCTTTTAAAATTACCTCTTCCTGGGCTGGGGTTGTGGCTCAGTGGTAGAATGCTGGCCTAGCATGTGTGAGGCACTGGGTTTGATCCTCAGCACCACATATAAATAAATAAAATAAAGGTCCATGGGCAATTTAAAAAAAAATTACCTCCTCCTTAGGGAGCTTGCTCATGATTCCCTGACTAAGTCTGGTTCCTCCAATTACATGATCTGATAGAACCATATACCTTTTGAACTTTGTGAAATTTGTTAACAGTTATAATTTACACTTATTTGAGTGATTTTACATTAACATCTGCCTCCCCTGATTGCCCAAATGAGGAGCAGAAATTCATTTTGTCTTATTTACTATTTCATTCTTGGTTTCCAATATAGTTCCTGGTACATGGTAGATTCTGAATACACATTTATTAAATGAGAGAATAAATGATCAGATGGGTGAGTGATAGTCCCTTCTTGTAGACACTGTAGGGACAGAAGGAGATTTGAATCTCGTTCCTCATTGAAACTTGGCCCAAAGAGCTTTGTCACTATTGAGAAGGGGTAGCTAAAAAAAAAACAGGCATTAAAAGCAGTTTTCTGACTTACCTGGGAAGGCCAGAATAATCCTTGATGCAGACTGGCCTTTGTCCTGAGAGGTGTATTTATCTGGGATATCTGGATTTTTAAGAAAAAATTTATCTATCTATCTATCTATCTATTTATTTATTTATTTTTGGTACCAGGCATTGAACCCAGGGGTGCTGAGCCACATTACTAGCCCTTTATATTTTTTATTTAGATACAGGGTCTTGCTACGTTGCTGAGGCTGGCTTTGAACTTATGATCCTCCTGCCTTAGCCTCTGGAGTTGCTGGGATTACTGGTGTTTGCCACCATGCCTGGCTCTGGATTTGTATATGTCAAGTGGATGCATACCAATGAACATACTAAAGGAAAAAAACCTTTCCGGAGAAAATATGAATCCCAGAGAAACCTGCTCTGGGTAGAAAGTTAAAAATTGCTGAATATAAAGTTGTACTTCTGCAGACTCTATTTCCTCAGGGGAAAAAGGTGATACTTTTCTAAGGAGGATACTGACGTGGACTACTTAGGCAAATTTGTTTGTGTGTGTACTCCTTCTTGAGTAGTGGCTATCTCATGATGCTGAAGCTATTTTATTGAGAGGCAAGAGACATCATGACGCTTCAGTTCCAGCTGGGGAAGGGAAGTCTCCTATTTCTGTATGGAATCCAGTGTGTGTCTGAACCTAGAGAAATGACCTATTTGGAGACTTTGGGAATCATCACCCTTAACTAAATTGTTGGCAGGGTCACTGGTGACTCTTCTTCATCTGATTATGGGAGTGGGAGTGGGAGTGGGGTAGTGAGGGGAGCAGGGTGGATATGCAGGGTGATTGCAGTAGACAGGTTTAGGAGCAACAGGAGGCTCCTCCTCTAGGACCTGCAGAAATACTCCAGGAGGCCCCAGAGTCGGGCAGTCAGGAAAGAGCCCATCTGTGCAGGTGGGAAAGAACAAGAACTGGGATTATTGTTAGGAAAGGGACTTCATTTATAGCCACAGCTTGGGTAGGTCTGTTAACATTGAGTTAAATTTTAAGGGGTTTATAAAGTGATTTTGCACATGTTAAATATATTTTCAAGAAGCTGATAAATGTGTGATAATACATATCCACATTGGCTAGGAATGGGCACAGTCACCCTCTGGTAAACAGTTTGTCCCAATGTACGCAAGACTTTTCTCATTTTAGCAGTGGAATTACAAAGTCCTAGGAAAATCAGAAGGATTGGTCACCCTGTCTCTCACTTACTCTGATTATTACCTTCAAGAGAGGATAACAGCAGAATACTCATAAAGGCTTCACAATGTAGCAGAAACCAGGATCCTTCCAAGAGGCATAGCCGCCTCTTAAATATCCATTGTATCCTGTGAAACTGGAAGTATTCAGACCCACAGCCAGAAAGCAGAAGGCCCAACAGTCCCAGCCCAGGGGAGGCTACCATCTCCCCTCTAGGATATTAAGAATCTATAAGACAGCAAAAGTCTATTGTGAATATCCCTTTTAAACTGTGCCCTGAGAAAGATTTTTATCCTAAGGTGCTATATGGGTCAAAAATTTATTTTTCCTTGTCAAAGCACTTTTGTCATCTTTTCAAACTATATACACGTGCCTCTTCACACTAGGTTTTTCTGTGATGGATGTAACTTTGTAATATATTTTCTTTAGTAATAAAAGGATCAAACATATAATTAATGAATTTGAAAGCATAGTTTTTGGTACCATGGATTGAAGCCTGGGGCACTTTACCATTGAGCCACATCCCCAGCCCTTTTTGAGATAGGATCTCTCTAAATTGTTGAGAGCCTGGTTAAGTTGCTGAAGCTGGCCTCAAAGTTGTAATCCTCCTGCTTCAGGATCCCAAATTGCTGGGATAACAGGCATATGCCATTGTGCTCTGTTGAAAGCACTTTCATATAAATAAACTCTCAAAATGAGATAAACATGTTTGTTAGACACTGTACCTTTAATTTTTCATTCTGAAATGAAGATCACTGTATCACCAAGATAATCAAGTTCTCAACAGATGGGATGGCAACCTTCCCCCAAAAGTAGGTGAGCAAAAAAGAAGTGATAAAGGATAAGGAAGAGAAGGGTTTCTACTGACATTTCTTTATTGCAGAGATTCCTTGGCAGACGCCAGTCCTAGATGAGCAGGTTCATAGGTCTTGGGGTGAGGTGGAAGGAGCCATCAAATTCCTCTGGTAGAGTGCAGGATGGTGGGGCTGTGGGATGGGCCATCCACGGAGAAGGCACATCTTCTTTTCCCAGGCACACGGAGAAGATGAGGATTAGTCCACCAAGAGCCAGGAAAATACCAGCAGCCCAGCCCAGGTAGAGGGCATCTCCAAACTCCCACCGTGGTACAATCTCAGGGATACTGTCATCCCAGAAGTCTCGGATTGTGGCGTAGGCCACCCAGGAGACTGGAAAAAGGGTAGTGGCTGAAGCTGATGCTTCCAAGGATCCTCCCAAGAGGCATAGCCGCCTCTTAAATATCCAATGTATCCTGTGAAACTGGAAGCATTCAGACCCACAGCCAGAAAGCAGAAGGCCCAACAGTCCCAGCCCATGGGAGGCTACCATGAGGATGCGGGATACCTGGAGCTCCTGGGGCAGAGACAAGAAGGACTCAAAGCCTTTGCACACCGTGCCAACTTCCTCCTGATTCACACAGGCCTCCCAAAGCCCCATAATCCAGGTCTCCATTTCGTTCAATTCCAGATTGAGAGTCTTCCACTGGGGCAGGATTGTGGTGACACAGGAGCAGACCCAGCCAAGGAAAGAGAGAAGCAGTCCCCCAAGCTGGACTCTCCCACGGAAACTCCAGGCCATAGTTGTTTCCTCTCCAGAGGCAGAGGAGTATGAGTGCCTCAGGGACTCCTTGGCAGGGACTATTTTTAGGAGACTTGGGGTGGAAAGTCTTGCACATTTGTAGAAGGTTCCTGTATTAGTTTTCTAGGCAGCAGCTGAGGCAGGTGTCAGGAACTTGGCAATGTTTGGGTTTAGGGGGTGTGTCCAAGATAGGATGTAGGTGTGGATTCTGGCAGAGGGTCTCATGAAAGGTAAAAAGCCATATGGCAAGCCATCAATAGTTCATAAACTTAAAATCACTCCCCATCTCTGAGATCTCAAGAAAAATGTTCTGGGGATATACATTGATTTAATCTTTTTTGGAAGGCAATAGGACTTCATGTTTTATAGTTTTAAATATGTGCAAACTTTGATCCAGCACCCTATCTCTAGGAATTTATCTAGTTTTTTTGGTGAACATATACAAATAATTATGAAATGTCTGTTGAAAGGTTGTTAATAATGGTAAATTTTAATACCAGGCAGTCATTTTAAAGTGATGCTATAAAAGAGATTTTAATGACATGAAAAGGATTTTTAATGTTGTTGTTGTTGTTTTTCTTTATTTTACACATTTTAATTAAATGGATATTTTGTGATTAAGAAAACTTGTAACATAGGTTTCTGTAGTGCTAACAATTGCTTTTTATAATTGGCTTGGTCTCTCAGCACCAGCAACTCCATGGAAGTCCATCTGGTGGCATCACTGTGTTTTTTTTTGTTTGTTTGTTTTTATTTAAAAAATATTTTTTCATTTTAGTTATATATGACTGCAGAATGTATTTCGACATATCACCCATTCATGTTGTTAACTGAGGAAAACAGATGACCAATAGTATATAATCATACAGAATGCAATTTCATTTTTATAAAAAGGGTATATGTGTATATGTAAGACACATGATATGTATGTGTGTGTTTATCAGATAAAAAGTTAACCCTGCTTATATTGATAGTAGGATTATGGATAGCTTTTTATTTATTTGTGCTTTTCTATGTATTATTTAATGAATTTATCATTTAATTTTTTTTGTACTAGTGATTGAACCCAGGGGCACTTAACCACTGAGTCACATTCCCAGCCCTTCTTATCTATTTATTTATTTATTTTTGGCACTGGTAATTGAACTCAGGAGCTCTTGACCACTGAGCCATTATGCCTGGCTCATTTAATATTTTTGTAAACAGAAATCCCACAAATATTGTCATTTAAAAAATTAGAATTTTCCTAGTTCAAGTTACCTACCTAGACACACCTGAAGGGAAGTGCTTCCTTCCCAGGGGGCTGCAGCTGCAGCTGCTCCTGCTAGGAAGGCTGCTATAAACAGATGGTAATCATACCAGCTTCCATTCTTGCTTGTTGTTGCTGCCAAGTAGCAGGATTGAAGAGGAAAGGAAATAATATGCATTTACTCAGTTTGACTAAATGCCAGACTTAGGTCTGGATGCTTTATCTGTATTTCATTTTCACACTGCCACCATATAGCCTCATTAGATAACTGCAAATTCTGGTTAGCAGGCAATAAGATACCACACTGAAGCAGAGGGCTTGGACTTTGGAAGTTTCATGTTCTTGTCTCCAGCTGCAGTGGTGATTTTTCTGCCCTTCCCCTGCCTACTGGTGAAACAGCATGTTGGTGTTAGTCTTTATGGCAAAACAGAAGAAAACCAGGATTTATTTTACTGAAGTCACAAATGTCTGACCAATTGTGTTCCCCTCATGGTTTAGCCTACTTCACACAATACACTAAATATGGAATGAAAGCACAGGTGTGGGCAGCCAGCAGAGTGAAAGCACCTCATGAGAAAGGAAGGTTTTGACTTTTCCTAACTGAGGCCTTGAGGTAGTCTGGTATGCCAGTGATTGTCAATGGCCCAGGGGAGGGAGGCAAGCAGCAGCATCTGGAGTGCTCTTTTTTATGTTTTCATAAAATTTAAAACATATGCAAAAGTAGAAATATGGATAAATCCCATATCTTACCCAGCCTCAAAAATTATCTGCTTTTAACAGTTTTGTTTCATCCATATTCACACTCTTCCCCACCAAAGAATTGTATGTGCATGGTGCTAGGGATTGAACTCAGGGTCTCATGTATGCTCTGCAAGCACTCTACCACTAAGCTATATCTCCAGCCCCCAAAGTGACTATTTTGAAATACATAGTATGTCTTTTCAAATTTTAGCCTCCTTCTGTTGTTTTTTTAATAACATGTGCAAACTTGGAAATGTTCTCTGCTTGTACTATTCATGGCAAGAGTTGTTTGATACTTTCCTTCCATAATACAGATAAGTCACATATGTGTGAATCATGATAGATTGGGAGGAATCCTAACATTGCTCCTGATTTTTCTGCTGTTTTCTGATGATCTGTGAAAATTTGTGAATAAGGAGACCTATAAACCCATGATAAACGTGAACTAGTAAGAAGTCAGTGTGTTAGATCTTCGCCACTGTGACAAATACATGAGGAAACAACTTAGATGAGGAAAGATTTTGGCTCATCATTTCAGGCCATGATTGGCTGGCTCCATTGCTTTGGCCTGAGGTGAGGCAGAATTTCATGGTAAAAGGATGTGGTGGAGAAAGGCTATTCAGTAGTGGCACCCAGGAAGGAGATGGAGAGAGAAGGAGAGAACAGGGACAAGATACAGTCCCTGGGGGCATGCCCAAGAACTTACTCTTTTCCTAGGTCCCACCTCTTACACTTTTCATGACTTCCCAATAGTCCATTCAGCTATCAATGGATTAACCCACTGATGGGGCCAGAGCCCCATTGATCCAGTTATTTCCAAAAGTCCCACTTCAAAACTTTGCTCTATTGGGGACCAAGACTTGAACACATGAATCTTTGGGGGACACTTTGTATCCCAAACCATAACAGTAAGGTGACAGAAAAAAAACCCCATTCATTTATTATTATTTTTTTATTTATTCAAGCATTCATTTATTCCTGCATACACTGATTGTGCATAGCAATCCTTATCCATTCTGTGTGCTTTTTGTTCTTCCTCTGGCTCTGGCTTCTTTTCTTTGGACTCTGAAAAAGTCTTCACCTTTAAGTGGTCTTTATACCTGAGGAGAGGCATGAACTTATGCTGTTGTTTGTAGGTCTATATTGATTGGTCTCCTGAAAGAAGATCAGAGAACCTCAACTGCAAAGTAGTGCTTATTTGGATTCTCAAAGCTTCCTCCTTTCTGTAAAATTCCCTGATTCATCCAGACTGGGTACTCTTCCTTCAATATTTCCTCTGCCTTTTGCACCTTGCTAAGGGGTAGTAAGACTGAACCTAATTTTGTATATTATTTTATATTCTTTTTCTTAAGGAGTCCTCCCCCTCCCTGCAACTGTATAAGATTTAGGTTCCAGGAAATCTGGATCCATCCCTTCATATACCTTCAAAATAGTAAATATCATATTTTCCTCTGATTATTTATTCATGGTTTTTGGATTTCCATACCTAGCACAGTGTTTGCCACATAGTAACTGCTCAATAAATATGCAATACAAGTTTTCAGAAATTTTATCTGTAGGTCTTTCTATGTCATTGGGCATTTATTATTAGTGACATTAAGAATTCAAAGTAAGGCCAGGCCTGGTGGAGCACACCTGTAATCCCAGCAGCTCAGGAGGCTGAGGCAGGAGGATTTAGAGTTCAAATCCAGCTTCAGCAACAGCAAAGCGCTAAGCAACTCAGTGAAACCCTGTCTCTAAATAAAATACAAAATAGGGCTAGGGATGTGGCTCAGTGGCCGAAAGCCTGAGTTCAACTCCCAGTACCAAAAAAAAAAAAAAAAAAAAA